>NW_024039100.1:265000-865000 GCF_016077235.1 Cyprinodon tularosa | reverse complement strand
ATAGGGCAGTAAAAAAGTTTATTTCCCGCTTCCAGACTTCTACATCTTGTCCCACTTAGATTAGCTTTCAAACTTCAATGTCAACCAAAAGATATATGCATTTTTTTTGTTTTATTTAAGTTAAAAATAGAAAAATAGCAAACAAAATAGTATTTAAGATCTCTGAGAAGTAGCCTTTGGTGCATTTTGTTTTGCGTTTGTTTATTTCAATCCACTGTTAACCCTTTATAGGGCAAGTTACTGTGCTTTGATTACATTACAAATGATGTCCCACCCCCCTCAGTGAGGTCTAGAAGCACAAGATCTATATCCAGCCATTTAGCAAAGATGCTGCAGTATGGCTGTAGATCTTATTGTGGCATTTGACCAATTAGATGAGCCCTTGAATTATAGATTACCTACTGTAAATAAAGTAAAAAAAAAAGTTAACAAGTCAAGAAGAAAAGGTAAAAAGCTAAATGAAAAGTTACAAAGTAAAGCCTAGTTAACAATTATATTTGGTTTATAAACTAGAGAAATGTAAGTGCCATTATCAGCATTATAAGGTAATATTGTACCAAAATAAACTCTCAAGAGTGTTTTTCATGAATTTCTTATAGAAGCACTTTTTTTATTTTTCTTAATATATTCGGGCAAGTTGGAGTTTCATGTTATTACATTGACATTAATGTTTGCCATCAAAATATCCATATTTTTTAATGTTAAAGAGGTAATAAGGTCTTGTCCTGGATTCCAATAACACTATTGGCTGGAAATTACTAGATATCACTTATTAGATAATTATGTAATATAATGTTACCGTAAGTTCAAGGTTCCTTTATTCACATCTTGCTGGCATCAAATATTTCATGTACTGGTACAGAATTACGTGCAGGGCAGATCCAAAAACAGAAATACTAAATAAAAAGATTTTAAAAGTTATAATAATTCAAAGAAAAACATTGGTAACAGGACATGGAGTATTAATTGTACGTTGTATGAACAGGTTGTATGAATTGGTTGAATAACTACAAGTCTTTCAGGTCCTAAACAAGCTTAGCAGCCCCAGATAATCATTCTTCTACCTCTGTGCTTGACACTTATCATCACTTTTTATTCTTTTTTATTAAATGTTAATTTAAAGTGGATCTAAACCAATGCTCACCTTCCAGAAAAATCTGTGTTTGCCTTACTGGTAAAGTGCTGAAAAACATCAAGATGTTTCATGGCAGATGTGAAAAGGTGCTTTATGATCTCTTTGGTATGCAGTTCTTACCCTCGACCTCTTACTTCTTTACAATCATAAATGAGGAAGGTCAGGGCGATTTTTATTTGCTTCCTATTTTCTGAGGGTTTTTTAAATCTCTTTATTTTTAAGTTATTTTAACCTACTTCATGTTAGTAGACTGGTCCTGTTAAGGTGACCTTTCTCTTTAAGGGGTTGGCAGTTTCCAATATGACATTAACGTGTTCAGTCATGAATGTTTATAGAGAAAGAACAATTAAAGTGTGTAAGAATTACTGATGTCTAGTTTTGTAATAATTACAAACAACCAAAAAGTGTGTTCTAGTGCCTTGCCGTTAAGCACGTAATAATAATTAGACAAGACGCAACACAACCGCAGTTTTACGGCTTACATTTTCAAACATTTCTTAAAATTTCCTTTAAAATTTGCTGAGAAAATTATTTTAGTTCTATGTTAAATAATGTCTGCTAGTTTAAAAAGCAGGGTGAACGACGCATCTTCCAGTAGAAAAGCTTGCAACCTATGCCCTGCTCCTCTCATGAACTCTCTCCACCTGGTTAAAATAAGATATTAATTACTGTTATTACTTCTTTTTAATTTCCTGGGTACTTCCTCTTCCCTCTTGCTGGGCAAAAAATATAGATCATGGTTTCTTAACCCTGGTCCTCAGGGCCCACTGTCCTACATGTTTTAGTTCTTTCCCTGCCTCCTCACACCTGACCTATATGAAAAGGTTATTAACAGGCTTTTGCAGCATTTGATAGCACATGCACTCATTTAATTCAGGTGTGCTTGGGTAGAGACACATCTAAACCATGAAGGACAGAGTACCCTGAGGACCGTAAGGAAAGAAACCCTGATATAGATGATTCTCCATTTTGACAGAAAATGGAGAATCTACATCCATCTTTGCTTGGTTTATACACCTTTTCCAATTCTAACAGCTGTTTATGTACTGTTAAAAGGCTGACAAGTTGGTCTCCTTCACGCTACTGTAATCAAAGATGGCAGTGTTTTCCAATGGTGTTGTGATTCTATAGTTAAATTCTATTCCCAGCCCGCTGGGAATTTATGTTTCTGATACTTTAAGATGTTTATTGCCCTCCCCTGTAGGGGTGGTAAAATATCTTATTTAATCAGATATTATTTCAGCTGTTATATACTGTTTATGACACACAGTCCTACTAACTGTGTGTTAGAACAATAAATGAAAAAATGATTCGAGCACTAATCATGGTCAAACAGTTATTTCTGCACATACATGGAATAAATTCACCACAACTTCTGTTCAAAATATAAGATTTTATTAACAAAAATCATTCAGCTCCAATTCAAACATATTTCAGTTTAACACTCTCAACTAAGACTAGTAAAACTCAACTAAACTAAACTAACTACTATGTACAAAGAGGAAGGGGAAAACGGTTGAAAAACATATTACAGTTTAAGATGGATTCTGTGTTTGAAACCAATGTTTATCTGGAATAATTTGGAATCTGATCAAATTAGCTTTTCACTAATTTTAAAGAAATTGGAATGTTTTCAGACCAATTCACAATGCAAATCCATGAGGTGAATAAAACATTATTTGGCCAAATAATGTTTTATTAAATGATTTGCTTAATCAAGAACCAAAAACCTTTAGTTAAATGATTCTTTACCTCCTTGAAATAGCTAGCAGCGAATAGACATCAGGCTTCCACTAAATGACTCTTGGTCATACTTGGTAATGGAAATGTAATGAGCATCTGAAGAACACATGAACACTAATGTTATATCAGTGTTTAAATCCTTAGTGAATAAAGCTTGTCTAAGCTTTAGCAACAGCTCAACACATATTCCTGTAGCATAGCGTAGCATGCAGTCCATTCTTTAGCATCAATTAGCGTTGGCTTTACTCAGCAGTAAACACACGATATGATTAGCATCATCAAAAGACACATTGCTTGTTCTGTCCCTAATCATGCCAGACCTGCAAACCTTTTTCCATGTCCGTTTGGAAAGCTTGAGTTTCATCCAGTTTTGCAGCTCTGCAGTCAGGGGTTCTTTGTCTCAGTCTCACAGCAGGGGTCCCCTCAGTCTCACACCAGGGCATGGTCTTCATCCAGTTTGGCTCTGTAAGTTCTGAAACTCAAGAGAAATGTGTTGCAAAGGTTCTGTTTGCAGCAGTTAGGTTCTGAAGAGTTCTGACTCATCCTTGATGGTTCTGGGGATCTGGTTTCCCTGGGGCCTGCATCTCCACTGTGGGCCACAGAGGGCCCCAGCTTTGAGCGCAGGAGCAGAAGCAGGCTGGATCAGACGAGGGAGAAAGAGTGAAGAAGCCAAAAGAGAGAGAGTCCTGTGTGCTCTGTGGTTTTGTTCTGCCCTCACAGAGGGGGGTAGGTTTTCACACCTCTGTGACTTCCATGTGACTTGCTGGCTGAAAAAGGGGGGCTGCTGAAGTCCCCCAGCTGTTATTCACCAAAGCTGCGTTTTCTTCTCTGGTCATCCTATCAGGATGAAATATGGACACTGCTTCCCAATGTCCAAAAAGTATGATCATGGCATATGGCACAACAATGGTATCTTTCATTCGGTCCATCATCAACAAATTTTTAGGAACTCATGCTTCACTATCGGCTTTCATTTTTGATGCAATCATTATTAGACTTTGGCAGAAAATGTAATTGAAAAAGCAATACTGGATTTTTGCTCATAAAAATTGTGCCTTTAAGTTTATATTTGAATCCTTTCTGTTTTTCTTTGTCTAATATAGACATTTGTGTAACAAAAAAGTACAAACCATTACCTTATCTAAGCCCCAGTTCCTGCTGGGCTCAGTGATTGGACAATCATGCTGTCACTGAGAGTTTCTCCTTGCTAATTTCAGAAGTATTACTGCAGAGACCCATTCCCTCGTAGCAGCAGGTCTCCTGCTACTGGCAGAAAAGTAAGGGCAATTGCATCTAAAAGAATAAAATGCAACGCTTCATAAAAATCTCTGCTCCTTGGTTTATGCATATTTCCATACAGAGACACTCTTTTTATTGCATTATCATTTTTTATCTGATAGGAAACAAATCGAGGCTTCCCCCGGTGTCGGGAACGAAAGCGATTTTCATGTTGAAGGTTGCAGAAAAGCAAGGAGACGAGATACAGAAAGGAGTACAGGTGCTGGTCATAAAATTAGAATATCATGAAAAAGTAGATTGATTTCAGTAATTCCATTTAAAAAGTGAAACTTGTATATTATATTCATACATTACATACAAACTCATATATTTCAGATGTTTATTTTGTTTAATTTTGATGATTACAAATGACAACAAATGAAAATCTCAAATTCATCATATCAGAAAATTAGAATATTGTGAAAAGGTTCAAAATTGATGGCCCCTGGTGCCACACTCTAATCAGCTAATTAACTCAAACCACCTGCAAAAGCCTTTAAATGGTCTTTCAGTCTAGTTCTATAGGCTACACAATCATGGGGAAGACTGCTGACTTGACAGTTGTCCAAAAGACGACCATCGACACCTTGCACAAGGAGGGCAAGACACAAAAGGTCATCGCTAAAGAGGCTGGCTGTTCACAGAGCTCAGTGTCCAAGCACATTAATAGAGAGGCGAAGGGAAGGAAAAGATGTGGTCGAAAAAAGTGTACAAGCAAGAGAGATAACCGCACCCTGGAGAGGATTGTGAAACAAAACCCATTCAAAAATGTGGGGGAGATTCACAAAGAGTGGACTGCAGCTGGAGTGAGTGCTTCAAGAACCACCACACACAGACGTATGAAAGACATGGGTTTCTGCTGTCGCATTCCTTGTGTCAAGCCACTCTTGAACCACAGACAGCGTCAGAAGCGTCTTGCCTGGGCTAAAGAGAAACAGGACTGGACTGCTGGTGAGTGGTCCAAAGTCATGTTCTCTGATGAAAGTAAATTTTGCATTTCCTTTGGAAATCAAGGTCCCAGAGTCTGGAGGAAAAGAAGAGAGGCACTTCATCCACGTTGCTTGAAGTCCAGTGTAAAGTTTCCACAGTCAGTGATGGTTTGGGGTGCCATGTCATCTGCTGGTGTTGGTCCATTGTGTTTTCTGAGGTCCAGGGTCAACGCAGCCACATACCAGGAAGTTTTAGAGCACTTCATGCTTCCTGCAGCTGACCAACTTTTTGGAGATGCAGATTTCATTTTCCAACAGGACTTGGCACCTGCACACAGTGCCAAAGCTACCAGTACCTGGTTGAAGGACCATGGTATCCCTGTTCTTAATTGGCCAGCAAACTCTCCTGACCTTAACCCCATAGAAAATCTATGGGGTATTGTGAAGAAGAAGATGCAATACACCAGACCCAACAATTCAGAAGAGCTAAAAGCCACTATTAGAGCAACCTGGGCTATCATAACACCTGAGCAGTGCCACAGACTGATCGACTCCATGCCACGCCGCATTGCTGCAGTAATACAGGCCAAAGGAGGCCCAACTAAATACTGAGTGCTGTACATGCTCATACTTTTCATGTTCATACTTTTCAGTTGGCCAACATTTCTATAAATCCTTTGTTTTTATTGGTCTTCAGTAATATTCTAATTGTCTGATATGATGAATTTGAGATTTTCATTTGTTGTCATTTGTAATCATCAAAATTAAACAAAATAAACATCTGAAATATATGAGTTTGTATGTAATGTATGAATATAATATACAAGTTTCACTTTTTAAATGGAATTACTGAAATCAATCTACTTTTTCATGATATTCTAATTTTATGACCAGCACCTGTATACCCCTGCCCTTCCTTAGACCTCAATGTCACACATGAGGAGACAAGGAATCTCATCGCCGCTGCAAACATTTTACATTCTTAGCCGAGTTTCATATTTGCCATAAAATCTCAGAGATTGACTCCTAACCCTCACAGCATGCCTCGAAAACTAGATTAAAGAACATTCAGGGGGAAGTCAAATATATTAGCAGTAATAAGTAAGTCTGCCGAATGCTCGGCCTGTTTGAGGGAGAAAAATCAAATTCCTTCTGGAAGGTCATGGACTGAAAATGCTTCTGTTTGCTGGTTGAAGAGAAGCTCCCATTAGAAAGCTATTAGCTGGGTTATTATCATGATTAACTCAAAATCCACATTAATTCACTGATGCGGCCTAAGTTGCAGGATTCTAAAGACTCTCTAAAGTCTCTGTGTGTAGTCTGCCTGTCTGGGAGGGAGTAAGTGGATTTAGAAAGCCCAGATTGGCGGAGGCTACATGTCAATAGAATGCTATTACCGCTAAGCTACTGTCCCGACCTCTAATTTCAACGAAAGGAGTTGACCTCTACCACTGCAGTTAAAGATAAGAGTGACAGTATTAAAGTTGTCTCCACAATTGCGATGCTTTGTCCACGTTGAGTCGAGGGCATTTTTTAGATGAGCTCATACTTATCTCTTCTAGGTCATATCTGGGTTAGTTGGGGAAAAAAAACAGGCCAAGATGCTCTTGTGTATTTTTTACAAAAGCAAATATTTTTCCCAATTTATTTTCCTTCCATTTGTTTTGCATTTTAGTTGCCGTGCTGTCCTGTGTGAAAGAAAGTACACTCTCTTCTGCTTTATTGATGTTTTCATGGTAGAAGACTCTAAAGCTGAACTTTAAAACTGCTTTAGTCTTACCTAAAAGACATTAAAATGCAAATCATTTGTAAATCAAAAAGCTATAAAAATTAAGTACACACCATATTTTAACTGCTTGCAGGACCAAGTTTAGCAGCAGTAACAGTTCTCACCAACTCTAAAAGCTTGGTGATAACTAGGACATTTCTTCGCTCCATCAAGGTTGGCAGATATTCTTCTGCGCATAGGTTTCTTTATGCAACGACTTTGACTAAGACACCGGAACCCATTGCCTGCACTGTAAAAAATGTAAATCCAAATAAGTCATTTGTTCTTAGTGCATTTTTTTCTGAAATTGAGGAGGTAAGTGAGACACTTACACCAATGGAACAAGACAATTAACATTTGAAATAAGAAAAAAACTATTGTATTGTCTTATTTCAAGTGCATATTATCTAATTATCTTATTTTAAGTGTAAAAATACTCATTCCATTGGCAAACTATCTTATTTACCTGCTCAAATTAAGGGTAGATACATTTGATTTAAGAAATTTTTACTTAATTTCAGATTGTTTTGCAATGTGTAGATTAGGAACGCAGCTGCAGTCCTCTGGGGCCAATGTCCTACAAATATAGGACTTTTCTTTGGTGGAGCACATGGTTGAATTATATCCTCCTTATGCAGAGTCTTTTTAACCATCTCATTACTTGACCAGTTGCTGTCACATAAATAGCTTAGCATTTTAGCACAACCCAAATCATTACCCTACCAACAATGGCTCCACACCTTATGCTCAAACATATTTACTTCAGTTCTATATGTGTAAAATAAATTTTTCAAAAGTGTGGCTTTCATTTAAGATGCTTGCCCACACATCCACTGCTATCCATCTATGGAAAGGCTGTTTCTAGAAAGCAGACAGGCTAGTGAATCAAACTCTGCAAGGACTCAAACTAAACATCTGAGGGAATAAATAGGTGTTGAAACTTGCAGGAGAATTAACATTTGCTAGTAGGGGCTTTCAAAGATTTCCTTATAAATTCTGACTGCAGTGTTTTAACTTCTGTTGATTGCTTCTGTTCGTGGCTGATGAGGGAGGAAGATGGAAATGCATTGTTTTAAAGCTGCTGACAGACAAAACTGACATAAATAGTTCCTTAATGTGGAAAACAATACATTTCATCTGAATTTTAGCTTCTGGCTCATTTAGGAACAGCTGTATCTATGAAAAGTGAACATATTTAAAGTCAGCCAGTGCTGATATATGTATAATTTTTTGATTTTTTTAGAAGATTTATCCAAATTTTAACTCACAAGGAAAGTTATGCAACCTCTGTAATGTTAGGTGATGAAAACAATGTTTATTATTGAGTTTTTCAAGGGTAGCCCACTCCCCTCGTTCATATAATTAATTGAGAGCTTACACATCATTGTGCATCAGCATTGTTCGACCAACAATCAATTAACTGCAAGTACCATTGTGTGTCTCAGCCTTTTATCATGCCCCGTTTTTTATAATTGACTATAATTCTTAAGCCTACATTAAAATGTTTTATTAGAAATATAAGATTAAAAACAAATTGAATCGGAGGAGGCCTATGTTTTAAGGCTTCTAGTTTTTATTATTATAGAATAGCTTGTTGGGGGTTGAAAGAAAAGTTTGGATATGAACATATTAAAGCTTGCTAAACTTTCCTGAACCATTGTTACCATAGTCAGCGCCTTCTGAGCCGTGGTTTTCAATAGCTACTTCTCAGCATGTAATTTACTTCCAAAAGCAATGTTAAAAGGAATGTTAGACAAGTTTGGCAGACTGTGAGAACTGCTGATATGAATGTCGAAAAGCTAAACATCAAAGCCATGTCAAAAACCAGCGGCGACAAAAGCCCCCCTGCTGGGACTTTTGGTTTTCAATGTCTTAGGCAAGAAGAAAAAAAGTGCCTAGAACGTCCTGCAAAGAACTCAGCCAACTTCTCAGCTCGGCACTATTCAGCCTCAAAAATACAGGCTGGAGCTTATGTCTGATTGAGCCACAACCCATTGAGGCATCATCTGTATTTGGACTCCACAAACTCAAGCATTTCCATTTAAACAACTCTGCCTTTGAAATCTAATCTTCCATTTATGCACACCTGAGGCATTCAATTTTCATCTTAACCATAGAAAATAAACATGTTTGACACATTAAGGTTTAGGTTTCAATCTAAAGCTGCAGAAGTAGATTGAATTCTGACCCTTAATGTGGCAAGCATCTAAGTCATTATGGTTGGTTCTGGCCAGGGGCCAACAAGGGTCTGTGGAACTGATCCTGGCCCCTGTAATGAGAAAAATACACTTCAAAAAGTCACATTTTCTTAAAGTACTTGTGGTTTTCCTTGATTTAACTGGGCGAGTAAGACAATTTGCTGATGGATTAAGATGATTTAAGTTTAAAATAAGATAAAAATAACAAAACAAAATCTTATTTCAGGTGCATAATATCTATCATATTATAAAAGCAAAAACACCCAATTCCAAATGCACCTATTTGACAAATGTTTTTACTGTTTTTGAAGTTTTTCTTGATTTGTGATGATATGGCCGGATAGCTTCATCTCAATTTTTTAATTTCACTTACCTACCTATTTCTGCCCGGTTCCTATTTTTTTACTCATCTTTTCCACCTGTATCTGTGCTCTATATTTGTTCAACCCGAGCGAACACGGAGAAGGTCAGTTTTATTCCTGTAAGCCTGGCTCCTAGGAGGAGACCAGATTAAAGTTTCCTGCAGAAATTCTGCTGCAATGTTTTGTCTCTGTTCTCTCAACCACTGAGCCTGCCAGTTAGCATCTGTGCGTGTCTGTGTGGTCACGCTTCTGGACCCATCTGAATCTGGACTGTAAACCTGCCTGAACACTCTGGGGATTTCTTGAAGTCACTCTGGGACACTCTGGGCGTGCCAGCCCATCGGCTGGATCTCACCTCTTGGAAGAGAATGGACTCAACTGTTAAAATACAGAGTGTCAGTGATTGGACAGCGCCCCACCCCTCTTTCCCCGCAGTTGCTGCATGTCCACAGATCCACAGCAGCCCGTTTCTGTTCTGTTTCAGTTCTGTTTTTTTTTTTTGTTTACAAACGTTTTGAACTTTCCTACTGACTGTATCACCTTGAATACTGGGTCCATTTGTCCCATCTTATGACAAGATTTGTGGAGTTTTGTAGATGAACAAAATGCAGACATTAAGACATATGCATTTCTTCTAGTTTTATTTTATGTGGTAGCAACAGAAGAATAAATCCAATCAACACCAGGCACTAACTTAGGAACTAAAACAGGAAGGTATTCAGGAGAAATATAGAGGTGGTAGAGACAAGAATCCTGCCAATGAGTAACTGCAGAGGAGGAGTATATATACCCAACAGAACAATGAATGGAGTAACCACTTTGGAGCAGGTCTGCAGAGAATTGACTAGAAAGAAACTGAGGGAAAAGGAGAGTGGCATTAGGGGGCAATGAGAACAACAAAGAATTAATATCTGGAAATATATTAGGGTTGGTAACAGAAAAGAAAAGGAAGTGATCACTAAGAAACACAGAATGACCAAGTGAAAACTAAACAGTGGGGAACTGACTGGATGAAGTAGAAAACTAATGTTCCATAGGGGAACACCATCTAAAGATATACAATAAATAAACATGAAACAATAAGTATGAAAAACTTGACCAAAAAAATAAATAAATACCCAAAATTCTGAAAAGGGATAACTGGAAGAAATATCAGGGAAGGGTTAAACTAAAGAAATTTTATAAATCTTGACGAAACAGAAGAACAGTAACATACAACCCAAAGTGTAAACTTAAACAGAATCAAAAAGTCCAGAATAGCAGATCATAACAGTTTTTTGCAGTGTAACCAAATTGCTTACTCATGATAATATGTGCTGACAGACTACACTGTATCCAATTCGCCCCTTGGTCCAATTAAATATTTGGACTTTACAATTTACCTTAATAATTTTTAAGAAATGACTTTCAGCTTTAATCTTCAGTCATATTAATGTAGAATTGCATTTTTCATCTTTTAGATCAGGAGTCTCTAACTATTTCACTTTGTGGCTCCCTAATCATACTAAACAATAAACCCTTCCCTTTTTTTGGCGTGTTTATTCTGTGCCTCCATGAAAAAAGATTGGCCCCACCCTGGGGCCCCTGGTAAATTGAATCTGGAACCGGCACCATGAGGCCAGCCACAGGCTGATCAGTTGGTTGGTTTTCATTTCACTGTGTGCCCCTGTTCGTAGCAGAAGCAAAATTTTTCATAAATAACTCATTGCTTCTGTTTATTTAGTCAGCTCTGAGCAACAAGATATGATTGTAGCCTCGCTTTAACTGAATACAAAATATTTCTATGCCACTCACCTGCTATTTAGTCTATTTTTATTGATTTGTGTTATTTATACTTTACAAACTGCTTTGCTTGCACAACAGTTGGAAACGTGGCTTTGTTTTGCTGACAGTGTTGAAAATAAAGTTAGAACAAGAATTTATCCCACCAGACATTTGAACATAAATGAGGGAGGAAAATCCAGCTGCAGAACTAATTTAGTGTTAAGAACTGAGCTGGGATGGACCAACGACCAGACAGGCAGACTGAGGCAGAACGGTGAGTTGAAAGTTTAATGTTTTAGAAAAAGGCTTAAAAAATTAAGGATGGTTTCATGCATACTTACTATTGGGCAAACCTAGGCAGTTGCTTGGCATAAAACTCATTTTACATTCGTGGATGACATAGCTATTATTTATTTGTGCACATTAATTGTATTTTTGACAAAAATCCTTTCGTTAAAATGCTATCAGAACGCTTATAATAAGTGTGTCCCAGGAAGGCCCCCTTCAGTGTCCACCATATTGGATCAGTCCATTTGCTGCACATGTGCAGAAAGGTCTGAACAAGCAGCAGAAAATCCTTTGAAAAGAAACGGCGGGAAGAGCAGTGTTATATTTAGCAACTTTTCAGACCACTCTAGTGCTTTTATTACAAAAAGTTCTTAGCGCCAAATCTAGTGACTTTTTCTTTATGTTACTGGAGACTTTGGCAACAACATATAAAAGCACCAAACTCTGCACTCCAGACCAAGTAGATTTGTAACCCCGCCTCCTGCTCTCCTCTCTATTGTCTGCTGTTCTGATTCATGCAGACATAATTTCATTCAAATGAAAAATTGAGTTTTTTCTTTTTAGAGAGCCCCTTGTGGAGCTACTTTGCTTTTACCTCTTCTAACACAGAAAGTATTTTCATTCTGTCTTCTTGAACCCACAGTTTCTTCCTGTTAAAAAATATTGTGAGGGATTGCTATGAGTCAATGAGTTGATGCAATAGGCTAATTTTTGTCACAGTCTTGGTTTGTTAGTTCCTGTTTTCTTGGCTTTCCATTTGTTGTCCTCTGCTGCCCCCTTTGTCCTCTTTCCCTTGCTCTGTTTTCTGTTCTGCCCTCACCTGTTTTCAATCACCTCGTTAGCCCTCTCTTTGTCTCTGTCCCCTTTAAAAGCCTCCCTGTTCAGTTCCTGTTGGCTGGATCCTCGTCTAACGTCTGTCTGTTTTCCTCGTCTCTCCCTGGCTCCTAGAGTTTTGGTTTTCCCCTGATGTCTCCTTGGTTCTGGTGCGTTTGTTATTTTCTGTCGGATTTTTGATTCCTGCCTCAGTTCCTGTGAACATCATTAAACCCACCTAAATTCACCTCTGCCTACTTGCCTCTGCATTTGGGTCCTCAAACCAACACCATCTTTAGATACAAAAACTGTGCACAATCTGATTGAATCATCACTGTAAAGTTCCTTGAGATTGTCAAATGTCAATTGTTGCTATATAAACAAACCTTTAGCCAAACACCAATGGGGATTTCTAAACATATTTTTACCAGTGTTTATACTCCCTAATTAAACATTACTAGTAAAAATCATTTGGCAATATTTACAATTATTATACGAATACAAGTCAGCTTGGCATGTCTTCAGGCTTTGATTTGTGCACTTATTTTGATTCTGTAAAAGCTGCCTTTGCTTCCTTTTGCAATTCATTGAAATTTCACTGTTTTACATTTATATGTTTTATTGAAGATGTGATGAGATTTTAAAAGCAACATGTAAACATCTTTTCAAACTGGTGCTCAGTGATTATTCTCAAAAATACTGTTTTTCTGCAGACTCACTTGTCTGTCTGCAATTTAAACCCAGACGTTTAGCTGAAAGAAATGTTTGGGCTAATGCAAAGCATAGAAAAAAAAAAAAAATCAACCGCCCGATGAAGTCACAGTACCATAAAGCCAAGCAGATCAGAAAATGACATCTCCCTATTGAGATTGCCTGATTCTTGTTGAGGCGTGGGTGTGAAATGTGGACGCTCCGAGTAGCTCGTACAGTATGGTAACCGCACCGTAGATAAGGCCGAGCTTGGCCGGTGACTTGCATGACTTGAGAGAAAAAAAAAAAAAAAAGCAAATCGGTAAGGACAATCTGCTCCCGTAGCTGCAAGTCACTTCACTTCTGTCAATTCAATACGGGCTGCTGCGGAGCAACACAGTGGCCCGTGAATGCAATTTCCATATAATTATTCCCCCATAAATACCAGGCTCCTTGCTGTTTCATCAACCTTTTAGGCCACATGCTGGTAAATAGATAAACAAACATCTGGAGGCAGTCCAGTCTAGGGTCCTGGAAAAACTAATGGAAGTGCGTGTCCTGCAAATGGGTGGCATTGATGCTCATTGTTAGACGGATGACCCCCCTACCGATGAACATTTGTTATTCACAGAACATGCTTGCTTTTGCAAAAGCAGGTGCAGGTTTGTGGGATCAGCTGCTGACATGGGTAGGAAAACATGCTGAAGGCTTCAGAAACACGACATGAATAATCAACTCTAACTGTTTTCACATCTTGCCTAAACAACCACTCGAAATCTGTCAGTCTAATAATGGGTCTAAATTAAAATGTACAGCGAGTTCAAATAAAAGTAATGTTTTGATATTAAATTAGATATTTCTACTAGCTGGTGAGGCTTTTATTTATATTTAGAAACATGTTGAGTCAGAGAAAATCATTGTGTTGGATTAGATATAAAGTAAAGGGTTAATTTATTAGACAAGTCATAATTAGAGGGAGTTTTCTGGTTAAAATCTAGATTAGACTCAATGTGAAATCACCTAGTTTTATTTAAAAACAAAAATAAAGTAATGTTTTGAATAAGTTTCCATTGGATCTGTCTCCCTCTACTGTGTTATTTCCTTGGTTGGAGCAGCGGTATCTTTCTCAGCAGTGACATCAACAGTTCATGAAGAGAACTTCATAGAAATATAAAATAATCTTTAAGGAACATGCACTCACTGGCCACTTTTTTTTAGGCACACCTTGCTAATACTGGGTTGGATCCCCTTTTGCCTTCAGAACTGCTTTAATATTTCGTGGCAGAGATTCAACAAGGCACAGAAGAGTACTTTAGAGAGGTTGGTCCACAATGACATATACTGAAATAGGCAGATAGAGCAGATTTGTCGTCTGCACACCCATGATGCAGACCTTCAGTTTCACCACATCCCAAACTGAAACTATTAGATGAAGATCTGATGACTGTGGAGGCCATTTGAGTACATTGAATCCATTGTTATGTTCAAGAAACCAGTTTAAGATGATTCCTGCTTTATGACATGTTACCCTGCTGGAAGTAGCCATCAGAAAATGGGTATACTGTGGTCCATATGGGATGGACATGGTCAGCAACAATACTCTGCTAGGCTGTGATGTTGACACAATGCTTAATTGGTACTAAGGGACACATGTGTGCCAAGTAAATATCCCCCCCATCATTTACACCACCAGCCTTAGCCGTTGATAAAAGGCAGGGTGTAAATGATGCAGCAGAAATTGAGACTTTTCAGAACAGGCATTGTTTGTACAATCTACTATTATAATAATTTTGGTGAGCTTATGTAAATTGTAGCCTAAGTTTCCTGTTCTTAAACGGCAGAAGGGGTCCCGGGCATGGCCTTTTGCTGCCATAGCAAGTCTCAAGTTCTCTTCTGCATTTAAATGGTGGTTATTTGAGTTACTTTTGCCTTTCTATGAGCTCAAACCAGTCTGGTCATTCTCCTCTGACATCTGGAATCAACAAGCCATTTGTGCTCATAGAACTGCCATTCACTGGATATTTTCTGGCACCAACAATCAAACCTGTTCCAAGTCACTTAAATCCTGTCTTTCCCTTTCTGATACTGGGTTTGAACTGCAGCACTCCCCCTTGAACATGTCCAGATGCTTAAATGCATTGAGTTGCTGCCATGTTATTTCCTGATTAGAAATTGGAGCTGACAAGAAGTTGGACATGTGTATCTATTAAAGTAGACAGTGAGTGTATGGATAAACGGATTTATGTTTTTGTTTATTTCAATTATTTATGAAACATGAAGGAGAACTGCTCCTATATTTGGTTAATGGCGCAATTAGTATATCTATCTCAGATTCCCACATTTTTGTACTCTATAATGCATGTATTAGAGTAAACATATGCCCATATTTGTTACTACTGAAATTTAGATCAAGAAACAATTCTGCAGGGAGTCAAGAGTTGTTTTCAAATTACAAACCATGCAGAAAGATAATAACGTCTGTTAAAAGCGAAAAGCTGTTTTGTATATTCATTTTTAACCACTTCAGTAATTTTTGCAATCCTATGGACAACTATTTGCAGGACTTGCTTGACATGTTTGTTCCTACGTCTATCTACTACTGTTTCTTCTGGGAAGCTAGAGCATTAATAAATCAGAGGAAGTAAGTTACTACAAAGCAAATAAATATTTCATAGCCCTCTTTGTTATCTGACATTGCTGTTTAATTCATCCTGGACAATAGTATGAACCATTAAAGTGAGCAATTTGATGCAAACTAGATGCATCCATGCAGTTTGCGTCTGTGTTCTGTAAATATTTTTGGGGATTATCTTTGCATCTTTAACACTCACAAAAACTAAGCTGTATAAAAATTGTGGCTTTATTGTGACATTAAATGTTTACATGTTTTAACTTTTAAGGATCAGATTGAAATGTATTTAGATCAGGACCATTCTGGTAACAGCTGGCCAAGGCAATAAGCCACCCAAGGCAGACCTACATGTAAGTCATGCATGATAGCATACCGTTTTAAACTGTTGAATTATTTAAACTAGATGTATTAAATAGGTGAATTATATAGGCTTTGAATAGCCATATTACTTACATACATACAGTGTGAATTTTTGGTGATCAAAACATGGGATATATTACTTGTAGTTTTATGACTTACCAATATATCACAAATTAAGTTAATTATGTAGCAATTAGCAATTTTGTGTTGAATAGCTGTGTCTTCTCATTTTGATCTTCTCATTTTCCAAAAATTAAAAGGTCTACTGTTTAGATCTTGGTTGTTTATGTAACTCAATTAAAAGAATAAATAGACCTGTGGGTGTAACCTGTCTGCATTTGAAAGCAGCATGTGACATAACCCACCCCTCTTATTTGCCTACAACTGCTGACTGCACTGACACACTCACACAGGATATATATATTTTTGCATTCTAACATGGCTTTAAACATTGTGTTCAAACATTTCTGAGCTTTGTAGAGAAAGAAAAATATTTTAGAGCTCTTCGTCCTCAAAGTCCGGTGACATTTCCCTGCTGCTTGTGTCCTGCTGAGAAGTTAAAAGCATCTGCATTTTCCAGCGACACGAGTGCGACTGAGGCTTTTATTGGCCTAAGTGCCCTTTTGAATATCTTAACACATAATTTACGTATAAAACTACTTTCCAGCTGTCATGTCATAGCCAACGGTTTTAATAATGCTGTCCTAAAATTCAGAACCCTTTAATTGAACATCAGTGTGAAGGGGATGTTTTAATCTTTAACACTATTATTATTATTATTATCATAATAATATTGTCTACGTTTTTTTTCCTTCTAACTTATTTTACTTAATTGATTAAATATTGATGCTCAATGGGAGATCCATTTTGTGCATTTATTTGATGTGATATTATGATAATAGAGCTTCTCTATTCAAATAAAGGATTGTAGTTTTAAGCAGTCGAATCAATAAGATGTGAAACTCGCTCATCGTCTCCAAGAGACAAAGTGCAAACAAGCATCTTTTTATAAAAAGATAAGAGATTCGTCAGAAGTAAATATTATGCAGTCAAAGTGATGCATTTATTTAGCAGAAAGAAAAACAGTCTGAGTGAAATTTATGTCAGTTGTCATATAAAAGTAAAGAAAATATAGATTTGTGAGGGGGGGTTGCTGTGATCTCAGACTTAAAAAGAAAGTCTTCTTTTTTTATTGGTTTTATAGTTTTCTTCACAGGCTTTGCACATTGTACTGTGAACCTTTGATGGTTCACTATTCTCAATATTTTTGGGCAACCTTCCTTGGTCTTGGTGAACATTTGGCAGCAGTGTTTTGTTGTGTTTATAGACACCACCCATGCTTATGAACTCCCAGAAATGCACAAGGAAGGAACACCACTCAGACCTATTGTCAGTAACATACAGCATTGCTAAAGAGCTTACCGTATTTTCACGACCATAAGGCGCACCGGACTAAAAGGCGCACTCTCAGTTATGTGTCCCATTTCTGTATTTAACACACACATATGGCGCACCGGACTATAGGGCGCGTTTTTTATATACAGGTACATGTCCTCTCAGGTGGATTTTCCCACTTAAAAACATATTAAAACTACTTTATTCCCACTGATCACAGCAAATAAAGCTGTAAGGTGTATTTATTACAAAGTATTATTCAAACCTGGGAGCTGGCCATGAGAGACACATCGCTGATGACACAGGGCTGTGATTACTCCTCTGATCCAATTTATTGACGCATAAATTAACTTAAAACATAGGCAGGATAATAATCTGGATGAACTGACTGCAATGATTAAATTTTCAGGTGGACTTTCTCACTTAAAAAGATTTAGATTATTTAGACGAAAAAACACCTGCCGAGGTGAGTCCGGATGTGCTGCGGCCCAGAGGCGGCTGTTGAATTAAGTTTTCAGGTAGAAAAATAGAGCGGGAGCAAAACTGAGTATGATTGTGCTTTATTCAAGTATTTATTACAAAGTATTAATCAAACCCCTCAAAGTCCTCATCCTCTGTTTCTGAATTAAACAGCTGCGCTAAATCCGACATGCCAGTTTCCCCTTCTTCTTCGTTTATTGACGCATACATTAACTTAAAGCATAGGATAATAATCTGGATAAACTGACTGCAATGATTAAATTTTCAAGTGGACTTTCTCACTTAAAAAGATTTAGATTATTTAGATGAAAAAACACCTGCCGTGGTGCGTCCGGATGCGCCGCGGCCCAGAGCCTGCTGTTGAATTAAGTTTTTTAGGTAGAAAAATAGAGCGGGAGCAAAACTGAGTATGATTGTGCTTTATTCAAGTATTTATTACAGAGTATTAATCAAACCCCTCAAAGTCCTCATCCTCTGTTTCTGAATTAAACAGCTGCGCTAAATCCGACATGCCAGTTTCCCCTTCTTCGTTTATTGACGCATAAATTAACTTAAAACATAGGCAGGATAATAATCTGGATGAACTGACTGCAATGATTAAATTTTCAGGTGGACTTTCTCACTTAAAAAGATTTAGATTATTTAGATCAGTGGTCTACAACCCTGGTCCTCAAGATCTACTGTCCTACAGATTTTAGATGCATCCCTGCTTCAACACAGCTGAATCAAATGAATGGCTTGAAAAGGTAATCAATCATTTGATTCAGCTGTGTTGAAGCAGGGAAAATCTGTAGGACAGTAGATCTTGAGGACCAGGGTTGGAGACCACTGATTTAGATGAAAAAACACCTGCCGAGGTGAGTCCGGATGTGCTGCGGCCCAGAGGCGGCTGTTGAATTAAGTTTTCAGGTAGAAAAATAGAGCGGGAGCAAAACTGAGTATGATTGTGCTTTATTCAAGTATTTATTACAAAGTATTAATCAAACCCCTCAAAGTCCTCATCCTCTGTTTCTGAATTAAACAGCTGCGCTAAATCCGACATGCCAGTTTCCCCTTCTTCTTCGTTTATTGACGCATACATTAACTTAAAGCATAGGATAATAATCTGGATAAACTGACTGCAATGATTAAATTTTCAAGTGGACTTTCTCACTTAAAAAGATTTAGATTATTTAGATGAAAAAACACCTGCCGTGGTGCGTCCGGATGCGCCGCGGCCCAGAGCCTGCTGTTGAATTAAGTTTTTTAGGTAGAAAAATAGAGCGGGAGCAAAACTGAGTATGATTGTGCTTTATTCAAGTATTTATTACAGAGTATTAATCAAACCCCTCAAAGTCCTCATCCTCTGTTTCTGAATTAAACAGCTGCGCTAAATCCGACATGCCAGTTTCCCCTTCTTCGTTTATTGACGCATAAATTAACTTAAAACATAGGCAGGATAATAATCTGGATGAACTGACTGCAATGATTAAATTTTCAGGTGGACTTTCTCACTTAAAAAGATTTAGATTATTTAGATCAGTGGTCTACAACCCTGGTCCTCAAGATCTACTGTCCTACAGATTTTAGATGCATCCCTGCTTCAACACAGCTGAATCAAATGAATGGCTTGAAAAGGTAATCAATCATTTGATTCAGCTGTGTTGAAGCAGGGAAAATCTGTAGGACAGTAGATCTTGAGGACCAGGGTTGGAGACCACTGATTTAGATGAAAAAACACCTGCAGAGGTGAGTCCGGATGCGCCGCGGCCCAGAGGCAGCTGTTGAATTAAGTTTTCAGGTAGAAAAATAGAGCGGGAGCAAAACTGAGTATGATTGTGCTTTATTCATGTATTTATTACAAAGTATTAATCAAACCCCTCAAAGTCCTCATCCTCTGTTTCTGAATTAAACAGCTGCGCTAAATCCGACATGCCAGTTTCCCCTTCTTCTTCGTTTATTGACGCATAAATTAACTTAAAACATAGGCAGGATAATAATCTGGATGAACTGACTGCAATGATTAAATTTTCAGGTGGACTTTCTCACTTAAAAAGATTTAGATTATTTAGATGAAAAAACACCTGCCGAGGTGAGTCCGGATGCGCCGCGGCCCAGAGCCTGCTGTTGAATTAAGTTTTCAGGTAGAAAAATAGAGCGGGAGCAAAACTGAGTATGATTGTGCTTTATTCATGTATTTATTACAAAGTATTAATCAAACCCCTCAAAGTCCTCATCCTCTGTTTCTGAATTAAACAGCTGCGCTAAATCAGACATGCCAGTTTCCCCTTCTGCGCTGTCAGAGTCACTTTCCGTGCAGCGCGGCTCCTCAGAAATAATGCCTGCTTTTGCAAAAGCTTGAAGAACAGAGCCAGCAGACACGTTATTCCTCGCTGCTTCTGCTGCACCTGCTGGGTCCGGTTCACACCGATGTCCAGCGGTTGAACAGCGAGCACAGGGTTAATTTGTTTCCCCATGTTTTTCACATCAGCTGTGAGATGGGCACGCATGGAGTTACAGATTAATGGTGATGAGTGGAAAAAAAACAGCTGGTCTCCTTACATTCAGCCACTCTTTCATCATCTCCTCAATGAGGTGGTCTCAAAAGTCGCAGTTACAACACACATAGGGCGCACCGCACCATAGGGCGCACCGCACATTTTGAGGGGAAAAAAAGACGTTTAAGTGTGCCTTATAGTCGTGAAAATACGGTACTAATATTTTAGCCCCCTTGACGGGGAAACACTCCACATCACATTAAAAACTCCAATGATTTTGCAAACAAAGTCAAACATTTAAAGATGGCACCAGGAGAAACCCTGAAGTCTTTTAATGTTACTTCACCTTTCACATGCATACCTATACCAGATGCAGTGGAAACAGTCAGGAAACATCTTCAACAAGACAGTGATCTAAACAACAGGACTAATTTCACTAGAGAGCAGATCTGCACCTTACTAGACCTTTGCCACAACCTATTTCAAGTTCAAGGATAGTTTTTACAGATAAAAGCATGATTGTGCCATAGGATCTCCAGTGTCACCAATTGTACCCAATCTTTACATGGAAGAAATGGAAAAGAGAGCTTTGGAAACTTTTAGTGGAACACTACAATCCACTGGTTTAGACAAGTGGCACATTCATCAATGTTCACATTTTGGACAAAGAAGATAGGAGGTTTGAAAGGACTGTAAAGGAAGCCATTTTTGCTAAAAGAGAAAAAAACAACCTTAAACAGAGGGTGTGGTCTCAGTCCAGCTCTCAAAAACCTACAACGCAGCAATAGAGTTGATTCCTTATCGGAATGAGAGATGAGGGTTGTCTCATCAGTGTGCAGGGGACCAATACATCTCGCCTCGTCAGCCAGGCCAACGATGACCCTAAAGAATCCCTTTTCAGAGGTATAGGCCAGTATTGGGTACTGCAGACCAACAACGACCTCAACGACTCCCTATTACTAAGGGGTGGACCTGATTTTTGGTACAATTTGCATGTTTTCTAAGCTATAACAAGGCTTTGTTGGGCTACTGTATAAAGCTTGGAATTCAACACTAATCCAGACATTTTCAGTTGACAAAGTTCCCTGGATGGAAAGCTGAACATCTTCAAACTTGGAAAATAATGTTGAGTGGTTTGTTTTTAACTTTTTTAACTTTTCTGTTGTGTTTATATGTTCTCCATTAACTGAATTGCCTGTCATAAACATCTACCAGTAGTATGTAAAACCAGTTTATGGCAGGTTTCTTGGTCTTTCGTAAGTTCCTCTGCACATTTACAATTTACACGGTTTGCCCTAGATGTTGTTATTTAACAATGCACTTTCCCCAGTTTTGTGTCAGTATAGAGCTACACAAGCTGAGCTGGAATGTGCTTAAAAAATAATAATATTAATAAAAATTCCAATTCTTAAACGATTCAGATAATAAGACCATAAGATTGATTCAAATAAATGGTAAATGGTAAATGGCATGTACTTATATAGCGCCTTTATTCAAGTTAGGAGACCTGACCAAAGCGCTTTACACCACATTCATTCACCCATTCACACACACACTCACACACTGATGGTGGCAAGCTACATTGTAGCCACAGCTGCCCTGGGGCTCACTGACAGAAGCGAGGCTGCCATACACTGGCGCCACCGGGCCCTCTGACCACCATCAGTAGACAATGCAGGTTAAGTGTCTTGCCCAAGGACACGACAATGAAAGTCGGAGTCGGGGCTTGAACCGTCAACCCTTTGATTAAACAAAGATCATTGTTTTTTTAAATTGAATTTTCCATTTAATTTATTAGCTCTAATGTGTGATCAAGCACTTACAGCTCAATTCCACTAGGTATCGGTAATGCAACAAAAACCTGTTTGCCAACTCCACGATATAGAAAAGAAGAAATCTAAGGGGAGATCATCCCCACCTTACGTGGATGCACTTAAAAACAGAGTTTTAACATGGCATCAGGCAGTTCCGGTAATATTAGCCATAAAAACGTCACAATGAAATCCCCTTTCTGTCAATATTTTGGATTTAGAGACGTGGACAAAGGTGGGCTCAACAAAAGCAAAGCAATTTGCAAGACATGCCAAGAAGAAGTAAAATATTGTGGAAATAGGACTAATCTCTGGATTCACTTGTGGCATTACCAGAAACTCATGTTTAAGCAATTTTCTTAGCCTCAAGTGATGGAACTCCAGAAAATGCTACAACTAGGTTCCAGAAAACTATCAGAGGTGACCGCTGCCATTATTTGCAAAGATATGCAGGCATATCTAATTGTTGAAAATGACAGTTTCAGATGTCTAATGTAACTAGCAGGACCGCATTATCCTATGACGCTGCGCAAACATCTTTCTGATGAAATCATTCCAAACATGTACAGCTCGGTAAAAGAAAAGGTGAAAAGTCAACTTCAGCCAGCATTACAAGCAATATGTGGACATGGTTTGCTACAGCTTCTTAATGTGACAACATACAACACAACAAGGAGAGGAACCTGATCTCATATTTACTACAAACTGAAGAGGTTGAAACACACCAATTGTCCAACCTTGCCAATATGTTGACAGCTGGTATACAGGATTGGGGGTTAATGAAGAAAGACCCAGGCATATGGGGTAGGTATACTATAGATAGCTCTCTGTTTTCCACCCTGGATCTGTTTAGGTGCTCTGCCTCATGAACTGTCAAAGCATTCAGTCAGATTAATCCTTATGGCCAACATTTACTTCCATTACTTAGTTAATCTATGTCGAATGTTAATTTAATATTATTGTATTTTCCAGAGCACCCAAGACTATAAGCTGTGCCCACAAAGTTTTTTGAAAAGCTTGAAAAGTACATATATAAGCCACAACGGGCTATGATTTGCTGATATCTACTGAACTGTCTCCCACCAAACCTCTAGGGGGAGCTCTACATATAGCCCCTGGCCTGGAGTAGGGACAAAGAAGAATGCCAACTCCTGTTAGGTTGTTGGCTCGCACAATAAGAGCTTCTACTGAAAGATGGAGCTTAGTCAGCTCTTTATTTCAGCTCTGCAGGATTTGAGCCAAGTCTCTTTATTGGTTCGGCAGCTTTAGTGAGGCAAATAAATCTCAAAATGTGTGAATTCGGGACATTTGTTCTCCATCGTGCCTGCTGCTAGCATGTTCTTTTTCCAAAATTGAAATTAGCTCCTTATTCTTTCATTTCCAACTTTGACTACCCCCTCTGGCAGATAGGAAAAATCCACAGAAAAGCCACACCTTCTCATAAGCCGCATAAATGAAGGCATGGAAAAGAAGCAGTGGCTTATAGTCTGGAATATATGTTGCAATATGTTGCATAACTACATAGTCATGTAATTCCATTCAGCGCTTTATATAATTAATCCCAGCTTTCCAATATGAAATTGGATTAGATAAAGAATCAAAAAGATTAGATTATGAATCTCAAGAATCTGACTCAATTGGATACTTGAGGTTAAAAGTAATAACCAGGAGTATGAGCTGTATAATGCAGTTAATCGTGGAGTACTGTCCTATGGGTTGGCAGCAAGAAGGCTTAAAGTTCCTGCTTCATACCAGACTGCTAGGACCCTGAGCAAGACCCAAAGGCCCTGAGTTTTTCTCATTTTCTCTAACTATTATATTCTGACCATTTATTTTAAGAAACGCAATAGAGCCAGGAGTAAATGCCTCCACAACATGATGTTGCTACCTTTGTACCTCGCAATTAGGAAGGTGTTCTCCAGCTAACATGCTGCTCTTTCTTAGCTTCTCAAGATATAAAGACAGTCATTGTGACTGATCAGTTTAACTCAGTTGGAGGTAAACAGGACATATCCAAAAATAAAACATTATTCTTTGAGTCTATTTGCACAATGTTATTAGTTATAGGAAAAGCTCTTCCGACAAAATGGAATCACTCCATCCAGTTCGTAATATATTGGTTTACTGAATTCTTCAATTTAACAATACAGTCAATCACAGACAGTTTAGTTTTTGTGGTTGGTTCCACTGTCAAAATGATAGAAGTTGACATGTGTGCACAGAAACAGGTCCATTAGATTAGAAGGGCAAAGAGAAGTAGCAAGAACTTATGGTTTTGACATAATGGGGTGCTTATGGTATTGAATCTGCACACATAAAACACACAAATTACACATAGAGAATAGTTTATAGATATATACATCTTCATTGTTGGCAGACGTCTGATTTCAGGGGCAAACATTTCACTCAAGTAAGAGTAAGAGGATTTTATTATTGTAGTATATGAGTAAGAGTAAAATGTATGGCACGGAAAAACTACTTCTAAAAAAATGTAAAAAATATATTGCTGTCATAAAACGGGACAGATGGATCCAGTATTCAAGGTGAGACAGCCAGTAGGAAAGCAGAAAGCAAAACAGATGTAACAGAAGCGCCCTGCTGTGGATCTGCAGCTTGCGGCGGCTGCAGGAGGGGGACGCAACCCTTCACAGATTCTGTAGAGAGAAACACAGGTAAGTGACCACCATCATCCGACAGGAGATGATTATCAGAGTGAGTCTCTTACCTGGATTAACAGGTCAGTCATTAACAGTTCAGGTGGAGAAGCGTGCCCACACAGACATGCACAGAAGCAGACAGGCAGGCTCAGTGGTTGAGGGAAGTAGAGGCGAGACGTTGTTTCAGGTTTTATACAGGACTTTAAACTGGTCTCCTCCTTGGAGCCAGGCTTACCAGAATAAAACTGACCCTCCGAGCGTTCCGAGCCGAAACCCTGAGGGCGCCACGGAGAGGGATCAGAACAGCATCAGAAGACGAGACAAACACAAAACCTCTCAACCCACTGGCTGCCAGCAACCAGGACATGAACCAGGGAATGAACTAAAAACTAAAAGGAAAATAAATAATGATCTGATCCCGATAGCTGGGCTGGACCGAATTATAAAGCCCCGACCACAGGTGGATGAGATCAGAAGTAATTAGATGGCCGGGAGGGAACGGCAGGTGAATGATATTAGCTGAGTTAATGTTACTAATAACTACCAACCTCTGTCGTGGTGTAAAAATAACAAAAAAATTACATCCAGTAATTGGAGGTGGGCTTTTTTCCCCTTTATAAATTGGGTCAAAGATCAAAACAATTTTTTATTTTTTTTACCACAAATATAACAATACACCTATAAAAAGCACAAACAGATGCCTTTTTCTATTTTGTATGTCTGTTTAATGTCTTTCAGCCAACATGTCGAATGCTGGAGGAGCATTTCTCTTAAACCTGTGGAATGATGCTTTATTATTCTGTCAAATATCACAATTCCTACTCCAATGATGTGTTGAACAGTGCTTTGCTTTGGTTTCATTGTGCAGCTGTCAGAGGGTTTTTTTCTGAATGCCAGGCAAACGGCCACAAGGAGAAACATCTCAGACAGCTGCCCACCGTGAAAAGTTCAACCGAGGAAGATTTCTCAGTTTTTCTATTCTTTCTCCATGCTGAGCCGAGAAATCTTTTGATCGTCTGTATGTTGGTGTATTCTGGAAACCTGTTGGAAACAATACCTTTTTCCTTCTTTTTGGTTTATTTTCCCCTCAATTTACAATATTTTCTACTTCAGTTACAACAAAAACCTTTATACATGTTAGACCAACACATTTTTATACATAACTGTAACATCATAGAATTGTAAATGGTTCCTAATTTAATTGTTTACCTTGACAACCCTGATGAAATCAAAACAATGAAGCTTTGCATTTCTCACATCAAAGTTTAGATCATCATCTAATTATGCAAAACAACTGCTAAGCTACTAAGACATGGGTTTCTTAGAATAAATGTAGAAGAAAACAGTTTAAACTTTAAAAGAGCTGCAGAGATTCAAAACTCAGGAGGAAAGACAGGTTAATAGGATAACTGTCAGTTTGTAAATCATACATTTTACCAAGAAGAATAAAAAAAAACATGTCTTGTAGGAGATCAAGGAAAGCTGAAAGAGTTTTCATCAGCCTTGACTTCAAGAAAAGAAGGCTTAAAACTATAACCCAGAAAAAAAACAACCCCCACTATGGAACATGGCAGTGGTCACATCATGTGGGTGGAATGATAGATGTAACTGAAGCTGTTAGAATTCTGAAGGAAAATCTGTGGCAATTTGTAGAAGACTCAAACTGAGTTCTTTAAAAATGGCACTTAAGTCCACAGCTAATTCCAATTAAAAGTCTGTTCCATACTGCAAAACCTAATCTAAAAATAAGTAACATTTGTCAAAAAAGATGAATTTGCTCTCAGTCTGAGAACATTTTCTGTCAAAATATCGGGGGTCAGCAACCCGTGGCTGACCCCTGATTTTTGCAAGGGCAGATTATTGCACTTCTTTTAGAATAGGATCTTCTCAAAAGAAGATAAATAATAAAAAAATATCTGATATTAAAACAAGATCAAAAGTAATTTTTTGTGCTAGAACTAAGATTTTAAGGCTTGATTAGATAGACATTTTTTGCAGTGTAGAACTATCTAACTGTTGAATAGTATAGCTGATAGATACCAAGAGAACTTGCAGCTCAAACTGTAGCTGAAGGATGTTCCACAATCTTAACTCTTTTTTTTTTTACTTTACCAGATATTTTTATGGAAGAATGATGATGGCACTAACATTTTGCTCTGTCACATCAAATTCTAACAGGATGTGTTGGAGTTTGTAAAATGCTGTGGGTGTGTTATTAGCTCCTGGATGCTCCTTACAAACATTCCCTACAGGAGGTCATTAGATCCCCATGAGCTACTTTTCCACGTACCACTGTTGTCCTCGGAATCTCCTTTGTTAATAATCGTTATAATCAATGTTTCCCCTCTAAGCCTCTAATGATGTTTTCAGTATTTATGTTTGCAGACAGCTGGGCGAGCGGAATCATAATAGTTTCTCCCTGCTGTTTTTATTGGCGCGGCGTTTCTCACATTCACATCAGTAAATTAATTTTGACCCCGCCACGCCGTACATCACGACAAACCGCTGCACGCTGTCTCTGCGTGAGCGGGTTTTCTTAAGCTGTTGTCGTAAAGAATGGCTGTATCGATCCTCCCCGCTGACGCTTTCATAAGTGCTTTGCATAACAAGTGTTTTACAGGGGGATAAATCGTGTGGGGGAGGCGTCACACGCTACTGCAAAGAAAGACGTTGAAACTGGAGAAAAACTTTTTTGATCATTTACTCAAAAACTGATTGTTGTTTCAGCTCTTGCATAGTCGTTGAATATTCATTTGAAGGAAAACATGTCAGGAAACACATCAGTTACCCTCTTCTTAAGTAATGACTTGTCTGTTCCTAGCAGGCCAGCCGGCAGCAGCAGATCAGTTAAGAACAAGATGAATTCAATCTTGAAGATCCATGGACCGTGCGAGAGGCCCGGGGAGTGATATTGATGGCTTGAAGGGGAGGTCGGGAAGGGGCCGCATCCCATGAGTCTCACTTTCTGCTTCTCCTCAGCCAAAAAAGCTCTGCCGCCTCACAGTCCCGGGAGCTGAAAAACCAGGCCACTCCATCCCAGGAAGAGCGGAGTGATGGCTGCTGTAGATCAGCTGTCTCTAATCCAGTGGTTTAAACCTTCTCAGACACACCTGACCTGAGTTAAAAGGTGATTTAAAATATTTTGCAGCATTGTAAGGAGTAATGCAATAATTGGATTCAGTTGTGCTTAAGTAGGGTCACATCTAAAACAGTAATTAAAGTGTAATTATCTTGATTTTAAATGCTTATTTTAATTTATATAACAGAATTCAACCTTGCTTTTAATTATTTTGATTTAAATACCTCTAAAAAAGGCCGATAAATGTGTTGGTGAAGCCAGACCTAAAACAATTAAAAGTAAAGAAACCTTTTACAGGAGTGTTTTCAACCATCACTTTTAGTTGATGTTAAGGTAAAGATTGCTGTGCAGGGCAGCAACACCTCTCAAAAAAACTACAGTATCTAACACCTCTCCTTGAAATGTACACCGCGAATAGATATGTACATCGATTAAATCAATTTCTTGACTCCATGGGTCCTTTTTTTTATCATTTTCCTCATCCTCGCTCATTTCTTTAGCTGTTTCACTTTCAGCGGCCTCCTTCACCTGTGACCTTCCTGGACTATTGATCATTCTTCTTTCCTCAAATCAGCGTTTTTTGAGTTTTTTTACTACTACTCATTCATTTTACATTTTAATACCAAAGAAAGTAGACATTTTTCCACTTTTTCCTATTCATTTCATTGGGATCTGCAATGTACAAGCGTGATGTGCAGAGATTATCCCACTTATTATGCAAGTCTATCACAATATGGAATTAGAAATGATTCACTCAGGTCGAGCATTTCAATATAAGAAAACCTTATGATGGCAGCAATTTTAATTTCATATAATATAAACAATATATAATAGTATATACAATATATTTTTGGTAAATTAATGTGTAATTTTAAGAGTGTAAGGTCCTGTTGGCAAACACAGGATTATATTTTCATAGGATTTGATATTTCCTTTTCAAGGAACCAATAATGGTCGTTGTGTCTTCTCCCTCCTGAGCTGTAGGTCCCTGCAGCTCCTCCAGTGGTAACCTCTGAAAATAATAATAATAAAAAAAAACATTCTAAAAGCCCCTTCTGAAGCCTTAAACTGGCTTCGAGTCCGAGAAGGTTTTGCACCAAGATTTAAAGACAAGCACTTGCTGCGCTTACTTCTAAGTGGATGACAGGAAGGATGTATGGAGATGTTTTCACATGTAAGATGTTGCACAAGCATTTCAAAAACATTTAGAAGTGCTCAAAAATAACAATGGAAACCAGTTGAAGGGAGAGACTTTCATTTTTATTGATATTATGTATCAAACCAACACAGACACTCCTCTAAAGAGCCTCTGCAAGTTAATTCTTCACTATCGTACAAACAATTATCTTTATTCTCTCTCTCTTCTAGATGATTAATGTTTAATTTTAAATGTATTCATCTTAGTTATCAAGAATATCTTAGTGTACTTAATTTCTTTTAGATCATCCTATAGTCTGTGCCAAAAGTAAAACTTTTTGTTCTGCAAATTAATAAAGAAGTAGGAAACCTCTCATTCAAATAATGCCCCATCTGACTAGAAAAAACCTTCCTTTCTCTGTTCACTCCTTAAATTCAGCACCTGCATTCAAAAATTGACTTTATCAACATTTAAATAAGCCATATACCTCTTTTTGATTTCTATTTTACAGTTTTGTTTGAAAGAGTGAGTGTGTTGTTTTAAGTATTTATCAACTATTTCATATAATATTTGGTTTGCTCTACCGTTTCTGAAAATTTTTTATTTGTCTTTTTTAGGATGAAAAGGAGACGGATCATCTCAAGGGGCTTATCCTCAATAGAATGATATAAATACATGAAATACATGAAAAAATAAGACACCGGAATAAAAAGTCTGAAGACCAGTTTATGCCAGTTTTCAGATTTATGTTGGTAAAAATGTGGTAAAACCATAAATTCTTTTCCAACTGTCTCACTTTTAAATGTGAAAGTTTAGTGTAACGTCAAAGCTTAAGGTCTGGATTGATTTGGTTCCTGTCGGTTTGGCTGTGGCTAGGTTCGCCGCTGGTCATGTCAGTTTGTATTTCCATCCTTAAACGAACAAGCTGCTTGTTTCTACACGGCATTAGAGATGGAGGATGGTTGTGATTTAAATTGTTTCATTCCTCCTTTAATCCTGCCTTCGATGCCAATAACCGTCCACAGGAAGCAGTAAGCAAGTTCCCCGAAACACAAACCTTATTGTGAATCACTTCTGAAAGCTCCTCTACCTGATCAATACCAAAGTCTTGTTAAGATGTGCACTTTTTTTTTTTTGAAGTGATTACAAACCACTGGAGAGCTAACTCAAGCGGAGGTTTCAAATGGTTTGTTGCAGCTATCTGTTAAAGCCTAGACTGTAAAGAGACAGAGAAAGGGGGGGGCTCATCAAAAGCTGTCAGGTTCTGAAAGAGAGAGATAAATCAACTGAGGAGATGTAAGAATTTAAAATGAGAAATCAAAAATAACTTAAAAAGGTGAGTTTCAGGATGTGATGATTGTGTCTTTGAAGAGACAAATAGATGAACTGAGAGAGGGGAAAACACCTTTTACCAACAAAAGAAGAGCTCCTCTATATATGACAGAAATATTACATCCATCCTTCAAGTCCTGCAGATGGTCTTCTGTTTTCTGCCTTTTTAGGCTCTAACCACCCAGGATGAAAAAAAAATCAAATTTAGCTGATAATTAATTTAACAAACAAGGGCATCCTCTTCCTTAGCCAGCATTTGCTGCAACTCAGCCAATATGGTTGAGTTGGCGCTACTGGCACAAATACCATTCCCACAACTGATCCAAAGATCTTAGATGGAGCGGATCTCATGCCTGCTGGCAGCCCTTTTTCATGCTCTCCACTCCTAAATCTGGAGGTTGTCTCTGATAAACGCCTCTCTGTGGGAGATCTTGGAGGCCGGAGACAGGAAATGTGGGACTGCCGCCGTTGGCAGAATCTCATCTTGATATCTAATGATGACCAGCTTGGTTTCCTGTGACGGAAATGCCACCATCGCTCAAACAGATTATGGCTCTTCTTTCTGGGCACAACTTCTCATAAGCAGTTCTGCTGTTTTACCAACAAATCGTTTTTCTTTTTTAAGTGGGAACAAAGCAGCTTCTCCAGATTTTTTGTCAAGCAGCGAGCTTAAGAAATCTAACGTGATTGAAGAATAGTTCTGTTCTGATTGCCACCAATGGAGGGCATGCTCAGTATAGCTTATCCAAAATAATTACTGTAGGTTTTCATGGGCTGTCTTCTATGTTTATGCTGCCACAGTAAAGGCTTAGACTGCTGGATGACTGGGGAGTCAACAGCCAGCCTTGGCAGAAGGCCACTCACAATGAGCCTGGCCCTAATGGATGTTTGTTTCTGTAAAGGAAAGTTTTTCTTCTCCACTGTCACTGAATGCTTGCTTGTTGGGACTGGTTGCTGAAGCGTCGATGACTAAATGCAAGCCATTGTCGTTACTGCAAGCTTATCCAGGAGGAGCATGTCATACAAGTTAATAACTTGCTACAATTAACTGGTATTCCTTGACATAGAGTTTTAACCAATCTATCTGTATTGTCTCTGTAAAGTGCCTTAAGATGAAACGTATTGTAAATTGGCCCTAGATTAATAGACTTAATTCAACTGAAGTGAGTTGTTGGCACCACCTGCGCACACGGCTTTCCAGAAGGCTTTGGATGATGGAGTTGTGAGAAGAAGGCTGTTCAAGTAAACATCAGGTTAAACTCCATGTGATGTAGATGGACAGTAGCAGACTGCTACAATTTTTTCTGATCTGACTGTTGTTTTTGCATTTACATGCCTCGCACGTCTTCTGACAGCTACATCTAGCAGGTAGGTAGCTGTAAAAAATAGCGGATGCACCTTGTGTGATGTGGTGGAATGTAAAGTTCACACCCGTAGGTGTCAGGGGATACATCTGCAGCACCTGTGTGATGCTGTTATTCTAATATAGACTGGAATGTTGGAGGAATGCCTCTGACATCTTGCTGAATCTGTACTATAAGATTCTAAAGGCAAGAAGGGGGTCAAATCGGTTCTAAGAAGATGAACAAAAAAAAAAGTATTTGAGGAAAAAAAGCAACCTTCAAAATGTGCTATTTATGAGCAAAAACCCTCTAAGCTAACAAAACCATTGCTATTAAAGCTCTTCTTTACTCATTGCAAAAATATTCAGAGAAATTTTTAATTTCAGCTGTGTTCTGTCCCGAAGGTCTCTACATGGCTGATACAGAGGAGAAAATTGAGCCTGTTGTTATCATCAAACATTAGACTATGCATTCTGAGGCCGCTGCAAGCCTGTGGCCCCTACTTTTGTAATACCAACTGTAGAGACTGAATGCAACTTACAATAAAGCATGTTTAATGAAGAGGGTGTATAGTAGGACACTGCCTTTATTTATACAATGATCAATCAAAAGGTATCAAGCAAGCTGCCAGTATTTCGATTTTTGCAGGAAGTGCGGTTCTGCACAGGAGTTCTGAGTAGTGTAAGACCTGGCTCTTAGTCATGAGGGCGTGTTCTCTGAATAATGCAAACAAAGAAAATGCATGTATTTCTACAAAATTATTGATTATAAGCACACAACACAGATAAAGAGATTACAACAGCACTGGGCGACTACATGGTTAGGGCTAGTAGCACAAAACAGAAAACTACTCCCCTATTCAACCTTAATGTTGGATTAATTGTACAAGTTATTCTACTTTAATCATATTATACTTATACATTCATATTTACACATTTGCATATTCCTGTATACTTGTATTACACAAAATGTTGAAATGTTTCACTTGCTGTCTTTCTAATGCTTGTTATTAGTGTGTGCAGATGGAGTGCTGGCTGCTCAAGGTCAGCAAGGAGAAAACACGGGGAAATGCACTCACTAACACCGAAAAAGGAGTGAAAGTTCTTATCTCATGATACTGTATGATGTTTTGCAGACTTCTGGTTCCGACTGGCTTCACCCTTCCCCCTCCCCTTAGCAGTCGGAACCACATTGTAGCCAGGGCGTTTCCTTAATAAAAAGCTTGGTAGAGCGGAGACTGTTTGAGAGTGGTTTTGGAGAATTGTGACTGAACAGTCTCTGATCACTCTCCTTGCAAGTAAATCATACTAAAATTCTCTGTGTTTTCCTTTGTACAGGTTACTGCATAAAATGTTTGGTGTTTAAACCTAACACTTAAGCAACATCCTGTCAGGATCTTGGCTACATGTATCAGATTAAGCTGAAAGTTTTCCAAATAAGGCAATAATAGGTATTCACATGGTCTTTTTACATCCACCTTAAACAAAGATCGTTTTCTTGACAAAGACAGCTTAATGTTCAGAGTGGTTTGTCATTAAAAAAAAGGGTAAGTTGTCAAGCTGTAAACTCTGAGGAGAAAAAGATTGTACTTTTGTCTAGTTTTTCTTATAAAAAATGCCGAAACTGTATTTTATATTTTTACTTTCTGTACAATTAACTGCACACAACATTTTTTTTGCTTTATTTAAGCCGAGCTTGGCTGCTAACTGCTTCAGACTTTTCATGAACTTGGCGGGGATGTGATGGCAGCTTCATCTTGTGGAAATGCTTCTATATAGCAGGGAAAACAGAAGCTAGGAAGACAATGGAAACTTAATTCAAGGGATATTAATACTTTTTCAGGCGGGTTATTAATGTCCCTGTAGATCAAATGAAATTTATTCCACAACATTTGTCTTTCACTGAAATGGAGGTTACCTCACTGACACACACACACTGACTTACACACATGCTAAACCGTAATCTGTCTCGGTGTATCAAGCGATATGGCAAAGCTGACTTTTCCACATCTCGATGAATCGGGGGGCAGGAAGGTCATTATCAGCCCCAGAGGAAAGATAAGAGCTACCTCGATTGGCCAAAGAATCCAAAGGTCACTGAAGTTTGACTTCACAGCAGCAGACATGGAGACACTGAAGGTCAGACAGATTGATAGGGGTGGGTCCTTTCACAGAGATGAAAACCACACTGGTCAGTCTGACAAGGTTAGTCAGAAATCAATCTGTTGTGCTCTGATGTGCTTGATGACACCTCCAAATTTGCCGTCTCTGTGGTACAGGCAGAACCATACCTGGTACATGTCAGGACGCCACTGGGGACTGCAGCGGTGAGTCCTGAGGCAGATCAGTGAACCTGGCAAAGATCAAGCAGCATATTAACTCGAGTGGAACACTCAGGATAAGTGGGGGCCCTTGGGTGCAGCTCTAAATATGATCCCAGACACTAGACTTAATAGAAATAACAAAAACATTGAGCTGTGAAATGCAACGAAAACCTGCTGCTCTGTGGTTGAATAAAGACACTACAAAAAAACACAAGAGCTTCTGGACTTAACAGCTGCTTTTTTGCTTTTTTTTTTTTAATAAAAAGTATATTTCATCTTTCCATTCCATGATCCGACATTTTATCCACAGTGGCAACAAATTTCTTGCTGTGTTTTTGGAGCCATACAATGGAACATTTAATCCTCAGGTGCAGTTTTTGTGCTTCATGGAGCTGTCAAGTCAAATAAATGACCACATTTAGAAAACTTACACTTTAGGCTGTCTTCCAGGTGTTTTGTGCCATGGCGCAGTTTGACAAAGTTCACTGAAAACTTCTAGACTTTATATTGGACAAACTGCTTGTACCATTGAAAACACAGACACTTTTAAATCTAACAACCTAGTGAAATGTAAGACCATCCCAATGAATCCAAATATCTGCAAAAAGTTAATTTCTGTTACTTTGTTGTTAGAAATAATGATATAGTTTTAGTAGGAATGTAGTGTATGTAGTAGAAACAAGATTAGATTACTAATATTGGCAGACAGAGAGACCTACCTGTCTGTCTGCTTTTATTGGCAATAAAAGCTATATTTGTATCAGATATCAATATTGGTCAAAATTTTCATTAGTTAAAGTTTGGCAAAGTAATGTTACCAAGTAGTATTTAGCCAGCTTAAACTGGGAGCAATATTGTTGCAAAATTATTTGCACATGTGTGGAGATTTGTGTGTCTGTACAATAATTTAAAAATGTGTAAAACTACTTGTGTGTGAAATCTGGTTTGCAAATGTGTAAAAAAAAAATCCACAAATCTTTATTCAGATATACAAATGTGCACAACTAGTACTAAGATTTGCAAATGATCAATCTGTAAGCACACACAGAGACACTTATTTCTGAAATACAGACAGAAATAAAGAAATACATGGTTACAAGTCAAGCGGTTGCTCGGTTGGCTCTCTGTACACACGTGATTTTTGCTACACATTTGGACATCTTAGTGCACATTTTCAGATCTTAGTACACATTTGAATACAGATTTGTAGATTTTTTTTAAACCTTTGCAAACCAGATTACTCACACAAGTAGTTTTACATATTTGCAGATTGTTGTACAGACACACAAATCTCACACATTTCCAGATTTAATTAAATATTTTCATATTTCCACACATACAAATCAAGATACAGACACACAACTCTCAACCCACATGGGCAAATAATTTTGCAACAATACTGCTCCCTTACTTAAAGGAAAAAGTTGGTTTATGATCTGTACCTTCTTTGTCATTAACTAAATTTCTGACTCAGTGCTTTTGCCTATACCTTAAATGCTAATATTAGAAAACGATTTTGAAATTTAGTTGGTGAATGGAAGAGGGTTTGTATTTTCTCTCTCCCGAAGCCAAAAAAATCCTTCTGGGTTTAAAGGATTTTAATGTATATTCTCCAAACTACAGGAAGACAGTGTAAGGACTTCAGAACCTGGATTATGTGTTCTATCTACATAGTACTAAGAGAACGGGAAGCAGCATCTGGGATCTGCTACAGCTGTCTGATAAGTAAACTTATGAAAAAAAAAACCTGCTGCAGTAATGAATGCTACTAAAGATGCATGAATGAGTTTTTCCTTGATAATAATGGCAAAAGCCAGTGTTTTTTTTTCTTTAGTAGCTTAAACTAAGAGCTAATTTTGAATCTCTCATCCTTTGGTCCAAAGAATATAACCTCAATTTTGTTTTTATTCATTTGGAAAACATTACGGCACATCCATGTATTGATCTGTTTTAAGTATCTAGCCTAAGCTGTGATGAGTTTATAGCCAGCTGACATTGCGATGTAAAACTGTGCATCATATGCATTTTTATCTTAACAGGTGTTATTTTTTGCTGTAATCTTAGCTAAATGGAGAATGCAAATATTGAATGGGAGGGCCCAAAGAGCCAGTATGGATGCTAAACACACAACTGAATTCACTGGCAACCTTGCAATGTCGCAAAATGAAAGTGTCTCCCAGTGTTTTGTAAGCAGCCCACATTTCGATTGGCATATACCACTTATTAAATGAAACATACCTTTTTTCAACTGACATATACCACATTTCAACTCACTTTTTAAATGGCATATACCACTTTTCGACTAGCATATACTACTTTTTAAATGACATAACACTTTAAAACTCGCATATGCCACTTCTTAATCGTAATATATATCCCTTATCAACTGGCATATACTACTTATCAAATGGCATATACCACTTATCAACTGGCATATACCACTTTTTAAATGACATACAACACTTTTCAACTTTCATATGCCACTTCTTAATCAACATATATCACTCATCAAATGGCATATACCACTTATCAAATGGCATATACAACTTATCAACTGGCTTATACTAGTTCTCAGGTGGATTATGCCTCTTTTAACTGGTGTATGCAACTTCTAGACTGGCAGACTTAAGTGACATATGCCATTTTTCAGATTTCAGTTGAAGTTGCATTATTGTTTCAGTGCAATTGTTTGACAGCAGTAAATGTTCTAGAAACAGAATAAGTTGGAAGACACCAAAGATTTTTAGCTAAATGTTTTACCTGAAGTAGTTTCAGGAAGTTAAAGTGAATAAAATGTATGTCTTAACTCACAATATATCAAACATATAAAGTAGGACAAGCTGGGTATTTTAGATGATTTTTATCATTGTATCCTCATTCTTTGGAGGACTTAAACTCTGATATTTCCTACTTGTTGTTCCTTTCATATTAGGGAGTTTAGGAATAAAAATAAAGCACTCATGTGGCTAAAAGCCCAGCTTGATTTTTCTCAGCCTCTTACCCTCTGACCGTGCATCGTGTTGGCTGAGCCTAATCTGACAGCACATTAATAGATCGTCTAATTAACATAATGTCCACCCATTAGAGCACTTAACCTTTGACCCCTCACGCTGACAGGGATAATACAAATAGCTGAATAAAACACACAAACATGGTTATTTGCTGCTGGTGTTGCTAGGCCCAGTGGTTCAGCGTTTGAGCCGCTCTGTCATCTTGGAGAGATTTAAATCCGGGTTGCTTCCTTCCACGTGCATCAAACAACCCTCATGATGCACCATTCCTCCTCATTCCTCCTCATAGCCTCCAACCCCTGCCTCTTTCTAATTGAGAAGGGAGTGAATACAATTATGGTTAGAATCATTCCAGGCTGATGTGAGGGGGGATTAACGGGATTAAGAAGATAATCTGTTGACCCCCTGGCCTCGACGCAGTAAGGGGTTGGAAAGGCAATTTGAGGCAGGGAGGAGAGGAGATCCGGAGGGCCTTAATGAGGGAGCCGACGCAGAGCCCCTGACCACCAAAAGGCTCGCTTGGCGTGCCGCTGGGAGATTATTTTTTGCAGGACTACTTTCCACAATCTCCTCTCACCTCTCAAGCGCACCTCGCTGCCCACAAATTCCCTCCAGATTCCAGTAACAACTGTCTGCTTTAGGCACAAAGGTCTCCGCCTAACAAGATATCAGTAGCAGGAATGACTTTCTTTTTTTAACGCTTATTTAAAGAAACAGGATTTACCATCTTGTGAAGATGATGCAACCTCACAGCAACCAAACATCCATTCAGTTCTGTGCAAATACTTAAGACAGGTGAAGAACATTGTTAGTGCTTTAGGATATAAAGTACTGTGGTGTGCAGACTTTAAAAAATACTGTTCAGATACAGCTTGAAATATTTATTTGGAAAGAAATGCTGATTTATGTATAAAAGAATTCTTCATTTCTTGAAAAAAAATTACACTAGTTTTTCATTTAACACACTGAGTAACAGTTAAAACATCTATAAGCCTTCATAGTTAGTTTTTACATCTGAGATGCTTTCTGTAGCTATCAACCCACCTCTGATTACATTAGAATTAAAGTCTGTACACCTCATCACTTCTAGCTGTGAGTCGGTCAGGCCACGTTTGATGTACTGCTAGGTTTGGGGTCATTGCTACACTCCAATCCAGAGAGGGGCCAACAAATATTTTGTCTTAATTTGAGCAAATATAGTAAGACACATTTCCAATATAATAAGATAAGTTGTATATCAAATAAATCATAACCATTATCTTATTTCAAGAGCATCTTATCTAATTATCTTATTATAATAGCAAAAATACTCATTCCTATGGTAGATCATCTTATTTACCTAGTCAAATTAACGGCGAATACACTTATTTTATTTTTCTTTTATCAGTTTTTTACATTTCTTATGATCATATATGTCTTCTCTTGGATCAATTTAGTATTTTTCCCTCACAATGCAAATTGCAATTCATTATAAATTATAGTCAGCTTTAAACTCCAGTCATATGAAGACAGGATTCCAGTTTTTATACATCAGGAGTCAACCTTGTGGCTTTGTGGCTCACCTTATATATTAAACCAGGTACTTTTGCCCTGTTTTAATTTTGTTTTAAATTAAATTATAATTTTAGTTTCGCGCCCTTATAAAACAACACTGGTCCAAATGCTGTCTAGAACCACCACTTACTACGCTGCAGAATGTGGTTTTGCTTCAGCGTTTATAATCTAAAAGTTGTTTGTGTTGTCACAACTGTCATGAACGCGGACAGATGGAGCCAGTATTCAAGGAGAGACAGACAGTAGGAAAGTTTAAAACAATTATTAAATAAACAAACAAAACAAAAGCGGAGCTGTGGCTCACGGACACTGCAGGCGGGGGGGCGGGGCACTGCCCAATCTCAGACACTCTGGTTTAACAGTCCAGACCAAGACTGTCCCCAAGTGCTGCAGTCCAAGAGGTCATGCTGGAAGCCGATCCTGGTCAGGGATCCAGAACAGACAGGAACAGACAGAACAGGCAGGATCCATATCAGGCAGGAACAGAAACAGGTGGCAGGATCCAGACTTCCAGGCATCTACAGGCTCCCAGGAGGGTTCAGTGTCTGACTGGGACCAGAAGCATGACCAGGTGGTCACGCACAGGAGCAGACAGGATCAGGTGCAGATGAGCAAGCTCAGTGGAAGAGGGTAGCCGAGACAGGACGTAGAACCGGGACTTGAAGCAGGACTTTAAACTGGTCTCCTCCCTGGAGCCAGGCTTACTGGATAAAAACTGAACCTCCCCACATATTGAGCCAAAAACCCTGAGGACTCCGCGGGGGAGGAACAGTGGACAATCAGGAGACGAGACAAACACAAAAACACTCTTTCCACTGGCAGCTAGGATCCAGGACATGAACCATGAACTAAAACTCAAACGACAGACTGACAGAAAGACAAGAAATTATCTGGCACTGAATGCTCTTGCCGAACTGAATATACACCAGAGGAAACAGGTGAGTGGAATAAATTATAATTGAGGCAGGGAGGGAAAACGACAGGTGAAAGGGATTACAACTCAAAACAGAGAACCCAGTATTCAGTCGAACAGAGAGTATGATATCTCAAAAAGCGTTTATTTAAAATGACGGATCTACAGTGAGTAGCGTCTAAGGCAGGAACCTCTGCAGGAAGGAATACAGGTTAGTGACCATGTCAATCTGGCGAAGGATGATTATGAACATGTGAGAAAATGGGTGGAGCTAGACAGGTGAAGGAAATGAGTAATCAAGCCAGTCATTGGTGCCAAGATCATGACAGTTGTCACATTTTTCTGTTATAAATGGTGGAGTTCAAGCCCAGCAGCAGAAAAGTATGCCCAAACCATGACACCCCCACCTCCATGCTTAACAGACAGTATAAGGGTTTGCTCTGAGAGTCTTGCCACTTTAGACATTCTGTATATATATATATATATATATATATATATATATATATATATATATATATATATATATATATATATATATACATACATGTCTAAAGTGGCCCAAAAATAGAGTATTAATGACTATTTCTGGTCTGCTTCTCTTGCTGTTTGAGAGACCAGGAAGTAAACACGGGCTATGCACTGCAACGTAGTTTTATTTTTTATATGGTCTTTATTTAACCTGGTTAGTCTATTGGGATTTAAAATCTCTTTTGCAAGAACGACCTGACCAAGTGAGCAGCAGAGTATAAAACTAAAACTTTCCTTGCCCACTTCAGTTCTTTTTTTCAGTATAACAAATTGTGGGACTTCCATAGATTGGAGATTATAACTTCCTTTCTTTCTAGTTAGAAGACCTGTCAAGTATGATGGAAGAGAACCGGTAATAGCTTTATAGATTAAAATCATACCAGCGAGTAAGGTGTCGGACAGAGAGCAAGCTCCAGTATATTTTGGTGGGTAAAGGTAAGTGGGCGACAGTTGGTAATAAATCTTTCCTATGGTTCACACTATCAAGTCTCAAAAGACAGTGAGCAGAAGCATTTATGTACAACACGTCTCCATAGTCAATAGCAGGCAAGGAGGTTGTTTAAACCAATTATCTTTCTACACCAAAAGAAAAAAACAACAAAAATTTTTTTTTTTTTTGCAAGAAATTATTATTATAACACAATTGATCATCAATTAAAAGTCTTAAATACTGAAAACTGGTCACCAATACAATTTGTTTAACTTTTTGATTTTATCTTCACTCAAACCAGATGTGAAACTTACCTGGTTTTCATGACATTTACAGATAAATTCTAGAAATTTTCTATTACTGTTCTTAAACATACAGTAGATATTTTCGGATAGTGGTAGAATAAGTTAGTGTATGCAGGCAAAAGTGAAGCATTCTTTGGTAGCATGACTTTGTTTCTAAGGGCTCTTCTGCAGTACATCATCATTCTGGATATTCACTGATAAATCAATCAATCTTAAAGTATTACATACCTTGAAGGGTGGATCCGCTCAATAAGTGGTCCTCCTTCTTATTGTCAATCATTTTGGTGATATGTTTATGTAAGGCCGTCCTACGTGCTCATCCCATTAGCTATATTTTTCTGTGCATGCGCACTTTCAGGTGTATATTTGTGGTGAGCTACTGTTTCTGACAGTCGTTGAAGCTCACCTTTCTCACCAAGGATGTCGGAATGCTTTGTGCAGACAACTCTCTGTGACCCATGGGTAGCAAAAAGCACTGATCATCTGTCTGAACGGTCATTTAGCTGAGTTTGCTTTAAAGTCCCCCGTATAGTCCAGGGGTGCCCAACCAGTCGATCGCGATCTACCAGTCGATCGTGGGCAGAGTTTCAGTCGATCGCGAGAAGTTTTACAATGTAGACCTATTTATGGCTATGACAAAAAAATAAATAAATAAATAAACGTTTTAAAAAATGCTAATGATTGATCACGAGAGGCCAACGTCTGTTTTCATAATAATAAAATGAAAAATAAAAAGTATGCAGGGAACCTTTTTTTATGCATGCTGATTGCTGGGCATGGTTTGCAACGGTTGCTAGGTTGTAACCAGGGACTGTAAAGCGCGAAGAGGAATCTGAAGAGATAATGAGATAATGACATCTATCACATGGGGCTCCATCTATGGTTGGGCGTACTGCTGGATTCGTTTCTCTGTTCAAGCTGTCTGAAACTTTCACGGATTTTTGGATCAACCACTTCATCATTCAGCAACAGCTGTGCGGCAGTATTTTAAATATGAAGCATGTCATGGATGTTGCGATGAAAATCACTTGCTCTGTTTGGGCCGGGAGTTTTCAGAGGCGTTTATTCCATGCCCAGGTACACAGACGTCAGGTGGCTGAGCCGTGGCAGATTTTTCCAAAGATTTTTGGAACTGTGTTGTTCTTCGATTCTATATAGAACAGACGAGGCTCGAAATTAAAGAAACAGTCAACAACCCATTCTGCTGTATGTTACATCTTCACATCCACATAGTTTGTATCTTGTATTTTCCTATTTTTTTCTGTTTTCCTGTTGAATTTTATTCCATCTGCCAGTTTCTCTGCCAATGCCAATGCCCAGTGAAGTTTATCATTCTGAAATAGTGGACTTCCCTTCTCCTTCTTCCTGCTTTGAAGTGATCTTAGTGATATGCTCTGTATAGTGATTGAGTGATTTAGGGGATACAGCGGACTGTACTGGCTGTGAGAACAGAAACTTGTGCATAAGCATTTTTTTTAAAGGAGAATTCCGGTTTTTAACACTTTTAGCCCATTTTCTGTAGTGTCCAGGATGAAATCGAATGATCGACACCAAAATTTTGACAATTGGTCCTGTCTCTGCTTTTTGGCTCATGCAGAATCCCCCCCTGGCTGCTTCAGAATGGCTTCCATAGTGCATGTCCGATAATGTCCTTAAAACAACCTTAAACGTTCTTTTTTTAAAATATGCTACTCACCGGGTCGTCAGCGCTGTTCAATGACGTTCCAAAAAAAGTTTCGTAAAGAAAAAACGTTCCTGTAGTGTTTTATTTAGCATTTTGTAAATCCCATTGAGTTCTGTTGGAATAGTCAATATCCCTCCGCCACCGGAAACGGAAATGGGGCCTGTTTACACTATAACTTGTAGTCTTTTCGCAAGGCCCAAGTGTTTATGCTTCACTCTGTGTACTCCGACGTCGAGGTGCTAACGTCTCTGTTAAACACTAAAAAACTCTGAAAATGGAATACGAAAGGTGGATTCTTGAGGAGGACATATTGGACTTTGAGTTTGACGGTAGAGGATACCGTCGCCAACTAGTGGTCTGGAGTGTGCAACGCTTCAGATTCGAACCGGAAGCGGAAGTTTATAAGTGGTTGTGATGTATCGGAAAAAATAGTTCTGGGATTTACAAAATGCTAAATAAAACAAGACAGCAACGGTTTTTCTTCACGAAACTTTTTTTGGAACGTCATTGAACAGCGCTGACGACCCGGTGAGTAGCATATTTTAAAAAAAGAACGTTTAAGGTTGTTTTAAGGACATTATCGGACATGCACTATGGAAGCCATTCTGAAGCAGCCAGGGGGGGATTCTGCATGAGCCAAAAAGCAGAGACAGGACCAATTGTCAAAATTTTGGTGTCGATCATTCGATTTCATCCTGGACACTACAGTAAATGGGCTAAAAGTGTTAAAAACCGGAATTCTCCTTTAAGTGGAAAGGGTGGGTCTTTAAAAAAAAATCAGGAAAATCCTTTACAATACTTTTAACTCAAACTTGTTTTGATTTAATTGTGGAGTGGTTACAAAAATCCCCAAAAATAAAAATAAAAAACTATTCCAGAAGCACCTCCAGCTTTCACCCTCCTTTTCAAATGGCACAAATCAATAGCAGATGTGGATTCTGTTCTATTGTTTGGTAAATTTAGGTCTGAATCAAATGTATTTTTCTGCAAATCCACATGTATATAATTCTTTGTGAGACTCCCCATGCTGTTGAATCGGTCCCTCTAACAATACTGCATCTTAGAAACTTGTTGTACAACGTGCTGATAGGAAGAACTCCTTTCCTCAGAGAATACAATAGTCCACTGAAAGCAGAACGAGAGATAGAGATAAAAATCAATCATCTTAAGAGTCCTAAATAAACAAATAAAAGAATGTTTCTCTTTAGTGAAAATTACAAGGCTGGAAACTGTCTTGGCAAAATGTCTGCCAATTTTATAACTTTTGTTCACATTTTGTCCTACAATGTCAAACTTCACTGTGTTTTATTAGTATTTTAGAGACAGATTAGGACCAATGAGAGCAGAGTTGTGAAGAGGAAGGAAAAATAGTGCATGATTTTCAGCTTTTCATACAAATAAAAGCCGTTTATTTCATCGTATATTTATTCAGCCCCTCTGAATCAATCCTTTTAAGCTAGCTTACAGCTGCAGGTCAGATTGAAAACAATTAGCTTTCCAGTTATTTTCTAATTAATTGACCTATACCTCTTGTACATAAAAAGAGTAATGCTCTAGACCAGTGATAACCAATTCGAAATCAGCAGGGTCCAAATAAAGAAAATCATCAACCAGTAACGTTCTGGAGACCCTTTTAATTATAATCTGTTACTTTAAGCAGAATTTAACACTGAAATAAAATGAGGTTTCTATGCATCCATGTTATACATTGAATTTCTAAATAACAAAATATTAAAAAACTAGATAATATTTTCATTTTAAAATCTAAAGTGTCATGATGGGTTTCTAAGAGAGTAAGCCCAAGATGCAGAACACACACGGAGACTCGGGTAAAAAGTCCAAAAGAGTTTATTGAAGCACAAAACACATGAGTATGAAACCGGAACAGTTCTGGCAGGGGGCTGGTTCACTGGGGACTGTGCAAGGAAGGGAAGAAGGCTGGTAGCTGAGTTCAGGTGTGGCTAAGCATCTAGCTTAAGGTTAGTCTGGCAGTCCTGGGTTGGAGCTTCCAGCTCACTGCAGAGAACAACTGGGGAAAACACGGAGGGTCTTTCAGGCTGAGCTTCCAGCTCACCGTAGGGAACAACAGGGGAAATCCACATGGGAACCTCTAGGGAAACTCCTCAGAGAAGTAGTCAGGTTTCATCCACGTAGAAATCTTCGGGTTGGCTCACCAGGGCAGATTAGCCGGTTAGACCTTCCAAGAGCTTCAGGCTAGAGACTGGTTTCCTGGGATGCTGCTCTCCCTGAGCTGCAGACCAGAGACAGGGTTCCAGTGAGGTTGCTCTTCCTGAGCTTACGAAGAGACAGGAGGTTAAGCTCATCCAGAGCTTCACGAAGAGACAGGAGGTTAAGCTCATCCAGAGCTTCACGAAGAGACAGGAGGTTAAGCTCATCCAGAGATTCACGAAGGGACAGGAATCCTGTGAGGCACAGATAAAGGAGAGATTAGAATGTGATCTCAACCTAGAGACAACCAAGACTCAATCTGAAACTGAAGGCTCAGGAAGCTAACCAACTAAGATCAACACTGCGGCGTGGAATCAAGGTTTGAAGGCAGCTTAAATATTGTGGTCCTCCTGATGAGTAGATCAGCCACAGGTGTGTGGGAGGCTCAGCTCAGGAGGACCCACGGCGCACTCTGCTGGAGGCAGAGGGTAATCTCCAGAAACTTAACAGTGACTCCAGCCCTAAAGAAAAGACAAAGAGAGCAGAAGAGGATCCTCGGCGCCCTCTGGTGGGCAAGCCTGAGGATCCCAACATAAAGTGTTTTTTGAAATAGAGAACAACAGTCATTTAGTTTGGTATATAAACAATTTCCTGATTCACATATTTTATAAAACACCTGAACTGACCATTTGTTTTTTTTAAGGAGGCTTAAGAGGGCAGTGGGCTTTAGGCTGCCCTACAAGACTTTAAACCTGGGTTTAAATGGCGACAAAGCCATTCTCAAACCATTCCAGGCTCATGTGTGAGCTTATACACTCCCAAAAACTAAGACCATTTGTTTAAATGAATAAATTGGTACTTCAACATACCAGGAAGCAGATTGCTCATCTTGATCAACATTTTTTATTTTATACTAAGAGGCTTAAAAGTTTAATCGATTCCAGTCAAAACGCCCAAGAGCGCCTCTCACAACTTCAAAAAAAACTTTTCATCTCAGGCATGGATGAAGAGATGCTGAGTTTGGAAGCAGAGAACAAACATAGTTCATAAAAAAAACATGTATGATCCTAGTTATCGCTGTTACAAAAAACCACAACAAAACAAAAATATTTGGGCAGAAACTGAACATATGCTGGCTGGATGATGGTGGGGATTTGTTAATACTGTCATATTAAATTAAGCGTTTCCGCATGTTTTGCTCCTGAATTTAATAATAATATAGAGCATGCTCTCCTTGAGCTGCGAGGAGGTCGGAGCGGAGCAAGATGGGAGGAGGCTTTGCTTTGCACAGGCGGTCTGGAGTGGAAACGGAGGATGTTGGATTTCAGAGTAAGATACTGTCGTCGGACAACATGCAGTAATTTATAAATGTTTTAAATCAGGCTGAGTCCGGATCCGGACCTCTATCTGTCATGATGGGTACTCTAAAAGTGACCCAATTATGCAGAACACCACTGACGGACACAGGAATAAAAGTTCAACAAGTTTATTTTGACACAAGCACACAGAATGTACTGGTTCTGGCTCGGGCCTGGACACTGGTTCACCGGAGTCTGCGTGAGAGACAGTTCAGTTAGCGTTGCACGTTGGAGCGTGTTTTCTTGATGATAACTGATTGTACCTTGAGGGTTCTTGAGGTTAGCTTTGGGAGAGTCACTGTTGGATCTGGAGAGGAGTTGATCAGCAGAGTCCGCTTGCTGCTTCAGCGTCTCACGTCTACTAATGAACAGACCTTGGCATTGGGTTTTCCAGCTCTTAGTCCTGAGCTGCATGGAAGTTCTCTATGGTTCTTCAGGTTTGGCTCTGAGGGTCGGCTCGGCAGGTTAGCTCTTCCAGAGCTTCACAGAGGAGACACTGGTTTCCTGGAAAACAGAGACAACGGTTAGAATCCTGGCTGGATTCAAAGTCACAAGATACACAGAGAGTTTAGGCTTAGGCGCTGACCAACTGGATCAACACTGCGGCGTTGAGGCAAGGTCTGAAGACAGCTTAAGTAGTGGATCCTCTGATGATCTTGATGGGCTGCAGCTGTGCAGGAGGCTCCCTCAGAAGGATCCACGGCGGACTCTGCTGGAGAAAGGTGGAACTTCTCCAGCTCCCAACACTATCCGCTAATCCGTGACCTCTGCTCTAGATGATCTAAAGCATAGTGGGTTTGAACTAGTGTTGCACGGATGCCATTTTGGCCCCGATACCGATACCTGGCTGTGCAATATTGGCCGATACTGATACCATACCGATACCATCTGTTTGAAATTGATGTGTGTATATATGAATAAATGCATACTATTTGGGGATAAAATAATTGCCATCAATGTGCGAAATACCTGTCAATATTTGGGGGGGTCCCTATCTCGTGATTGTTGCGCAATACCGATCTAAATTTTCATTAACAGACATACCTTCCAGACTCACGGTGAAACAACAAGTACTTCAGATTATAAGAGAAACTCTGATGATATAACAGACATAACAGTAACAAGTAAAACATGTAACTTAATAACCTGGAAAAGATTGACATTAACTGGCAGCTCCTAATACTGAAAATGCTGCCCGGTGCATGCTAGGAAAACTAACTTCTTCTGCCCCGTTACGTCTTTCTTCTGTTTAGCGTGCACATGGCTAATTTGCATACTCACACAGGATTTGCTGGCTATACTTGGCAAAAAAACAGAACATATTTGTGAAAAAAAAAATTAATTTTAAATACCAGACATGTCGAGTATAAAAACATTTTAGTGACCATTATTGACCAAAATATATTTTTTATTTTTTTGACACAATTTAAGACCCCCTTTAAATTTTGCTTTTGAGGCTTTCAGGGGATCTCATGGGTTAATCGGGGGGGTCGAGCCCCCCTGGACCCCCCCGTATTTCGCACTCTGATTGCCATCATGGCTTTGTCAAGCTACTGCTAGTGCCCAATTTGCTGGTCCTCGTGGATACCACCATTTTAGTGCTGTGTCGGGGCCCCGCCTGATACTGGTATCGGTATTACTGCAACATTAGTTTGAACTCTACGATATCACAGGCAAATACACCCAAATATCCCTTATTCTTCAACTGCTAAACTGTTTTTGCCACATCCTATGAATGCTCATATGATCATTTTAAGAAGACAGAAAAAATTTCTCTTTGTACAGTAAATTTCATATGAGCGATCAGCACAAGGAGCAATAAAATAGCTAAACATCCTGAAAGGGTTAAACCTGCTTGCTATTCTCCTGCAACTAGAGCATTTTAGTGCTCATTTCTTCACATATGAGTTGTGATGTGATATCTTGCAGGGAAATCTCTGAGCTTGTTTACAGTAGTGATCTTTCTTTCACCTATATATATATAAAGATTTCTGTAATACTAGTGGACACATGGATGGTGTGGAAGTAGAGTAAAATTCTACTATTGTCGCATAGCAACAAACAAAGCCACCAAGTCCTCATCCCACAGGCATCTGTTTGTATCTTGCAGCACTTGATGAATGTCCAAATACGGTAAGCCAGGGGGATTTGTAATTGATTCGTGTGAGCAAGACACCGCTGAGGGAAGAAATGTTGACAAACTCTGAGTTACCAACAGCTGCTTTTCAGACTGGTGCTGAAGCCCAGCAGGAAGGTCTGAAAAAATCTGAATGTTGCAGAGAACAAGAGATAATTTGTGTGCCGTTTTTGATTTCTTGCTGCTGGGGAGCGTTCGGTGATCTCTGTATGCAGTTCATGCTGCACCCTTGGTCAGGAGGGGCATCTGGGATTTAGTGGTCAAACCCTGACGGGAGTATGTAGTGTTCTCACCCGACCAAAGGCTGTTATAATCTGTTAGTATCTTATATAAATATAATAAATAAATAATAAATTAATCTGGTGCAAAAGCTCAGCAACCCTTATCATTTCTTTTAAAAGTTAATTTCATATTTCCAGGGTAAAATAAAGCATCATGAAATAAAATTGTAATCATCTGCTTCACTTTGTCTTCAAGCTTAATTCTTTAGTAATTTTCAACCAAGAACCCTTTTATTGTACAGAGTTTGCATTTAAAGAATATTTGATATGATTTTTATGTAATGATATCCCAACATGTAAAGAACCCAATTTCCATCCCCTTTTCCAGGTTTCCAATCATTCTAATAAGAAAACTTGCAAAGTAAGTCCATATTACGGTTTTTGTTACGTTTGATGTGGTGTCAAGATTAAAGTACAGACTAAAACGTAGGAGCAGCATAGTGGGTAAAAGGGTTTAATCATAACAAAAAGATAAAAAAAAAAACTACAGCACAGCAGGAGGAGAACAGGATCTGGAGCTTTAAAGGAGAATCAACCAGAGCAATGAGGACGTAACGGGCATCATAGCAGAAGGATCCAGCCATGAACCCTAAAGACATAAAGCAGAATTAGACCTAAGTTACAGTAGCACCTATTCAAAATAGCCCTTCCAAGTCAAACGCCAGCTGAATGGTAGCCCACTTAAATAAAAAGTATAAAAGTAAAATATAAGTATAAATATAAGTATATAAGTATAAAATATAAGTATAAATATAAAAGTAATTGGTAATAGTACAATTCCCTGTGGAGCTCCAATAATAAATGGTATGAGGAAGAATAGTCGCTTACAATAATAAACTGAAATAATTTAAATGTTTTGTCTAATCAGCTGTATTCATGTCCTCATTAACCACATATATGGGGCTGAATTATGTATAGTTTCTTTTAGCAGTGTTGTGTTTGTGCTAATAAAGCTGACTGACTCTCTATAAACCAGTTTTTAATGCACACACACAATTTGTACAGACAAAAAACAAGACCAATCTACGACTAGGTTTGGTTAAAATTTTTAGTTAACATAAGGGTTAAAATAGATCACCTTAAAATGCTGCAGTACATATCTTGATATCCTTAACAATTGAAACCTAAGTCCAATGCTTACATAACTTCCTAAATTATCATCAACCAAAGAATGAAAACTTCTCAGGGATGGCTTGCATTTAACTTCTTACTAAATATACCCAGCATGTTCAATGAAAAATGTACTTACCAAGGAGTAAGTGATGAAACACAGGAGTAAGGTGCAAAGATGTTTCAGTTCCACTGCCCATCAAATTTCTTCTGGAGCTCTCACTTCCCTCCCTCTATACCAGTGGTTCTCAAACTTTTTCTGTCATTCCCCACTTTGGACAAGGGGGAATTTTCAAGCCCCGCCTGTCCCCATCGCCCCAACACAATGCTAATGAAATATGCAACAATCTTAAAATTTTCCAATTTTATTGAAGTAACAAGTAGTATCTAAATACAAACTATCTACATCAAATAACAGCAAGCTCAAAAATAAAGAAAATAAAAATGCAGCTGTGTCAAAATTTGTATCAAGCTCAAAGATAGAAAAAATTAAAGTGCCACTCTGCAATCTGTTAATAAAAGAAAAGAAGTGAAATCCATCTGGCAATACAGCTCTATTTATCCCTGCATTAGTGGCTGCAATGAGCCTGTTTTGCATTGCACAGTTTCTCAAAACGGGGTTGCAGGCTTGATACTGCCACTCTCAAGTCATGCTCAATGTTCAGCTGAGATCTGTATTTTGTTTTCAGTGAAGCAACAGTTGAAAAGCCCATCTCACAGAGATATGATGTGGCAAAGGGAAGAAGAATGCACACAGCTCTCTGCCCGATGAGTGGATACTCCCTCTCCACTCCAAACCAGAATTCACTATTAGTCTGAGCATTAAACCTGAGCCTCAGGGTGGAGTCAGACGTAATTTCAATAAACTGGTCCTATTTATTTAAGATAAAATATTTCAAATTCAGTTATTTATGATCAACCTGCGCCGTCAATCCCGGCGCATGTGCGCTTTATTTGCTGTCTGGACGCTGAGGGTAAACATGCTGTGTCTCTGCAGCACTGAGAGGGACTTCTGCGATAGCGGGGGAGAACGGGGTTGGGACGGAGGCGCCCCACGGCAGCACCTGCCGCTGGAGGACAAGAAAAGGAACGATACGTGCTTTCACGTAAGAGTCTCCAAAAGTCGCTAATTTGTCGCTAGTCCCTTTTTTAAAAAGAGTCGCTGGAGGGGTCTAAAATATAGCGACAAAGTCGCTGAGTTGGCAACACTGGGGCGCGAAAGTTTATTCCGTTACAAATAATATGCCGACGTCACGTCAATCATTATTTTGGCACTTCAGTTCCAGGTGAAATTTTTCTCATATCTAATGTTCTTTTAATTAGACTGCATGTAGGCTATTAATGATTACTTTGTGGGTTTGATTGGTCTAAAAAGCGGCAACATACAGCTTTAAGGACAGTTTGCTCTCACACATTCTATATTTATAGTCTCACACACACACACACACACACACACACACACACCGGAACTTGGCGCGCCCCACCTGTCACGTCTCAATTCCCCACCAGTGGGTCGCGCCACACACTTTGAGAACCGCGGCTCTATACCAACCCATATCATCTGTTAAAAACTAAACATTTTCAACCAAGCACTTAATCAAAGAGTTTACATGCACAATAACAGACAAGATATGCATCTCTGTTGCAGCATATATATTAATTTATTTCAAATCAATAGAGTCTTATAAAATGTAAATCAGCGAATGGTCCCAATTATACATTTAGAGCCTTCAGAACAATTATTTTAGGCTCCCACTCTATCCATTATCCAAGGATAGATTGAACTGGTGTCTGATGCCTACTTTACAGCCTTACCCATATTTATGTTCTCTTTTCTAATTTGTTTGATGTACCAGAGGAAAAATCCTGAACCTCTCTTAAGGAAATTACATTGTGACTTTTGAAGAAAATTACATCGACTGTTCAGAAGGTGATGGATTCATCTTCGTTGCAGCAGCTTGGTGAGTAATGATTTGACAGCAGATGGCCCAGAAAGGTTCAGCAGATCAGCTGTTTTCTCTCTGCTAAAATGATTACTTTGATTCATGATTGTGATAAAACATAAACAGAGCTAAGGTGACTTTACTGGGCTTGGCTTAAGGTTTTGGATTTGCTGTGTAAAAGCAGGGTTCTCGTTGTTGGTTTATAAAGTCAGTTTCATTTGATTTGATTTGTGAAGAACTGGTGACCTTGTGATGCTACAACACCAGTAGAAATAGGTTGGAACTGAAGAGCTTAAACCTTTTGCATGAATACTTAACATATTTTGTCTGTTGAGTTGTCCTGTAGCACCCTTCTTACTGGCTAGCATCATTGACAAAGGTATATCGAATAATTTAATTACACAGTAAGACTAATTACAGGATGTGGCTAAAATACCGATGTGAAGGGGGGGTACCCCACTCGGCATAAAGTGATCTGCAACAAATTTCTTAAATAATTTTAGCCTTCAAAGCTAATGTTGGTTGCTATAGGAGTGTATGTTAACTAGTATACTACTTTTTCTTTAGGTTTAGGGGTTACGGTAAGGGACAGGTTAGCTTTGTACTTTGCAGTTTATTCAAATTTTCTGCCACAACTTGTCATCCTAACCGGGCAGTAGCGAGATTGATATGTGTAGAACTGAGTTGAATTTTTTCATCAGTTTGGGATGGCTGCCTTTCAGTCTGTCCATGAAAAGGAGGGACGTTTAGTACAATACTTTGAGCTGATGGGGTGATGTGCCAGCTAGTACCCACCTTCCATAATACGCTTTCAGCCAATCATAGCAGCGAATCATGACATACATAAAGTGCTTCTCTTTGCTCCCTTTTTTGAACGAAAATTGTCGCTATTTTAGCTAAAACCAAGTCAATTGAGATATCAACAGTTTAGTCCTCCAGTGTAGCCATGTTTGTAATGCCCAGCAAGGCCCTTCTGACTGTCATCGTTCCTAAATGTCCCGCCCTACAAAAACACTGCATGTCATTGGTCCAACTCGGTATTATTGGAAGTCTTTGAAAATGGATTTGTTGTGAGACTGAAAACTCAGATCTCACGGCAATCCAGCTTAGGTTACTGTCACACACCCTTTGAGTCAAAAATGACGAGATAGGTACTCCCTTAACATTTGGGGCTCGTCTAAGTGTCAATAATTCTTACCCATCCTATTCATTAAATGGTGGCAAGATGGAGGAGACATGTATAGCAAAATTAAGTTAAAGATTTACACTTAATTTGAGTAGGTCAATAAAATGAACTTTGGATGTAAAAAGAGTTTTGCATTTAAAAAAAAAACATCTTGGATATCTGATTTCTTGTGTAGTATATACAATTATCTGATTTTCTGGGCCAAAATAACTAATGTTTCTTTTTGCAAATCATTTTACTGATCTACTTTAAGGGTAAATACATTTATTTAAAGAGTTAGTTATTAGTTATTTTAGTTAGTTATTTTTTTTAACATTTTTGGACTGTTAATATAATACCATCTTCCTCTTTGTCGCTTTTACTCTAGTTTGTGCAGACCGACTCAAGTTGGGCTATGATGCTAATATCTTGAAGCCAGTTTATTCCTTTTTAAAGACCTGTGGGCTAACTGAATGGCATGCATTCTTATCTTTCATATTTCAAAGAGTGGCTTGGATAAAATTGGCTTTTGTTTCAAGCATGCCCTACAGTAAGTTGGTCCTCAAGGGCCGCTGTCCTGCACGTTTTAGAGGTTCCCCTGCTTTAGCAAAGATGATTCTGATGACTGTAGTTCAGCAAACCAATCAATGAAAATCAGCTGTGCTGCAGCAGAAAAAAATGTAAAACCTGCAGGATAGCAGCCCTTGATGACCGAGTTTGGGCATGCTTGCAAATGAAAGAGGATTCCATTGACTATTAATTAAATATTTTTAAACACTGAGCTATGCTGGATGTAGTGAAATGTAAAGTCATGGTTTAGCTTGAGATATATTTAGTTTGTTCGACACATGAAACACCAAACAAAGAAACATATGGGGTAGATTTAGTAAATGCAACAGTTAAGACGCTGTTCATGTTTTGCTAATTCACATGCTTACTGTACACCGTCCGGGCTCCATGAAGCGGCACGCCAACGCTGACAGTTTGAGAGCGCGCTCTGAAGGGGGATGACCATCTGGAAATCCCGTCTGCGCTGACAGCCATCCAATTTATCTAAGTCTCCATCATTGCTGCCTGCTTACTGTACACATCATTTTTCTAAATCAACAGCATCTCCGCAGCTCGTCTCCGTGTCATTTGCTTAAAAACTTTCATGCACCACATTAATCATAATAATCGGCTTCTTCCCGTGCTGATGTAAGGCTTGTGTTTGTGTATCAGAAGCTGCTGAGCCAAGCATCTTTTAACTGCTTTTGTTTTTTCTTTTTTTTTTAGCACCTCGGTTTGATCAAGAGCTCAGTGTTTTCTTTTCGGCTGATAGGAAAAGACACTCCAGGCAATAATGTGCTGTACTTTGTTTGTTCAGGGAGGTGAGGAGCTGGCTTCCTTGCTGTGTGACATATTGTCAAGGGAGATGATGTGTTGACATGCCATGTACACCCACTCACTCATCAACGAGAGGGGAATATATTTTTATATAGGAAAGTCCTTGCAGAATATATAACAGGGCTTTCTTTTCTGTGGGGAGATGATCATATCTCTGCAAAACTAAAAAAAAAAAAAAAATATGATGATGAGTTTCCGTGTCCCCGTGCGTGCAGGTCGATACTTTACACGTGTCATATCCCAGTGGGGGGAAGCATATGAGGAAAATATTATTGTGATGTGGACTTGACGGGAATGTAAACATAGTTTTTGTACAAAAGCACACGTTCACACTTGGGACGACCTGTCAGATACCCGAGTCTCTAAACACAGTAATGTCTGACGGAGGGAAACACAACAGATTAATAGCTTTCTATTACATACACTTCCACTTGCAAAAGTTTCCAGGGTGAATTTCCTATCTGACTGTGAACCATGCTTTGAGCACATCCTCCAGTTAAAATGCAAGGCTCTATTTTTATGCAAATAAATTATGGTTTTTATAGATGATTTTTTTAAACACGCTCACACATTTAACCTGAGACATACCCTGCTCATTTCAAGGAGAAACACACATGAATGGACAAAAATATGATCAATTTAAATGTCCCAGTTACCTATATGTGTCCCTTTCCCCTTAAAGCCTATTGTTGGAAATATGCCACAAACCCGTTCAGTTTGGACCTACAAACACAGTTGAGTGAGATTTTAATTGGAAAAACCAAGATGGATTAGATCCATCGTATTTGTTAAGGGGGATATTCACCAGGCACGTAAGCGCAGCAGAGCGGCATACGCGCCTGGCAGTTTTCCATTTTAAACGGTAAATGATGTACAATACATGCATTTAATGCAACGCCGTTCTTAATTTAGGATGTGTTTCTAATTTCAGATGCATATACGCTCCAGTTTGTGCTAGGAAGAAACAGAACATCTGATTTGACAGTTTACTTCAGGCCAAGGTGCGTCCTCCACTTGGTGCTGTTTCTACATTAAAAACCCAATGCCTACAGTTATTAATGCCCAACCAGTAGATGTTGGTAGTTGTGACATGCTAACAAAATACATATTTGATTTATCATCAGATTGGTCAAGACACCGAGTTTTAGATCATACATTATTTATAAGTTCATAACTTTAACACATATTACTGTTTAATTTACTTACCCATGTCAGAAAAGCATGTTTTTACTCAGAGCTAAATTGCTAAACTTTTTGCTGTGGAGCGTTCTCTTCGGTGTCTTCGGGTAAATTTCAGTTTCAAACATAAGTGCCACTTTACTGCGCTTACACGGTGTTACTCATCCAGTGTATTTACTGCATTAGACTTCCTAGCACGAAGTGTTAGCAGTTAGAAAAACAGATGAGAGCTACAAGGGAGGGACAGGTAGACATTAGAGTTTGTTAATGAAGAGATAAAACTTTAAGCTTAATTTAAATTGTTATAGGAACTATTCGGATATGGGATGCTGTTTGTCATGATCTTGACACTGATGTCTGGTCTGATTACTAATTTCACGCACCTGCTTAGCTCTTCCCAGTTCTCAGTAACTGCTTATCTGATCCACCTCCAGTAGTCTCTATTTAACCAGCCATCAGACCAGTCATCAGTGCCAGATTATTTTCGAGCCATTGGTGAGACTTATTGTAGCGTTCCTGTATTCTGATTACCTGATCCTGACGTGTTCTGCCTCTCGACCTCTGAGCCTGCCTGTTCCAGTCTGATCTGTTTGCCTGATCTGTCTTCTGGCTCCTCCCAGATCTCTGCCTGTTTGTGTACTGTACCTGGAAGTGTGACCCAACTCCGTCCTGGATTCTCCCTCAGCACCTCACTGGATCTCTGACCTCCTGGCTCTGACAACCAAACACATCACAGACATCGGCTTTGGCTTTGCCCTCTAAATTATCTTGCCTATTTTCGTCTGCTCGGTTCTGATCTCCTGCCTGTCCTCCAACCACCAAGACATCTACGGCTGGAATTGGGGTGACTGTCAGGCTGCGTTAACAGTTGGCCGGAACCAACCTCATTCTCTGGGCGGGGACTGAACTATAAGACCAGGTTAATGACTCACACATTTGTTAAAATTCACCTCCAGATAGACGTGGTCACTAACCTGTTGTCTGCTCCTCAATAGGTTCCCACCTTAAATGTCAATGCTGCTCACTTCGGCCCAGTTTTTGATAAAAGTTTTGAAAAATCATACTGTTTGCCTGCCTTGAATACTAGATCCTACTCTTTTCAGTTTGACAGCAGTTTGTATTGTAAAATTTGTATCAGACATTTTAAACAGATTTAAAAAATACTATTATGGCTGGCAAGCATACGATGATCTGCCCCTGCAATCTAATGTACTGGAACACATCAGGTTTCATTCTTGGATTTGAGGGTATCTATCTATCTATCTATCTATCTATCTATCTATCTATCTATCTATCTATCTATCTATCTATCTATCTATCTATCTATCTATCTATCTATCTATCTATCTATCTATCTATCTATCTATCTATCTATCTATCTATCTATCTATCTATCTATCTATCTATCTATCTATCTATCTATCTATCTATCTATCTATCTATCTATCTATCTATCTATCTATCTATCTATCTATCTATCTATCTATCCATCTATCCATCCATCCATCCATGACAAAAGTTGCCTTCAGCATGATAAAGTTCTGACTAAATTAACTCTGAAAAATGTTAATGCCCCTGCCACATCATAGCTAGCTGTTTCCCAAGAACAAACGTGCTGTTCTGAAAAAGCAGTCAGATCTCCCTAAAACGCCACAATAAAGAGATTCCCTCCCCTTTTATTCATGCGTTTTCCGCACAGCACCTGCTTACATAATAAATGGTTTGTGTTGGGCACTTAAACCATAACAGTTTGGAGCCACAAACAATTTGCACTAAAGTCAAATATAGACAAATTTTTAAAGGTAATGGCAACGGCAACAACAACAATAAAGGTAAATAAAGTTTGAGCATCAAGAACTGCGTTGGGAAGGCAGCCTTGAGGTGGTTAAATAAAAAAAAAAACTCAATAGGGATGTTAAAAACTAATTTCCTAGTATAATAAGCTATTTATGGCAGTTGTTGCTGCCAAGGGTGAATCAACCAGGTGTGGGTTTAGGGGGCAATTATTCTATTTCCCCCCTGTAGTAACCAAAAAAGGACATTTCTTTTATTTACTTTGCTATTTATTATTATTATATTATTATTATAGTAAAACCCAATAAAATCAGTAGGAAGATGTCAATGAATATGATGTCAATGTGTCTAGAATCATAGAGACGGTTAAATTGAGCGAACAGACACGTTAAAAGACGGGTGACTACCGACCTATAACCTTTAGATATCTTAGATTTTTAATAATCTGAGGGTTTTTGACTGTTCCAAAATACCTTGATGGACAGTTTTGAAGCCTTGGATCCATGGTTGATGTCTTCATCACCTAGCAGATGTCACGTGGACTTATCTGAGTGGTCCAAGACCCTCTACCATAGATTATGTGTTCACATAACCGGCTTGTGAGGCGTGTTGCCCACTGCAGACTTTCTTCCCCACTCTGCTGACAGCTGCAGAGACGTAGCCCTTGCTGACAGCCTGACTTTAAGAAAGGCCACGAGTCGTTCCGCCGGGTGCAAAACGCCTAATTTCTCCTTTCACCCATCACAAAGGAAGCCGCATGACGCAATCGTCTGCAACAGAAAAGACGTGACACTCACTGTCAGTGACATGTTGACCATGAAATGGACTGTGGCTTTTAAATACACCCAGGCATTTCCTGACAGCTGGAACTATGTTCTGCATTTAAATGTAAATGATGAAAATAGGCTCCATGGAAATGAGGTTCGTTTTATTTATTTATCTATTTTAGAATGTATCAATTTCTGCTAACAAGTGGACGGATCTTTGTCTCGTTGTACTTTTACTTGTCCGGGGGAAAAATGCAAGCTAAAACTAAAATAATCAGCCTTAAGTTCAGTTCTTTTGACCTGCATAAATTTGGAAAAAGCGCAGAAGGGAAATCCAAACAAACGATGGATGCCATCCCCAAGCTTTTCCTCTGAAAGTCTTTACAAAAGCAGGCGTGGCTGGTTTATTTCCACCTTCCCACGTCTGAATGAGGCTTAGACCTTCCAGGAAATTGCTAAATAATCTATTCTACTTGGTGCTATCAGGTTAACAAATATCCCTTAAACTTATGCTGATTTTAGTTGTCCTGAATATACCTTGGATGTAAGGGGAACAGAAATTAAACAATTAGAAGATCAACAAGAAGTTGGTTTCACTCAGTAAAAAAAAAATTAAAGCTGTAATTTTACTTTTTGGGGTTAGGGTTACATTTTTCCTCTGTCTGGGGAAAAATCTGACTAAATTTGGATTCCTAAAAGCCTTTGTATTTGGCAGAGGTTTGTAGGTTTATATTTGGATATACCGTCTATTAAAAATTTGCTAGCTATAGTGATACATGCCAAGTGATACATGTCAGTTTATCATTTCCGTTCATTTAGTTCCTTTAAAAATTAAAAACATGGCTGAATAGAACAGATAGAATAGAACTTCATAATGTCATAGCAGCAATAAATACAGCAAAACAGACTAAAGTTGACGAAGCGGTCTCCAATAACACTATTGAAAAGTTTAGTGGGAGAAAAAAAGTGAAATATAGAAATGGACACTTGTGAAATAACTAAATGGAGGGGAAAAAATGTGGATTAAATGCTATTTATCAGTTTTTGATTGATAAGCTGCATCTGTCAGAGCTTAAAGAGTCACCAACACAGAGATGGATCCACTATGTTAGCCACAACTGTTGGGCTTCTAGCTTTCAGCCACTCCTGAACTGGAAAAATTAGAGGCCTTTTACCTGGACTAAAGAGAACAGCTAATCTTGATAATTTTAGCAAACCTCATTTTTAGATCAGAATAGGCTATTTACCATGTTTATATTTTCTCACTGCTGCATTTTAGAAATGGAAATGTCTTGAGAACTGTACTGAACAAAATTTCGTTTTGTACACACTCTGTGTGTACAAAATGACAATAAAGTCTGTCTAAGTCTATTTATCTGGCAGGCCTTTAAAACAACATTCAGATCACATCTTTTATTCCTGATAACAAATTTATTAGAGCTTTTCCCCTCGATACAATTGCCTTACGTGAGCGTTGTGTTTCCCTTTTCTTTACCATCTAAAAAAGCAGCTAAGATTGATTGGCCTCTTTGTCTTGTCTTATTTATACCCCAGGCTAACAGGAAGTGAGTAATTAATAATGAAAAGTTCTAGGTCACCCTAATCAACTTCACAAAGTAAAATATAAACAATGAAACTATTTTTTAGGTACAAATAAATCTTACAGAACTGTTTTATTTTATTCCATGCAATCAAGATAAGGTGTCGGGCTTAAAAGACCCACAGAGCCATAACTTATACTTACAATCTTTAATTAATGACAAAATCACCTCATAAACTGTGTAAACCGCCAGGGTTTTACAGCTCCCTTGTGAAGAGAGCCACTGAACACTCTGTGTGAATACACAAGTGTCTGTTTGCAATGCCAAACAGCTTCCAAAATGAATGCTGAGAATAGACTGGGCTGTCGTCATGGCTTGGAAATACATTTAGTTCCAGTTAGGCTAATGTATTATGTGAGAGTAGTGGCTAGTAGTTAAAGGAGAGGGTGTTACCACTGGTTCAAAGGTCAGCGGTTTGGAACATAGACTGTCACTCTAGATCCAAGTGCAAATTATGATAAATGTGTTACAGTATAGGATTACAGTATAAAGGGATTTTTCCATCTTTATTTTAGCCATAAACACAAGAGATAAAACTGAGATAGTTATTCTACCCCTCCTGCTAATTGGGTTTTGTCATGTTCTTGGCGCTGATGTTTCGGTTTTGTCCTCTTCTCCTGCCCAAATGGCTAATTGGTTCAGCAGCTGATTAACGCCAATAATTTCCACCTGGTTCCTCTGCTATTCATGTTGTTTGCTTGCCTTCCATTACCGCAGGTTATTCAAGCAGTTTGGTGAGATGAACTCTTGCGTTCTGAATATTGTTCTGTTTTCCTGATTGTCACCAGTTTCTGCCCTGTGGATCCCGAGTTATGCTTTGCCCCTGTCTGCTCTGTTAGTCGGATCTGTTCTGGGCTGATTCCTGGATTCTAATGGCTTTTGAACTTGGACCTGTCTTCCGACTCCATCTTTGGATTTCCCTTTAAGGACACCGCTGCTGCTCGGCTACGACTGGCATTGCTCTGCTCTCTCTCTCTGGGATCTCTTGGGCGACGACGCCCGCCGCAAGCTGGGGTGTAGCCTCCTGTTTGGATTCCAGTCTTTCCTCCAGGAACGGAATTAACTTTGAATTGATCAGCCCGACAATCCAGTCACTGACCTGTATTTCCTATCCCTACAGAGATTCACCCCGCAGCTGATGAGCAGCCTCACATTCCTGTTTCTGGGTCCAACATTCTGACTTCATTACAAGTTTAATGGCAAAAAGGTACGTTTCGCTTAGCTACAGTTTAAGTAGCTAGACCAAACTGATACAGCTGCGTTCACACTAAATGCGAAACCTGCAAAAGTCACCAATTTCGTTTGCATGACATTTTATCAGAATTTGGTGGTAGTAATTCCTTCGGCAGAAAGGCTGGGCTAAATCCAGTTGGCTGGTTGTCGATTTCACCTAAATATGGTGGACAAGGATTTTACAGAGGGAGTCTCAGTACTGTATTGACTTTGGGAAACCGAAAAAAGCTGCCAGTGTCTTGTTCCAGCAGAATCTACAGAGATGCTCCCAGTTTAGGCAGTCCAGGCATGAGGCCTGGAGCAAGGTCACTTTCCATGGAGTTTAAGGTAAGGTGAGATTGTGTTCTGTAGCACAGACAGGAGAAGCAGTGAACACACAAGAACCAAGACAGAGGGATCTCCAGAAGTGGGAAAAGGCATCAGGCTGTGCCCCCGTCTGGAGATGAGGAAAGACAGCAGGAGATTGAAAGAGGACATCGGAGGGGTATCCCAGGTAGAGAGCGCCAATGCATGGAGCGCTTGTGGAAGGTGGCTGATATTTGCACTAATGCCAAGGGAGGATGACAAACAGTCTTTCTTGGCTCACTTACAAACCTGATAAGAGCATTCCCTACTTAATCCTTGGCCACATCTAGTCCCTAGTCGTTTCTTTTGCTATGCAAATATATAAAAAAGTTACAAATATTTCATTTCTGCAAATTTGCCTTGCGTACATTGCAGATAAGGCGACACTCTAACTTAGATGTCTTTGCCAAAAACATGCATTTCACCTGGCTAGAATTACGACCTTCACTGAACTTTGCCTCGCAGCACACCTGAGCCACCCAGCAGAGATAACATCTAAATTCTTCACTCTGGCCATTAAATATGCGTAATCTTGAAAATTACAGTACTAAGACCTCCAGAAGAGCACACCTGATACAACCAACCAGGTGCTTTAATAAGTGTGTCACGTGTGTTTGAGACAGATGCCTCCAAAACCGTTTGAGAATTATTCGTTGCCATGAACAGCAGTTCAATTTTAAAAGACGATTTAGTAAGTTTGAAGCTAAAGGGAAATAAAAGCCTTTAAAGGCTCTATTTCTGGCAGCCAAAAAAGGAAGCCACTCGCAAATTCCTGAGAAGTAGATTGACTGCAGAAGACTTGAAGTTTTTGCCAGGCTTGGTTTACTTATATAGCTATGAGCTAATGAGAACCAAACTTTCTTTTGCTTTGGATAGGTTGTAGTGCAGATCTTTAGCATTCCTCTCCAGAGCAAGTAGATTCATAACCCCACCTCCTGCTCTATTCTATCTTGTCTGCTGTCATGATTCATGCAGCTATTATTTCATACAAATGAAAAATGGACAACAGATAAGCAGAACATGGCTTGTCTACAGTGGAAAGAAGGACTGTGTTATTTACTTTTGTCGAGCAATCAGCTTAGTGAGTTCAGTGCTTGGAAAAACATGTTCATTCCTTTTGAGACAGCTTGAAAAGTCAGCGAGTACAAAACATAGAGGATAACAACAACAAGAAGAGAGGAACAAAACATAGAACAAATAATCTATGTCTATTCTATTATAATTTCTGTATCTGTATTTTGGGTGTGTTTTATCTGTCATCTTCTCTATTCAGAGGGCCCCTTGCCTGTCTTTGCCTAGGGCCCCAAATTCCCTAAAGCCGCCCCTGACTGAGAGTTTACCTTATTGTGAAATTAAGGCCAGAGGGTTAAAGTTACTCAGTAAGGCTTTGGGATTTCCTTCCACAGGGTCGGTCTTTTCCCAACTTTAACTTCCTGGCTGATGTCTTTAGATGCTGCTTTGTTAAGTGCACCGGTCCCTCCTGCAGCAAAACACACACCATGATGCTGCCACCACCATACTTTCTCAGGAGTTTTGAGCAACCCTTACTACGATGTTACAAGGATTCACTTTAAATTCTTTAGAGCCTCAAACATGGATCCCTGTTTGCATTTTCAATCTGTGACCTGACTTTTGAAATTTGCCACTGATCTTGACCCCATTCCCCAGATTAATTTGGAATTGCAATATAAGCATGAATAGTTGGGTTAGGGTTTAACCCTTTGAAGTTGATGTAAAATGTTTTTGTTTTTTTATGTATGATTAAAACAACTCGTATTGATTTGAATCAATAATTATGCAATTATAATGTAAAATGCAAAATCAAATTCTAACTTATTAATTTATTTAACTTTATTTCAGTTAATATTTTTAAATTCATACGATCATTTCACTTTATATTTATGAATAAATATATAATTAAGCGGATATATGTATTTTTAGGTGGTCTCCATTTATTAGGAACCCCTGCTATAAACAAGCATCTCCCCAGTTAGTGAGATGGCCTCAACATATTTTTTTATCAAAGTTAATACGCCTTTTAATGTGTGTCCCCTAAAGAAGCAGATTGGTGTGAAAATAAAAATAGATCGAAAATAAATGCAGGGTCAAATATGTGGAAATATGTGTAAAAAAAAAAAAAAAAAACCAAACAAACATATTTTTCGTTCTTGCCCATGAGCTTCAGAAAATCCTAAGTGGGATCTATTTTCTTACAATCTTTTCTGACATAAAATTGTATATTTGGCCAAGCAGCATGCCTAAGTAATAGAAAAACAGTTTGTTGTAGTTTCCAGTTTCAGTCTCTCCCTGAGATGACAGCAAATGTAAATGTTTGACGAACACTGCAACAGGTAAACCTCCCATCTCTTCTCTGCACCTCCCACAACCTGAAACAGCCATAGCTTCATGAACTCATTTGCTTCTCTTTGCATTTAGTGGGATTTGCTCAGTGAATATGATGCACAAGCACGTGGATTAAGGACTCTTCTTCGGATCAAAAAATATGAGCTTGTTTATTGAAGGTTGATTAGAATATAATAGAACAGAATAGAATAAAACAATCTCACAATGGAGGAATTCACTCTTATAAACAGAAGGTGCACAAAGGAGGAAAAGTAGAATCAAGTATATAAATAAATAATATAGATTAATTAAATAATCAATTTCCTGGAAATGTTTATATAATCAACCAATAGTTTTAGTTATACATGTATTCTGATATAGTAGAACAAAAAGGAGCTAGTTAGATTGCTTATGTTTGGGAAAGCTGGATTTAAACATTCTTAATGAAAATTTGATCTCAAAAAGTTTGTTTTCAGGTAATGTGGACTGGAATAATAAAATGAAGGAAATCATAAAATGTAAAACGAAGAAAAGAGAAAAAAACAGTCCACCTGCACCGATTAGTATGAAAGAGGATAGGACCACTGAAAAAAAAAAGTTAACTGCTTTTTAAATATTATTTCAGTTTAATTCTGACTTTAATCTCAGAATTTTGACTTTAATCTCAGAATTCTGACTTTTTTTCCTCTGAATTCTGACTTCTTTTTCCTCAGAATTCTGACTTTTTTCTAAGAATCCTGACCTCAATCCTAGAATTCTGACTTTTCTTCTCAGAATTCTGAAATTAGTTTTTATCAGAATTCTGACTTCAATCCCAGAATTCTGACTTTTCTTCTCAGAATTCTGAAATTAGTTTTTATCAGAATTCTGACTTCAATCCCAGAATTCTGACTTTTCTTCTCAGAATTCTGAAATTAGTTTTTATCAGAATTCTGACTTCAATCCCAGAATTCTGACTTTTCTTCTCAGAATTCTGAAATTAGTTTTTTATCAGAATTCTGACTTTAATCTCAGAATTCTGACGTTTCTTCTCAGAATTCTGACTTTTTTTCCTCAGAATTCTGAATTTTTTCTTCTCACAATTCTGACTTTTTTTCTAAGAATTCTGACTTCTATCCCAGAATTCTGACTTTTCTTCTCAGAATTCTGAAATTTGTATTTATCAGAATTCTGACTTTTTTTTCTCAGAATTCTGGCTTTGTTCTCAGAATTCTGACTTCAATCTGGGAATTCTGACAGAATTCTGACAGCTAACAAACATGTTGGCATCAAGCTGTAGCCATGTCTGTTTTAGAGACTAAACTAGCTCTCTTGTTTTAGTCACTCTCCGCTCATCCATTAATGAAATAGCATCACCGGGTCATTTTTCACCAATGTGTCTCTGTTCCTCCCAAACAACTCACATTTTTATCAGTGGAGCTGAGTGCCCCAACATCTCTTCCTTTATGGTGTCCATCTACATTAAGATCCAAAATTCTAAGATTAAAGTCAGAATTCTGAGAAAAAAGTCAGAATACTGTGATTACAGTCAGAATTCTAACTTTTTTTTCATATTATACTGAAATAAAATGTAAAAATCAGTTAACTTTTTTTTTTCAGTGGCCCTAACCCTCTTAATAATATTTAATCATATTTTAGATTACGCATATTTTTAGGATTTTTTCGAACACTCTAAAACAGCCTGAAGCGCACAGTTCTTTCCATGCCACTGCCTCTGAAATGTTTCCCACCAGCATCTTCCAGCAGTGGGGTTGGTTGGTGAGGATCGATGCTGGAAGGGAGCGAGGCGCGAGCACGGAGCGGGAGCGCGCGCATAGGAAGGGAAACGGGAGCAAAGCAGGAGCGGATCAGTCGCCAGCGGAGCCCAGGACGGCGGATGAACGGAGAAAAACGTGCGTGGTTTTCCCACAGCGGCTTTCCATCGAGCAGCGCCCTGCAGCCCGAGACCTGTCCGAAAATGATGCTCAAAGCGGCCCTCCTCCTCGGGGTGCTCGTCAACATCAGTCAAGGTGAGCGCGAGTGGGTGAAAGCCTCTGGTGCCTGGTGACTTTGTGGACAAGTTCTGTGCCATCTTGATCGGCTGCGTCAGGCTGGGAGAAGTGGATGGGAGAGAGGGCTGGATTGTTAAAGTGGATGATGTTTGGTAGTTGAAGCACGTCTTGCAGGGGGCCAGGATGCTGAAAAGGGGGATTATGATGGGGTCCTTAAGAGTAGGGTGGCATCAAGCCTTATAAGACTCCAACTCTCTTACATCTTTGCATCGTTTCCTATTTTATTTCTTCAATATTCAACAAACCCACCGCTTTAATCCTTAAATATCCTTAAATATTATTCAACTTCTTCTTGTTTAGACCACCGCCTTTTTTCCTCACTCTGCAGTGTACTGTAGATTAAAGATAACGCTGGAAACACCTCTCCTCTCCTCCTGTGTTCGCATTCAGCGCGCAAATCACGCGCACATTGGCGCTGCGGGCTTCACGCGCGGAGATGCGCCTCAAAGTTCGGGGATATTTAGGAAAGAGGGACGCTCGGCTGCTAATTGGCGTCTGTGCGCACCTGTCCGTGGTTGATTGCCGTCAACGCGCGCGCACGTGCCCTCTTATAATATAGCTGTGATTGAAGCCGCGCGTACAGCTGCGTCTTTTCCGCGCGTCTCTAATTATGTGGCGGTCAGTGAAGCCTGAATGGGGGGCTTTATGTTCACACTGAGCTGCTGGTGAAAATATTGGTTTCTTTAATAAGTTGAGACGCTTTTTCTCCTGCTGAGGTTCGAATAAAACGGGGCAGAATTTTACTCATGATTTAGGAGAGTTGGAGGTTTTTGTTGCGGGGTTGCTCTAGTTTCCAGAGCGCGACGGCAGGTGGGGGTAGAGCGCTGCTCCGTGGTGCCAAGGCTGAAGCATTTCAAGCTTGTTGCATGCTTATTTCGCTTTGAGGCTCCAACGGGCTCTATGCACAGCTCCACTACTTCCTGAATTTAATGCAGCTCCTTTGTTTCCTGTCTTTCATTACTGAACGAACTGATTAATCCAGGTGTGTCTGGCCAGTTACTTAGGTCATACACACCTGGATTAATCAGTGCATCCAATCATGAAAGACAGGAAACAAAGGAGCTGCATTAAATTCAGGAAGTAGTGGAGCTGTGCATAGAGCCAACTGGGGTGGGAAAAACCAATACTTTTACTTGCATTTCCGTTTAATGATGCACATCAGTTTAACATGTTGGGTTGAAGGTGTGTGGGATCAGCAGAAGAAAACAGTTCCTTCCTATCAGGGATTGTTTGCAAAAGTTTTAATGCCACTAACCCTAACATGTTTAGTGGTCCTTGTTTTAAACCGAGCAGATGATTGTAAAGCAGGTATGTCCAAAGTTGGACCAATGTCCTGCAAGTCTTTGAGGTTTCCACTGATAGCTGATGAAAGGTTTGGTCAGGCTTTATGCACGGACAATCCATGTGGAAAATGAGCTGCCCATCACAACGTCTGCAACATTTATACTCTCCTTTATTCCTTTTAGCTCTATGGGGTAGGGGTGTGTTCAACACAAAGCACAAGCTGGCAACGTCATCCATTTTTCAGCAGCCGTTTACAACTTTTTCAATCTGTTGATAATGGTGATATTAAGGGTTGAATTGCAGGAGGTCTCTTGATGTGTACATTAACAAACCCCCACTGGTAGGAGCTGTCGCTCATTTGCCATGTTTTTACATGTGGAATTTCTCTCCGGATGGGCAACAACAATGATGTAATTTTGCCGCATGGACCTTACAGACTCTTCAAGCATGAATTCACCTGAATCAGCTGTGCTGTATTAGAGAAACATTGAAAATCTGCAGAAGTGGCCCCTTAAAGACTAACATTGGACATGGCTGTTTTAAAAGCCTGACTCTACCATCTCTGCTCATTCACTTATAATTAAGCCTTATTCTCTTTGCAGCAAAATCCTAAATCAGTTGGAATTGATGGGAAATACCTCTGAACTTCTATTCGTGTCTTGCTACACATGGCAAATGGGATTTAAGTCTTGTCTTTGACTAGGCCATTCTGTCAACCTAATTGGATTTATTGTATATCATCCTGCTGTTGCTGGATGATTACTGTCCGGTCGGAGACTGAATCTCCATCCTTGTCTCATGTCTTTGAGAATACTTTTATTCCCATTATTCTCAGTTTTTCAACCTTCCAGCTGAAGGAGGGTGGTGGGTTTGGTTCTCTATCAGTGACTCTATCAGTGGCTGCCGTCTGCATTGCAGGGTCAGACATGTGCCGCTGATCTTCTAGCTGGGCTATTATGCAGAGAGGACAGAAACGACCGCGGCGCAGCATATGAGCCTCGGTTGGAAGGATCGGGGAGTGTGACCGTGTGCATATGGGCCTACTGGGTGGGCTGTAAAGCACATTATGATGATCAGTCAGTTGACCCTCATGTCAGCATGAATCCTATGCATATAAACAGACACAGAGCCGTGCTACACTTCACTCTTTAAACTAAGCTAGAGTTAGGGTCGTTCTCCTGCCAGAAGGGAAATCTCCTCCTGAGTGTGAGGCCGCACAATCTGATTCCCTGCAGGAAGGCTGTCCCTCCATCTTCCCATCTGCACCGACTACTTTGATCTCCCAGGACTACCGCTGCACTATACTACCACCACCATGTTCAAAAGTGGCATATATATTCTATATATGTATATATTAGTTGTTGTTAATGTTCTACATGTTTCAAGCCTGGTTCCTCTATCAAAATGTTCCTTAATGATCTCTAACAGACATTTTAGGCCGTCACAATCCAGCTGGATTTATAGTGGGGTTCAGCTACACTGGCGGACTCTCAAAAACTTATATCTACAAGGTTGCACTTGATCATGATTAGGGGGTATCAAGTCAAAGTTTCTATAGCAGAAATGTGCATTCTTTTTTTTTTGTTAATAGATTATGAAATTCTTAGTTGGTCTGTCACATAAAATCCCAGTAAAGTAGGTTACAAAAGCCTTTTATCCCTAAAGGTAGTCGATGGGCTTTAATCTTAAATTGTGACAGCGGAGAGAAAGAGGAAGCATTCAGAGTATCATTGTACCTTCATGTATTATTAAATCCCGACTGGAACAAAAAGGAAGATCCTGCTATTCTTAAGCTTTTTAGTTAAATATTCACGGCTTTGTCACCGATCCCAAGTTGCGGGGATCTTACATCACCCTACAAACCAATTTATATTCTTATCGAACTTTTTTTTTCTGATAAGAAAGTCAACACAGTTTGACCCGGCAGACAATGCCTACAGCTCTGGTGTAATGGGAATAATGACGGAGCGTTGGAGTGTGAGGTTGTGCCCCCTTACTCAGCTGCAGCGTTTGCTTCAGGCTCCCAAATACCGTTTTATCCCCTCTGGCTCATGAAGGAAAAACATTTGCTTTTGGACTCTCAGCTCTCTTGTCTCCTCTCCGGCACTTCAGTGTGCATCCTTGAAGGTTTATGTATTTGGCTGTTGCAGATGCTTAGCACAATGAATTATATGCTTGCTTGGGCTCACCCGGGACTCACCGATGTGATGTTAAGTGGCGTAATTAAGATATTTTGCTGTGTCTCATGGGGTGGTGGCGGTGTCAGGGGCTCAGGGTTTAAAAGATTTATACCAACGTGCTCCAGTGTGGCTCATTACACCCGGAGCTAAGACTCCACCATGTTTCAGGTTTGTAGTTTGTGTGCATGCTCGCAGTAGCAGGCAGAAGAACACGGGGACATAACCTTTGCTACATATGCAAATCATACCCAACCTCCAACTGGATGACTCATCTGATGCCTCTCGGATTCACACCTCTGGTTCCTTTTTTTTTCTTTTCTGTTTTTCTCTCTCGTTCAGATCTGCACCCACCCTCCCTGTTACTGTCCCTCCATGATGATTATTTTATCCTGATTCAATGCTTCTCACATCTCCTGACATCATGCAAAAGAGATTACAAGTTCCCTTTTGCGCTGCGTGACTGTTTGCAGAACGAATGCAAGATGTGAAACGGTCTGCGTGATTTGATTAATGGGAAAAGGAGCAGCGCGCCGTAAAGGGCCAGTATATGTTTGAAAGGGAAATCGGCCCCTGGAGGCAGCTGTGCATGCAGGCATCAATTTAAACCACGGCCAAAGTCGTACAAAAGCCCTTCTCTGCATTCTAGATTGGCCGTTTGTTTGCCTGCAAGCCCCAGTTCAGGCCTTAGCTTTGAATCGTAGAGAAGAACTTCGGTCTCTAAACACCTGTATGCCTACAAAATAACATTACGGCCCCTTCTAACGCCAGACCCTGCAGCCTGTTCTGAAACACTTCTTACTTATTAACAAATGAGCTGCTGTAATTTCACGGTTCTGTTTAACATGAGAAGAACAGAATTTGATTTAATTCTGATCTTTTTCATGGTCATTGTACCATGAAACATCAGAATAATGGTTCAAGAGGGTCAAAGAAGCAAAGCATCAATATAAATTAGTGGTAAATTTGCAGAACCTCTTGATTTATTGTTTTCTTTTGCAGGATAAATTGTAGACACTGTAGATGTTGCAGAATATAATCTTTCATTGGGTTTTAGTTGATGCTAATAGGGTTATGATTAATTTAGTTAATAATTGTTAATGTTTATAGTGTAACCTACATGGTTTTCCAGTGTTTGGCATAAATAGTTTTCACAAAATCTAAGTTTAAAATAGCCTGTTTGCTTTAATGATGCAATTTTTATAATAAAAAATAATGTTTTTATGTCACTATGAAAACCCAGCCAAGTATTTCATGCTACTATTCACTCTTTCTTGGCGACTATTTTTTCCTTTCCACTTACCAGCCAGAGGCCTCCTATGCAGGCAGTTTAGAGAACCAATCTAAAACTCAAAATTAACTTTTCTCGACTTTAAACACGCAGCACCACGTACAAATTCCTTTTTTAAAGCTAAAATATTGAATTGGTGTTCAAGCAATCATGTAGATTAGAAATGAAACTGTTAAAGTCGAACATGTATGCATGTGAATCCTGCTTTAGAGCAGCATACCCATCAAAAAAATATTCAGTTTTTATCCTTCATGTTCTCATTGGAATTCTGAAAGTAGCTACACTCAGTTAAAGACCTGCAGTTTAATGGGTTTAGGCGACTAGACTCTTTAGCTGTGGTTTGCTTTAGTCTGAACAGGCCTAGACTGGAAAATGAGAAGAAAGGCGATTAAAGTCACTTTAATTGTAACATTCTTTAGATTAGGGCCATGGTAATGAAAAAAGGAAATATTGAGACAAAAAAAATCTGCTGTCTTATATTCCTGTTAGCTTTTCTGTCATTTTTATCTATGCTCCATCAGTATATGACCATTATGGCCGTTAGCATTAAGGGCTACATCCTTTGTGTCAAACTAAAAATACAAACTAGATATTTGCCATATATTATGCTAAACTTGTTTTTATTTCATGAAAGAACATTTGAAGTTGTCATCAGTAGTGTGGATGGAAATAATTTGCAGATGTTGGACGGGAATGGCAGACCAGTTTAAGATGATAGAAAGTCAGCCATAGCTAGAACACATATTTGATGTAAGCGAGGCACGCAGATTACAGTATCGTATCCTACAGTAAAAGAAGACCACACCAGACAAGAAAACCAAGGCCATAACACAGAATAATGGATTGAGAGACTCTGCTTAGTCTCAAGAGTTTATTTGGAACATTCAGATAATCAAAACTACTTTAGGTGGAAATAATATAAAACCATGGAGCAACAGTGCCTTGTATCAATGATTCACAACGGTAGTTGTGTTATAATGGTATAGGGAGTCTTTTCTTAGCAACATTTTGGCTTTTGAAACTATTTGATCATGTGTTAAATACATTCTCACATCTTAAAATGATTTGCTTACCACATTTACCCCTCTCTGACCACATGGCATTGAGCCATCATGTAGTATAATGCATGATAGCCCAAAGCTCAGATTATCGCAAACTAGTCCCATCATCATTTTTTCCTTAGCTTTCGCATTCACTAGGTCACAATACGGGTGGGTATAGTCATGATTCGATTCGAATCACGATTCACATGCCACAATGCGATTCTATCACGATGCATCGCAATATTTTCACTGAACACTATAAGAAAAAGATACAACCATTACCAGTGGCTGACTGGCTGGGTATGATCTGGATCGTGTCTTCAATTGATACATAACTGAAAGCAACTGAATTCATACATAGCTGTATTTATTGAAATGACTTTTGGAAGTGTTGCCATGAAAACAAATACTGGACAGAAATATTACTATTACTGGCGTGGACACACTGACAAAAAGATCTTAGGATTCATCAAACTTAAAATAACAAAATAAGGATAATCAGTGCCGTTTACATGGCCTCAGTGGTCCTTTTGCAAATTACGTGCGTCATATCAATTTCATTTTTACCTTCTTTGTTTTTAAAGCCAAAATGCATCAAAGCATCTGACTTGAAATGTGATAGAGCTGGGGGGCGAATTTTCTCAGTCTCCTCCACGTTTTGTTTATGAATGACTCGTCTCAGTATCCCACGGCGGACATGCTTGTGACGCAAAGCTGCGGGTGTCAACACATCCGCAGCGACATCTGATGGACTGGAAGTTGTATTCCACTTGGTTTGGCTCATGTGCGCCAACCATTAATGTATTTTTTTTGTTTATAATTTTTTTTTTTATAATCGAGTCTTGCCTTCAAGAATCGATGCAGTAGATCACAAAAATTAGAATCGCGATTCATCGTCATGACGATTATTTTGCACACCCTTAGGTCACAATCCTGGATCATATTTATATATTCCTTTGTTTTTTTCCACCTCTCTCTTTTCAAACCCTTATTCATTCCTGGCAGAAACCCACTCATACTAAGCCTGGTTCTGGTGGAGGTTTTTCCTCCCAACTGTCTCTGCATGCTTGCAGGATGTGAAGGATTCCCGCAAGGTCAACAACACAATTCAATTGAATGCCTACTATATCTCGCCCAGGAGGAAAACATTTAAAACCCTTAATTTATCCATCTATGATTTGATTGAATGAACTCCATTAAGTGCCTTAAGATGACTTGTTGTGACTTGAAGCTATGTGAATAAACTGAAGTGAATTAAATCCAATAGAGCCCCGCCTGGACGTAATGGAATAGAGACAGTGAAGCTGACACATACCAACACCTACAGACATTTTTATGGAAAATTCAGAAGGTAAAATCGGGTTCAACCTGGTGGTACAACAACGGTATTGAAAGTCAGTTGTCTGTGTGTAGAGCTCCTCTACACACCAAGTATTACTAGTTTGATGAAGCAATGAGCACCTACTTTCATCCGCAGTGACAACTTTGTTATGCCTGCTTCTTGTTTTCAGTTCCCTGCTGTCAGTTAAGAGCTACTTTAAAACACTGGTAAGATTTAATACATTCAAGCTAATTTTATTTGAGTTTTTTTTTGTTTATTGTGTTGCCCCACTCTTATTGGCAGTGCAGAATCTTAGTCATATGGTATATTGTAAGAATAAAACAGGCTTAAATCAGAGGCAACTTTTGCTTTCTGTGAGCAATCAGAATCGACATTTTCAGAAAAACTGAGTGAAAGTCTTTGTCTCTGATCCAAGCCTGTTTTGGTATATATTAAAAAAAAAAAAAAAAAAAAAAAAAAACAATACCTCTCCCCTCATCCTACCTGTTATAGAGATAGTACTTACAAAAGTCAATTTTTTTTTACCATTTTTTAAATTCTTTTCCATAGCTAAGAAATATTCTTACAATCTAACAACAGTTATCTGGTGTTTTCAATTGTATTGACTACTTTACACTCTATCAAAGTCAAATCTTTAATGTGATCCAATAAAAGGATACAATGAAATATTTACTAAAATATAATGGGTGTGCTCTCTTGTTTACGATTCTCTTGTAATGAGATATTTTCGTGCTTGAAAGCAACTTAAGCAGGAGCAAAGTGCTGAGAGGGAAGATGGCGTTCCATTAACAAGTACCAGCAGGCATATTTTGAAAAAGACTTGGGCTATTTGTGATGCAATGGGTATAAACAGCAGTATGTTCAATAACACCTTCTGCCAAACTTGTTTCATTTCCTCCTGAATTGCCCGTTTTTGTCATTGAAGTGACTAATGTGCTCCTCGGGGAATCTCTTCCAACTAGAAGCCAAGAAGACACAGATAGACTGATCAGTAGGGGTCCTTGTGCGAGGAGGAGTTTCTCCTCGCTCATTAATTCCTACATTTTGAATCACAGAAAGGAAAAAAAAAAATTAAGCAATGAGAATATTTGTATAGAGAGAGGAAGACAGGATGAGATAATGTTCAAAAATTCATTCAATTCGAGAGAATCTGATTGCATCTAGTTAAATTGCATCGGCAGAAATTGAATCAAACTTGATGTAGTCGCACTGTGCCAAAATTAATAAAATGTAATTGAATCCTGTCGAGTTGGAATCAAATTAAAGCCGGCTGACGTGATTGGAGGAGGCAGCTGCAGCATATTGCCGTTTGGTCCTTTGAGCGTGTCTGCAGTTGCACATTAGTTTGCCGCTGCCCGTGCAGGAGACCCCTTGGCTCCTGACTATATCTGTCCTGCCAGTCTAAATGCCAGTCTAACTAGAAGGCTAATAGGCAGAGCCAGGATGCCAGGATGAGAACAGAACCAGTGGGCACGCTGGCTCACTGCCAGATATTGCTCACTTTCTTCAGTAGCTGGCAATTCCTTACTTCAAACTGCCTCTCCAAAGTGATTCCTCTCAGGGGACAATGCTCTGTTGGTCTGAGGCTTACTTTTTGGGTTTGGTCACTTGCAGGCATGATTAAATGAAAAACGGAGAAAAAAGCAACGGTTCCCTAGAACCACTCCATTTTGCTTTGTGTTTATGGACTGACCCACTTCTTCTTTATTAATAACCACACCGAAGGCTTCCGGTTTGCCTCAGAGTGGGCTGACATGAGTCATGTCTGGAAGTTAATTGCACAAAATAAATTTTGATGGCAAAAGGCTTTTATGAACAAATTAAAATGGAAGTAGACAGTTTACTTCTTTTGCATCCCCCCAACCCTTTATTGGGTTTCCCTGCTAAGATCCGCCTAAACACAGGAGTGTTTAGAGACATGTGTCCCATAATTCCCTGGGTTGGTAAGCTGTTTGAAATGGCCATTTACTTAAAAACACACCTAATTTTTCCAGTATGAAGAGATCTGTATGTATTTGACAAAATTATCCATCCATCCATCCATCCATCCATCCATCCATCCATGTGCAAACATTATATTAACATTTATTTCGGCTACTTCAGACATTTGCAAACCTATGTGACAGCATAGACCTTCCCAGGGTGGTGGAGGATTGTGTAGTTGGCAACTATTTTTACAAAAAGGGACTACCTCCCTGTATTGCAGTACATTAAAGGTCACTAACCCTGATCTCCACACAATGTTGTAGAGTCATGTCAGCCACAACAGCATCCAGATCCCTCACCTACTCAGGGCTGAACTCATCGATCACAATACCTTTTAACCACCTCCATTACTTAAGTTGAATTATCCCCACATGGACTCCCCACTCTCTGGAAATAAAGCGATCTTTAAAGTACTATTTCCATTGCCTGAGATTGTCTTTTGCCAACAGTTGTATCGTAGCGACCCTGCCCCACCGCTAAGTGTTGACAAATCATTGGTTCCTACACTTGGAGTATGGTATCCAGAGCAACCTTGCCAGCGCTAGGGCAACTGAAACAATTGGGCCTTCCAATTGCAGGACTAACTCCTGTGTCTTATCCACTGTCATTTGACAGCTGCCAACTCACCAGAAGATGGGGATCTTTGGAGGGATGAGTGGAGACAAGTGCACCGATGGGAAAGCTTTTGTCTTCCAGACTCTGGTGATACGGAGGGAGGCACAAGAAAAACAAGCATACAGACTAGGGCTGGGCAATTTATTGCATTTGCAATATAATAGCAATTTAGAAAAATGTCATTTTCACATCGCAGGGCACTACATTTTTATTGACAATAAATTGATCATGACTAAGACACAAAATTTCTAAATTCAGCCCTTTATATGGTGGTAATTAAGGTGGGATTGGCACCATACAGAATGGAAGAGAGAGTTGCAGCTAGCATGCAGTTCCATGCAGGATATAGAACAGGGGTGTCAAACTGGTTCCAGAAAGCGCCGTGTGGCTGCAGGTTTTCTTTCCAACCAAGCAATTGCACACCAGACTCCATTCATATCATTACGTAAGTCATCATGATGACTAACTCAAGACTGGACTCACTTGATGAGATGACTGGAGTCTGGTGTGCTATTGCTTGGTTGGAAAGAAAACCTGCAGCCTCATGGCCCTTTCTGGAACCAGTTTGACATCCCTGATATAGAAGCAAGGACTTTTTTACGGTAAGGTTACAGTAAAGTTCTGGATCAATGGATCCTGGAAAAGAAAGCTTTCAAGGTCATAACTTAACTGAAACCCTTGATGGAAACATCTACATGCTTACGCTTAGTGCAAAGGGAAATCGCTATAAAATCACTATATTGGTTTTGCAAAATCATTTAGCCCTAATGTAGAGTTAAAATATTGAACTCATCTAAATTTATCATGCAATTTAATTTTTACCACTCCTTTAACAGATTTCACTCCTTTCTAACCCATCGTGACTTTTTTGGAGGAAAAACGACTATTGGAAATCTAGCACTTTTTAATGTATTGTTGGGGAGTTTAGCGACAGTGTGAAAGCACCTACAGTATGGCTCTGAATTTACCAACCTCAGAGAGCAGTGAATGCTGCTGCCAGCAAGCTGTGCCTGAAGTGAGCGAGAAAAGAGCAACTTCCCCCTTTTTCCCCATTGAAAATGAGTAACACATGGGTAAAGCTTCCAATGTTCTCCTTTTAGACAGAAGTAATAATATAATGAATGTATTTTTTTTTTCAAGTTGTTATGCTAAAATAGATCCCTCCGCATATTACATTTATTTGCAGCCCCACCCACTGTGTCCTATTTTTTGTAGGGCTGGATTGAAGCATGAAATATTTAAATTAGAAGAGGACATCTGTCTACATTTAGGAAGACTTGGCAACTGTGATATGTTTCTTGTTACAGGCCTACTAGTATGCTAATCTAATATAGGGTGACCAGACGTCTCCGATTTCTGGTGACAGTCCCCGTTCTGGACCACCTTTCCCCAGCTAAAGCTGTATCCGGAAATGTCCCAGATTTTACTGTTTAATGAATGAGGGGAAAATGTTGCATTTAAACTGTTATTATAGTAGAAAGAGCGCGCGAGCATGCCAGCTCCGCTTGTCCTCCGACTTCCTCGGAGCTCAAGGAAAGCATGCGCTATATTATAAGTACATTTATAGGAGCAAAAAATGCAGAAATTAGCGCTTAATCTAATATGACATATTAAAAAAATCTCCATCAACATCTAGCATATATGTGCAGTTTCTGCCCAAATATTTTCTTTTTTTGTGGATTTTTGTAACAGGGATAACTAGGATCACATCATCTTTACATTTACATCCCATCAAAAATAATAACAGCTTATTTATAACAAAAAGCACAGCTGTATCTATGTACACCATGTGTTTTTGGTGTGGCTGCTTCAAGATTTATAGATGTGTTTTAATTGTTGTAATTTAATCTGAATATAAAAATTTAACATTACTTTTTCAATTGTGACACAGATTTTAATCCAGGCTGCTGGAGGCAACCCAATGCCCTGCAGCTGCCTTGAATACAGTACAGACAACTGAAGGACATTTCATTTATTATTTATCATTATGTAGAAAAAAAAAAAATGTTTTTTTTAATTTGTATACATATAAAAAGTTTCAATAATTTTTTTGGGAAAAGAAAAAGAGGGCATTTCTCACAGACTCTGTATTAATGCAAACTAGCCTGTCCCTGAACACAATGTTATGTTGCTAACAAGAGAAGAAGACAGAGAAGACTGAATGACCAGATGGCATTAATAAACACTATTGATTGATTCATATTATTTATCTTAGGAAATGGAAGAGGCTCATTCTTGGATTTCACACTTGATTTTTGTTTAAATATTAATAAATATGTAAAAATAGATGAAAACATCACCGTCCCCGTTTCCTACTTTAATTTTCATAAAATGTATTTATTTTTAACTATTAGCAGGAAATGTTCCCAGATTAAATTGCAGAAATATGTTCACCTTAATCTAATAGTAACTACCAATAACTTGAAATAACAAAAAAATGCAAATTTGTTAGGTAATAATAAAAAAAAGTAACTATTTAATGTTGGCATACACAAATTATAGTAATGACAGCATTTTTATTTTTTTTGGCTATGCTTAATATTGTCTTCCTAAGTTTTATTTTGTTTTTTAGTTGACTTATTTTATTTTGTGTTTGTTTAAGAGTTTACAAGTTAGTTTGATATCTCATAATGCATGCAGTAGCAATGTTGAAACAGGCGCTAACATTGCTATGGTAACACCAAGATTGGCATACTCTGTTGGCACAGTCCCAGCTAATTTTCGTTTATTAGACTTTAGTATAAAAATCACTATAAACTGATGGATTTCTGATGCACACTTGAGAGGAAAGGAAACTTAATGCTACATTGACGTATATGTCAGATTGGCATGTGCTTTACAAACAATTCTTTCATGATTGTTTTGGTAATTCCAGTTGTGTAAGCAGATATTGAGCCAGTTGTTAAGGGAAATCGGTGTGAAGTTGTGTTAAATTAACTGTTTGTGTGGGAGCACTAAACCTGCTGGCATGCTATTGATTTCTTGAGCCAGACTCTATGATTACCACTGACATCACTAATGAGCACCTGGAAAAAATACACAACCATCTAAGAACTCCTGAGCTTTTAAATGTAACATGTGTTTTTGACATGAAAATGTTGTAATTAAAGGGTTTTAGAGATGCAAGGAGCTCTTGGTAATTAGTGCTTTATTCTTATAACATAATTGGTAGGATTATTTATTTCTCTTTTAAATCAATCTTGTTCCAGGTGAAAGCAAGAGTTTAAATAGGCACTGTAGCAGAATAAACTGAGAATTTATTATTATTTTCTAGAATTTAGCTGCTGTGATGTGTGAGGAACTTTAGAAGAGCAAATGATCTGACAGGCTAACAGGTTTATAGCCTTGCAAGTCAAGCAGAGTTAAACTGATCAATAAATTATTATTGCATTTTCAAGTGAGAAGGTCAAAAGCATTTTTAAGTAAGGTTGGTGTTAATTTGATTTATGACTTATTGGTGAATTTGTTAAGAACATTTTTCTTGAGCCTGACAAGTGAAACCGCTCAGGTATTTTTTCCCTCCATGCATAACTGCTCCTGTATTAAAGCTTCATGTGCGTAACTTATTAAGCCGAATGAAAAAGCCTGATTAAAAGAAAAGGCTCTCTCTTACTTCCAGCATCCATCCAACCATAAATAATGCATTTTGCTTTGTGTGAAACCATACTGTAGATCCCAGACAGCGGTATGTTGTTAAAAGCAAGGAATCCCAGTGTTAATAGTGAATGTTTCGTATAAAGTATATTTAGGGTGTTTTCCTCTGAATAGCATTGGTCCACTTTTTTTCTAAACTGCTAACAGAGATAAATCAAATTTGGATTATGAAGCCTTTGTGATGAACTCAGGCAGATTGTAGAAAAGTGTAGCTGGATGATGGATTAATACACAGCTGAATGCAATAACACTGAAACACAGAAGCGTAATGAAGAGAAGCTAGCTACTGACAGCAAAAGAACAACATTCATCAACTTGAGCCAGCTGGATTTAGGCCTTTCGTCAGCTGAGCCTGAGTTAGAGGTAGTGAAGAGGCTGCTTGACGCAATTCATTACCGGCACTGAGAAACACTAAAGGGAGCATCCACAGACACTGAGGGAGTGTCTCTGGTTTCTACCTACACCTGGCAGAATATATGAAAAAGACAACTTGTTAATATTGTTTGTTGTAACAGCGAGTTTCAGAAATGTCAAGACTTGTCTCTAATCATTTGGCTTCTGTATTTACACACGTCCCCATGGCACTTTTTAATTACTAACTTATTAATTTCTAGGGATGAGGCAAAACATTCACCTGATAAGATACATGTTTCACAAGACAAGGTTTCAAGCCCCTGTGATCCCTTGACAATTTAGATCAGCGTATGCATGATGTGCTGAAAATCTTGCAAAAATGCTGGCATACATTAGAGAAGTTATGGGTACGTTTTGTATAAGTTATAAGCACACTGAAGCACGTTGCAACATGCTTGCACACCTCAACATACGGCAAGTAAGGCCAGAAATTTTGAGCATTTTCAAATTTCCTAACATATGCCACAGTATGCTCATACGTGGGCCTTAACTTACAGCTAAGTTATGTGACAGTTGACTCATAAGCCATGGCGTCTAACTTATCCAAAAACTATAAGTAACTTCTACATAATTTATGCATAAGTTATCAAGAACTTATCTACAACGCAAATCTACGTATTTGAGTTTCAGACAACCACTGAATGTGTTTCTAACTTACAGCTACTGTTTAATGGTGTATTCGCAGCATTTTTGTATAAAAGGGGGTTTACAGGAGGAAACTGTCATTACTCCTGCAGACTTCATTCCCATCATAGGGTGAGCGATAAACCAACAAACTTCCTAGCAGACATGACGATGAATCTGCTGTGACTGCAATCATTCTTTTTTTCTTTTTCTTTTTATTTATTTATATTTTTCGTAGGACGGTCAACAGCAGCTAGGTTAATACTGTGGTCAAAGACATCTTTTATGCAGGACGGGCGCCTCCGGGCGCATTGATAGCCCCCACAGGACTTTGGCTTTTGACATATCGTGCTGCCGTGCGATATGCATAAGTTAGGCTGTCATTGGATATTAGTTCTGGACACTTGCATATGCTATGCAAATGCCTAAAATTTGAGAAATACGTCGAAAGTTAAGCGTACGCCAGCGTTTTAGAAGACTCTGGGACATCAGGCATACATTGGCTAAATCGCCAAATTGTTACTTAGCAACATTTTATTTTAGAAAACCAAATATCCATCAATCACATTTTTATTATTAATTTATCTTCTAGTTCAGGTTTAATCTCAGTGTATCATTGGGTTATTCCTTTATTTAACTCTAAGAATTTTCAGCAGCCAAAAATACATTCAACAAACATTTCTTTTACTAATAATTCAGTAATTGCCAATTATTTTCAAGGATATGGTAAATGTACAAAATTACTTTATATTTAGTTACAATATTTATTTATATCGAACCACAGATGAACAAATGCAGTCCATGCTAGACAAAGACTATTGATGAGCCATTTATTAGTTTTGAACTGATAGGAAACGGTGAAGCAAAGGTCAACTTTAGCGTCATTAGCACTACTAATCATTGCATGCTGATAGGACTTTAAAAAAAAATTTCTCACTCCTGCTTATTCTTTGCTCTGCTGAGCAGCTAAAATGTTAACACACAATCATGTTACAAGCTAACTGAGTCAACAGGGCAAAGCATGAGGAAAAGCCTCCCATTATTCCTTAAAATTAGAATCTCAAACTTAAATCTCCCATTTTGATTCATGGAATCAGTTTTATTTATGTTGCAAGACATAGGAAGTGACCTTAGTTTAAAAAGGTAAATTTAATCCATTTAAAATGCTGAGGTATTGCATTAATTCATTTTTTGTTGTTTCTTTTCATTCATAACAAATATATGAAAAAATACCAATCCCCTTAAAAACGAGGGCCCAATTAGTTTCCACTTTTACTTTTTGATTTACAAAGAACACAAAGTTCATGTTAAGCATTTGTTTGAACTTATATGTTATAAATTAAAACAGCAAAGTTCAAAAATGTTTAATTCTTAAGGAAATTTATTTAGATTTTTACGGTAATAATGATGATGCCATACAAGTTCCCCCCTAATTACTTTTTAAGTGTTTATACATAAAACATGTCCTTTTTTTGTTTTTTTAGCATAATAATCCTTGCTAGGAGGTTCACGTTCCAGTTTAATATTGTTCATGTTGAATAAACACTTGGCCATCAACAGCTGACAAAATTATTCGTTTTTAAAATAGGGTATAAAATAAACACTTCATCTTTAAACTTTAATTTAAATATCAACAAATATCAACTTTGGATACTTGGGTTTTTTCAGCTAAAACACATTGTGACCGCAAGGACTAATTGACCCCTTCTACCATCATATTATTCTGAGTTTGTATCTATACCCTAATGTATTAGTAACCTGTGCAAGTTTAGTACATAAATTTGAGTAGAAACAGTTTTTCTGGGGGGAAAAAAGCTAATTTTATTTATCTTTGGTCTGTGTGCTACTGTATACTGTCAGGATAGAGAGGGCATGCCCTTCTTCATGGTTATTAATGATATTTTAATCCACTAAACATGTTCGTGCAGGATCCCTAAACTGGAGGAATAAGAAATTCATTAAGGTTTGACAGCTCTGGATCAGCTTGGATCTTGACTTATTGACTTAATTTCCTCTGCTCCTTCTATGGATGTTGCATGCGTCCATCTAGCCATTTATTTCCATTCAGTATTTCCCAGGAATGTATAAAGATGGAAAGAAGAAACTTGCATATAATTTGTTTAGTGGGGGAAGGTTCTTGTTTAGTACAGAAATAATTGCTTTGTGTTAATCGTAAAAATAGAGAATTGTAAAGAAATGCCTCGGAAGTTGAGTTGGGCTTCTCTGATGCTGCTATTCTGTTGTATTTCTGACTGAAACATTTAATCAAGATCTCAAGAAGCTATGTCAGCTTTGATAAAGTAGCCCTAATACCTTCCTAAAGGCTAAAGTCTATAAGATTTAAGAACAACATGGGTTTTTCAAATGCCTGTGGACAGTTGGAGCTTTAAAGAGACAAACTAAAGACCTGTGTTATCGTCCGCATCGGAAGATCAGAAATTAGTTGAGAGAAAAGGGAATTCACCATATTTCTTTCTGTTCTCTTACCAGAGATGTTGTGATAACCTGGTCAGGATGGAAAACCTTCTTTTTAAAGAAAGCAATTTAATACATTATATCTTAAAGTGAAGTTGCTCTCCTTGGGCTCTTGATCTTGTGATCTTGGTTTTCCTCTGGGCATATACTGTTAAATTATCTGCAGCTCTGTTCTGTTGGATTGTTTCCACTGTAATACCTTGTGTCCATTCATCCCTACGTTTTTTTTTCACATTGTAGAGCTGGTACTTCTCATTCCAGCCGATTAATTAGGCCAAATTGTGATTGATGGACTCTCAGTTGAATAGCTTGCTGCCGCCGCTCAACTCCATCAAGTAGATCAGCTCAGTAGCCTGTCAATCATTTCTTCACAATGCCTTTTAGGTGGAGTTTAGTAGACCCAAGAGGATGAATTTGTTGCTTGCAAGTACTGATATCCGATCAGCTTGTGTACTTGCGGGATTGGTTTTGTTCAGGACTGATGCAGAAGCTGCGCCTCTCAAGTTTCCTTCCCGGTGGCCAGTATTCTTATTTATAGGAGGCAGTGCCTGATGAGGGCTGGATGAGACAGAGTGAGTGATAAATGATGGTGAGACACAGGAGAGGAGGAAGGACACTTGAGATGTGGTTGAGAAGCTGCTGAAGAGTGGGGCCAAACAGCTTTTGCTCTCCTGATTGTGTCTCCATGCCAAACAATCTTCAAACAGAATCTTCTGATGCTGTTGGGACTAGCATGTGTTTCTTCCTATCCCTCTGTCTTCCCCTATCCCTTTTCCTTCTTTATTTCTGTCATTTATATGAGCCAGCTCGCATTTTTTGTTTCCCTACCACTCAAGTTTCATGATAAATGTCCTTTGCAAGTAGGTTTTCAAACAGCATCAGTGCTCCAAGTTATTTCTTGGGAGCACTAATTTTGCTTTTTTACTTGCAGCTCAATGTATTTATGAACACCTCTGGGTTTTATGTTCCCTTTGGCTCTTCTGAACAACAGGGCAGGAATTTTAAGTATGGGCGATTCATCCCGGCCTTGTTCTGCATCCTTTTCTCTCTCTGAAGTGTAATGATCGTCTTGCAAGATGAAGGAGCGTTTTCTGTTCTCCCCATGTCTGTGCAGCACCTCATTGTTCTTTCCTCCTATTGTGGCCTTTGCCGAGTTTTATTTTTTGAAGAGTTTCCAAGGACGCCTGCTTGTTTGTTGATCTCTACATAGCACATCGGAACAACAAGAGGATATTTTAGGGTGGACTTCACTGCCCTCCCTATCATCCTTTTATGCTATGCTCACACTGAATACATATTGTTGTGTGTCATCCATAGCCTTTGCATGTAAACCGGCTGCTTTTGCTGCTCAAATCGCATTTGGTGTGAATGTAGCATTAGTGTCTTTTCTCAGCCCTCTGAAAGACCAACTCACATCAACTGTGTCGGCTTATTTCATAAGATGCACCAATTTGCTTCCCTTTATGATCAATAGCTGCACCAGGCTACGTCATGCTTTTAGTTAGGAATATCTCAAAGGGTTTAGACCTGATTCTATCACATCTTTAAGCTTTGCTAGGCATAAGGGGGTCCGGGGTTAATCACCCATTGAAAATATCAAATCATGTTTAGAACCTCAAACTAAGAGTGTTATAATGTTTAATGCTTTGAATGCCGGTGATGTGAATGCTATACCTACTGTATGCTTATATCTTACTTTAATGTTTATTTAGTTGTTTTTTGTTTAAATGTGGGTTTGATTTGATATGTTTGTGGCTGTGAATCAGATTCTTGTCCTTTGAAGTGGTTTAAGATTACTTTTGCTGCTTTCTGGAGCTTTATAAATGAACTGAGCTGAAATTAATCTCCTTCTGTCCAGAGTATGCACATTTAGGCTAATCATGGCTACCGTGCAATTTATTTTAGAGAAGAAAGAAAATCCTAGTCATTCAGCTGTTCTTTTAGATTTATACCGGCCTCATCTCTGTTGTTTCTGTGTATTTGAAGGTCGAAGTATACAAACAGCAAAGCAGAAATGAGTCACCCACAGAGATTTGCTTGATGGTGGTTGGTGTTGGCTGTCCTTTCATGTGCTTGTTTTCGCTCCAGGGCAGGAGTCTTAAGAGAGTCTTGTGATCGTGTTCATTTGCACCTGCTTTTGTTACAGATTCTTTCTTTTTTGTTTTGTTTTATTGTTTATTTTATTTTATGGAGAAACGACAGCAACAGCATCCAGAAAGGCTAAATCAGTTCCATGTTATGCTAAATCCCCAAACTCATGGTGTCAGTTTTGATTCACAGAAGGGGGTTATGGATTCTGTTGGATACAATTTTGGCAGCCATTCCCAGCAGGTTTCCTCTTGTTAGCTTGCAACTACTGTTGCGGTCATACTTCAAGACTTCCAGGACTGTGGAACAGAAATAGATTAGATTTCCTCGAGCATGCCATGTTGTAGGAGCAGGATGAATTCCAGCTTGCTAAAGCCTGTTTATTGCACCAGAATCTAAGATTACTTTTATTTCACGCTTTTTTTTCATCTATTCTGTAACGTCTACAGTGGGCGAGCGGTGGAATGATAGATCGTCTCGGCATTTCAAGCGAAAGGCACGGCCTCAGATGTGGAGAAGCATTGCGACGCAGCTTGCCCAGTCAATAAGCAGGGAGAGGCTTAGCTGGATGCTGTAAGGGGAATGGTACAGCAGCCGTGGCGGCGGTGGCTGTGGCAGCTCTCTCCCCAAGGAGGCAGCCTGAGCCACAAATTAATAGAGCGCTCCCACATGATCTGGGAGTTTCATTTGGAACCGTCACGCTACGTAAAGCCCCACAGAAATGAGGAGTTCATAGAGGTCCCTTTCCACTTCCCCAAGGGTCTCCACACAACCTGTGTGATTGTAACACTCAGCCCACTGCTGTCCCACCTTCGCACTTCCTGTAAAACACAAAGCTCTCCCAGTGCCCAGCTGTCTTCAATTACCACAATGCATTATCTTTCCTCTCTCTGAAAAGAGAGCTTTTGTTTTGCATGTGGGATTGTTAATAAAACAACAGTCAGCCAAGCATCTCTAAAGAACTAATTTCAGCTCTCTGTTGTAATAAGAATCAAGAGCGACCCTCAAATGCAGGCGATAGTATTTAATTTCATTCTACAGTTCTGGGTTATTGCATATCAGTGTTTTTATTTTTTTCCCCTACATTTACATATTTGACAGCAGCGTGAAATTCTTGGTGACAAACATTGCGGGTGCATTGCCCCTGAGGGCCGCTTTACTCTTATCATTATCTTTGCAATGCGTGAGATTAGACACAGCTACCAGCCCCTCTCAGATCAGCGCGCCTCAGAGCGAGGTTTAACACAATGACTATTCACTCAAACTCTCCGGACACAAGAAAAGCCAGCGCCGATTCATATTTTGCATCAAAGTCCACTTAATTAAAAACTGGCAAAGAATATTGGCTTGTGGCAGAAAATAATATACAAATATAATCTGTAAAGAGACTCATCCCGTCGTCTTTTGTTGCAGTTAAGCAATTTCCACAGTAGAAGATTAAGGAAGCATCACATTATATGAGAAATTTCTTTATGCTTGATGTGATTCAGGTTATTTAGTTGGAACTTATAATCATTAAAAGATTGTCCCTACAGCTGTAAGTTTGATTATTTCAGGTGAATTACTCTACCACTTGTGGCTGAGTAATTCACATGGGTATAGCAAAGTGATAATAAGGAGAGCAGTCCACTACAGGTGATGCAGAGGGCAAAAAAGTTTGGGTTCCGGCCTCTACCAGAGCAAAATGTTGGACCTCATACAGTAGTATGAGGGAAAAGGGAGGTCATTGTGAGCTCCCAGTTCTGCAGCCCTGGGCTCTGATATTTGTCAAATCGACTTTTACGGACCTCATGGTCTGGCTCATGGTCATGCTCAATGGGGTTAAGCATTTTTACAGCAGTTGGTCAATGGCTGCCACAAAATTTTGGTTAATGGTGGTCTTAGCGAACTGGGCCAAAGGATGGCTGTTCATTTCTGTCGGCCAGGGTACTGGCTATAAATACAGGGCAGTTATGGGTCCGAAGACCTAAGTGAGTTTGGATTGTGTAGCCACCATTGTGTCTTCCAGTGACCAGCCTAAAACGACGTGCATATGGCTGATAAAGTTTCATCCCAAAGTTGGCCTACAGTGATCTACCACTTTATGCAAGCTGCACTACTGGAGTGAAATTATTCAGTTTGACTCATGACCTAATACCTACATGGAGTTACACTGGGCAGCGATAATTTACCTGCTCACTTACAGGCACAAAATCTAACTGTAGAGGTTTGTCCATTTGTCTGGGTCTAGGTACTAGCCAAATACGATTTACTTTGGGCCGGCTGTTCTTAACAAGTGCAGCCCTAACTAACCCAACATCTCCTCCAAGCCCATCTAGCCCTTCTGTTTGTGGGTCAAAATGTGCTCCACATTCTGTGTTTGACTTAGATTGCCTCTGTTGAGCCTTTTCCTGTCTGCTATGATCCACCATTCCTTACACTCTAGAACGCTTGTTGCCCAGACCTATTGAGTTATCTGATAGCTCCCCAGGGACATCATCAAAGATGTTTATTCTTTCTTGATAATTTCAAAGACTTTCCTTAAAGTCTAAAGTAGGGCTGAACGATTTTGCTAACTATCTAAATTGGAGATAATTTTTAAACAAAATTGCGATTGCTATTTTATTTTTATTTTCCTTTGCACCAACCCAAGCTTGCTCTCCCAGAGAACATTGTTACAGGGATTTACTGTAACCATTGTGTGAAAAAGTGTTTACCTCTACTTCCATGCATGAATCTGCATGCTAAATTCAAGTTTCTCAACCTTTCTGTGTGGTGACAAACATACTTCAAATCAGGCACGTGCAGAGGGGGGGGCTAAGGGGGCTTGAGCACCTGCCCCTTTTGCTCCATGATCCCAATGTGCCCTTTTGGTCCTTTTTTTTTTTTTTTTTTTTTTTTTTTTTTTTTATTTGACACATGTACTGAAATTATTATTATTATCTTTTTTTTGGCAAGAAAAACAATACAGTAAGCCCTCCGGTCACATTGTTACCTTTGACCTTTTGCCGGTGACGACGCATTTGCCTCTCGCACAGTCAGATAAGGCGGCTAACTGCGGAGCTAAAGGTGGCGAACATTCCACATTACACTGTGGCCGCTGCTAATTTGGCCCTAAGCAAGATCAACCATGATCGGACGGATGGCTATGTCTTCAGTCTGCACCGCCTCTCCAATGTCAACCTAAATAGACATGTAAGTGAAACCAAATGAGCCCCATGGATGATGCAGTATTGTTTGATCTAAAACACTGTTTACTCTTTGCTTTTAGTCTTTTACATTGAAAATTATGTTTTTTAATTCACAAAAAACTGTTCTGTTATGATTACAGAACAGTTTTTTTGTGAATTAAAAAACATAATTTTTGGTGAAAATAGTAGGCTTGCTACTTGTCAGACAACGGAAAATTTTGAACGTTGTATAATTTCTCTACTTTAGCAAAGAGTAGCGGTTTAAACGGAGGAAAGTATAGGACGCGGTGCGCCTTTCTCTGAAGAACTACTGAGCGGGAGGAGACAGCCGGGTGAGGAAAAGCTGTTCTTATCTATCGATTCGGTATTTTTATCATACAGACATTAGGCTGTTATTCTTGTGTTTCCCTTAGCTTTGATTGTATGTCTCACAATTTTGTAATTTATCATTGTTCATTAAACTCTGAAAGCTATGTGACTTTGTTAATATTCTGTCCTAAAATGCGATAAGATGTGCCCTTTTTTTAGCACCTGCCCCTTTAGTGGTCTGTGCACGGCCCTGCTTCAAATGTTTTAGTGCCACCTAAATGGCTCAAGGGAGAAATTTAGTTTCTTACTCTTGTTAATCATAGTTTGATTAAAAATCAGTGTCTCTGTGATTTGAAAATTGCATTTCGTTAAATTATGATTATATTGCAAATGCAATTAATTGCCCAACCCTAGTCTAAGGTTACTGTTCAATATACTTAGACAAAAAATACTGACCATTGTATGCATCTTAATACATTTCTAAATTTTTGAGGCAATAAATTGGATAATTTCATGTAAATTAGACGCAATTTGGAGAAACTTTGCGAGGTCTAATGAATCTGATGAGCAATATTTTGATTTTAGGATTAGAATTTGATGGAAACAAAAGAGGAAGCCTGGACTAACGCTGCCTGAGTAACAATTACGCTTTGCTTTACCTCAAAATTCCTCCTAAGAATTAGTCTTCGTGCATGTCCCTTTCTTACTGCTCAGAATAATGTAAAATTTGACCAAATCTTAAATCATCGTAATCAGGTTTCCTGAAGAGGACTTAAAAGCTATCAATCAAATAGAGCCCCCGTTTTGAATGTACACGTTGGATGTACACTCAATAAATATGCAATAACTGTGTGGCACTAACACGTAAATATGCAACAGGAATTCTCAACAATCCAAGACCAGCATTGTCGTGCAAAGTGGCAAATGGCTAGGTTTAAAAACACTGATGTCTATTAAAGCAATTGGCTTTCACTTTTTTAAGCCATAGAAGAGCCTTGGCTGCTTTGACTTTGTGCCGGCCTGACTCAAATTAGATTTGTCCCTTAACTCAAACCTTTGTCACAGGTTGTGCACTCTTTATTTTGCCAGTGATTCAATCACATTTAGATTTAAGAGGTTGTGAATTATAAATATCTATGGCACAACTAGCCAATGTTTGTTCCCTTTGTCTTTCAGGACATTCTCCACCTTTAAACTTTGATTTTCAGTCTATAAAGAGGAGTTGTAAAAAATCCTGTAAATATTAGAAATTCTTGCTTTTTCATGAACTTAAAAGTTGGAGAACTTCTGATCAAAACACCGTACTGAATATCTTTTATTTACTATACAGTGTTCTGTACCCTGATTAAAAGATGTTTGCAGTTTTATAACAAAAAAAAAAAAGCAATTTTACACTCCAGTTTTACAGGAGTCTTCTGAGCCAATTATCTGTGGGAATCCAAAAGTACATCGAAAACAAAGCACTCGTCAAATCTTGATGATCACTGCCAAAAGCATGCTTCCAAATTCCTCTGATACCTTCATGTGGATTCTTTTACTGCTTTTTCTGTTTTTGTTTGTCCAAGCAATCACAGCATAACCGCAGGGAAACTTAAAAACAGCATGTAAGCCCTCAGTAGCCAAGGACACGGATTCATCATTTATTTGTAGGCAGTCAAAAGGATTGAGAGCCGTGCAGAAGATTCCAGCATGAGGTACTAGTCTCTTCTAATGTGCAATAAGTCTTAAAACAATATACTAATTATCTAATGCTTGGAAAATGGAAAACAAAAAAAATTGAAAATATTTTGTGTTAACCTCATCTAAACACAAACAAGGTTGGGGGATAATTGAGAAACACTAGCCAATACAGTAAATGGTCTTCACAGGTTCTCTCTGTGTTCTGCTATGGCTTGAGCCTATTTGCTTTTGCAGAGCACTCTGTAGGCAATTCATTTCTGACTTAGCTACGTATAACGAATTCCAGTGTTACCACTTTGAAGTTGGGCCTGTGTTGTTTCCCAGAGATACCGTTCAGTGCCACAGCTTCCACCACGCTGCAGACTGGCCTTATTGATCTATTGTCTCAGAGAGTAGCAAACAATTTTGCTTTGCTCTCTCTGTTTCACTACAGTCCCCTCTCCATCTAGGAATGCATTAGCTTTGTGACTACTGATAACTGCTCTCAGCACCTTGCTGTTTGCAGAGATTATTAAAATAACAAATTAATAATGACTTCAAACTCTCTTGCACCCAGAAAACACTCAACGGATCGATGACTGTAAAAGAGTAATTAGAGATTAAGTATTTTTGCAGATTCTATCTCTGTGATTGATCTCCATTTTTGAATTCCTCTGCTGGCTGTAAAGTTAAATATTGCATATGACATTTTTTCTGTGCCAGGATTTGAATACAATCATTGTATTAAAGGAAGAAAATAGACAATTAGAAGTGGAAGTAAGCAAAAGTATCACAAATAGCTGGTATAGAAAAAGGATTTGCCCTGTTCCCTTTCTGAAACACCTCTGCGGGTATTGAGGTATCTTAACTTACTGTGGCCATTGTTCTTTTAAACATAGTGTGTTTTAACATGTTTTTGGAAATATGATGGGGCTCCTTAGAAAATTATGATTTATTTTATTGGTCAACAAAATGTATTTTCCTACACTTTACATGGACATCATTGAGGATGTTTGATGTTTCAGACACCTTTTAAAATGCATCATCTTTAATAATGATCTTCTTAGTTGTGTGGATTTCTGTGTAACTGTTCTAAATCTTTTAACAGAAACGCAAGTGTTTGCATTTTTTTAATAATTGAGGTCTGTTTTTTGTCTACTTATATTTTACTATAAAACTGCGCCTTAAATTACCTGTTATGCAGATGACATTCAGCTTTACTGCTCTTATAAGGACACAGTTCTTTTAACTATCTGAATAACTGAGGTTAAATCTTTTAGTGCTTTGATTACTTCTGGTCAAGATGATAAGTACACAGTTTTCCACTTTTTACTTCTGTTTTTCAACAGAAGTAATTTATTGAAGTAAATCGGTCCAAAACTCTCCACTAAGACCAATGGCGTAACGACACCACAGTAGGCCCGTAAGCAACATTATCTGGTTGGGCCCCATATGAAGTACAACAATCCAATAACGGTTATGGTTTTAATCTATGCTCTGGATTACCCATAATATATAATAATAATAACCGAATATATAACTGCTATATTTATAACATTGTTTATCAAACATGATTTTATTCAAGATTCTTTGGAAACAAGCCTCTAGGTAGTGATGGTTGACAGCTGCAGTACATGTGTGTTTAAGGTGTAACTTCTTGAAAGGGATGTTAATTTTGTGCAGTTAACTTGAATTTGTTTGTTCAACCCCAAATTAGATGCTAATTAATGTAAAAAAACGTGAACTATGTTCTTCTTTTTGTTTGCGTGACAATTTCACCTCTAAAAAAAACCCCAAAACGAAACAAACAAACAAAAAATCCCATTAAGACCCAAAATAATAACAACATAAATATCTATGATGAATGTATGTAAACATCTGGTCATATCCATAGAACTTTAAGCTATGTTCTCTACCACTGTATGAGTGTAAATCCAGTGCAGTGCTTTCAGAGGGTGAACCAATGGGAAATAAATTAGCTATAAGAGGAAGGGGTTGGAGCTAAGCACATTTGTTTATGTGCATATTTATTCCTGGATTCTGCTTACTCTTTGATTTTTGCTGTTTTGGGTTTTGCTACTTTCTAGCCACAGGCTTGAAGCACTGAGTGAAGTAGGTGTGCATAGATGTTGCCCGCATCAGCAAAACCAAATGCAAAACAACTCAGTCAAAGACATGAGTTCCTCTCCTACTCATTTAAGATTCCTGTAATTCTAGAGTCTCATAAATTAAAGCCAACTCCTGAGTTCAGTTCTTGAGGTAATTGCAGAGGCTTTCATTTAATCTTCATCCACAGGACAAATCTTCTTTTGATTAAAAATAAAATCAGATATGAAAAAGGGAGAATATTCAGACTTTGAATTAGAATCAGGACCTCCCGGGTCTGACAGCGATTATAGTCCTATCATAATCTCTTGACAGGATTCCTACTTGGGTAAGTGATCATGAGAAGGCCCGATAGTCCATTTGCCTCTCAGAGGGAGGGTGCTACACTGTAGGTGTGCTCAACATGTTTAGCCATCTGCAGTGTGTTCCTCACCACACTGAGCTCCAGAGCTCCTGCAGCTTTTAGGAGAAAGTGTAAAAATCTGCAAGGGATTAAAAAAAAAAGGAAAAAAAGCAACGACCTGAAAGCGAGCGCTTTGTGCGATCAGCAGTTAATTACTTACTACAGAGTCCAGTGTCTTGGTACATGTCTGCCCTGTCCTATGCAGAATAAAGTAGAAAAACAATAAATTTAATAATCCTGGATGTGAAACATTCTGGCCGGTTTGCAGCGTTTGTGTGAGAATGGCAGATGCGAGCCAAGGCTCAGCATGTTCCTTCAAGAAACAGCTTGACATCTGAGCAGTGGGAGATTCAGCTGCTCCCACCTCTGCAGGAGCTGGGCTGGAAGTCGCTTCAGATTTCACTCTCGCTACATTTCTGACACCCTTCTTGTAATGATATTTCACTCGCTGCTGTCTGAAGAAACAGCCTCAAGGCTTTCGAATCAAACTTACTCCAAACGCTCAAATCAAACTGTCTCTAGTCAGTGAAGCTGACAGGGAAGTCTATCAGATTGACTGCGTGTGATGGACAGGCCAGTGAAAAGAGAGCTATTTTCTGCCTCCTAATATCAGCCCAAGTTTGTTATTTTAACCAGGGGATGATCGTAAGATGTGTCTCTGCATAGTTGGTAAGACAAAGTAGCCATTGTTTGTTTAGAAAAGTCAGTGACGCCATCAGTGCTAATCTTCTCAGTAGGTTATAGTGCAGAGACTTGCCAGAAGCAACCAATTGACTGCGCCACAGCATATGACCATCAGCGGGGCTTTTTTAAAGGATTAGGGTATGTGACTATGTGCATATGGGCATACTGGAGGGGCTGTACTGCATATTAAGATGATTAGTCTGCTGACCCTCATGTCAGCAGGAGCCTTATGACTATAAAGAGATACAGAGCCTTGAGAAAGCATGGTTCAGTACAAGAACCTACTTTGATCACAGCTGTATGTTCATTGTAGTTTTGCTTCTGGATAAAGAACCTCTGCCTCAACTTTTAAATGTTGTGTATCTGAGGTTGTTTTGAAGGTAGTTTCTTCTTATCTGACCAGATAACCTTCTTCTGACCATTTCTTCTTTCCTCTCCTCCACAAAAGTTCTTGTAAATAGATGTTTCCACCTAAGGTGGATATATCCCTGCATCCCTACCAGAGATTCAGTCATAGGAATCTTTATTTTAGGTTAATTCTAAAAAATAGATGACTTTGTTCTGTCAAGTTAAATTATTTCCAGTCTTTTGTATGTTGGCTCATAAACTTTGACCCTAACTGAGGCAACTGAAGCCACAGAGGTTTAGAAGATGTGCTGGGTTCTTCTGTGACCTCCTGGATGAGCTGTTGGTTTGTTTTTGGAGTAATTTTGGTAGGTTAATCATTCCTATGGTTTTCCACTCTTCTATGATTCTGAATGTTGTTCGGTAAAGTGCCTGACCTTTATACATAGCATAGTAACTAGGACTGTTTTTGTCAGAAATGAACATTGCATTATTTTGAACCAAGATTGAGATTCTATATAGATATTAATTTTCACTAACTATGAACATGTAGATATTTCACTTCAGGGTTTAAGTTTTTCCTGACCTTGAATACTTGCTTTTCCAGAGTTGTTGCAGGACTTTACTGTAACCTTTCTGTAAAAAAAAAAAAAAAAAAAGCTTAATTCTACTTGCATGTATGAATCTGTGTGCTAGCCAAAACTCTCTCTTCCCATATGTGATGTTGCGATCCCCCTTTTTGCATGTTACCCCCACCTAAAGGGTGAGAAACGTATTTACTTACTTTTGTTAAATGTAATGGATTTAAAAATTGCATTTGGTTAAATCTTATTTAACTGAATTAAATTATATTTTAATGTATTTCCTTAAATCACAACATTTTGTGCTGCTTTTTGACATATTTTAGCCTCATGGGCGGTTCTAGAAGGTGGCCCAATGGCACTACAAAAATGTAACTATATCTAAGTACATTTTTCTTGAAAGAGGTGTATTTTCCCTTGATTTGAGCAAGCTGAATGAAGGTGAATTAAGATTAAAAGAAGAATAAAAAAAACCCACTTATTTCAATTGCATAATATTTATTTTATCCTTGAGATCAAAACTTTTACTCTTTCTTTAGACCAGGGAAGTCAAATTTGGTTGAGAAAGGGCCGTGTGGCTACAGGTTTTCTTTCCAACCAAGCAATAGCACACCAGACTCCATTCATCTCATCATCTCATCGTGTTCAGATTGGACTCACTTGATGAGATGAATGGGGTCTGTTGTGCTATTGCTTGCTTGGAGTAAAAACCTGCAGCCACACGGCCCTTTCTGGAACCAGTTTGAGACCCCTGCTTTAGACAGATCATCAGATTAGACAGATCATCAGATCATTGTCTGATCAAATGAAAGATAAATACACTTTTTTGATAGTTTTTTAGGTAGTGTAATACAAAATAATTTATTATGATGATATGTGTTGTCAGAAGATAGCGTAACTGATCCTAAAGAGTTTAAATATTTTGCCATTACAGTTCAATTTGCCTTGGTTGTTTTATTCTCCATGTGTTTATTATTTTCTTCTGTTCGCTCAAACCATGGCCACTCTTATATATTTCATCTTGAACCAGCTCACTTATTGTTGTCACATGAGTTATGTTGAAATAATTACTTGATTCTGCCTATCAAAGAATAACCAAGCCTGGGTGTGGCTGTTGTAATATGGAGGAGAACGCTTTCTTATTGAACGGTAGACTTGGGGTCCAAACATGCAGATTTAGGACCTATTTGATTTACAGCTCCAGTATCTCATGTCTAGTAAATAAAAGCACATGAAAGCTGCAGCTTTACAAGCGTCCACTCAGTGCCTGCCATCTCCATGTTGGTTCAGTTCTGTAAACCATGTTCATTTCCCTGGTTAGCCATGTAAGAAAGATATAAACAGTAAATCACACGCCTGGCTTGGAAAATCAATAGCGAGCATCTACAGGTGCTGGTCATAAAATTAGAATATCATGAAAAAGTAGATTGATTTCAGTAATTCCATTTAAAAAGTGAAACTTGTATATTATATTCATACATTACATACAAACTCATATATTTCAGATGTTTATTTTGTTTAATTTTGATGATTACAAATGACAACAAATGAAAATCTCAAATTCATCATATCAGAAAATTAGAATATTGTGAAAAGGTTCAAAATTGATGGCCCCTGGTGCCACACTCTAATCAGCTAATTAACTCAAACCACCTGCAAAAGCCTTTAAATGGTCTTTCAGTCTAGTTCTATAGGCTACACAATCATGGGGAAGACTGCTGACTTGACAGTTGTCCAAAAGACGACCATCGACACCTTGCACAAGGAGGGCAAGACACAAAAGGTCATCGCTAAAGAGGCTGGCTGTTCACAGAGCTCAGTGTCCAAGCACATTAATAGAGAGGCGAAGGGAAGGAAAAGATGTGGTCGAAAAAAGTGTACAAGCAAGAGAGATAACCGCACCCTGGAGAGGATTGTGAAACAAAACCCCTTCAAAAATGTGGGGGAGATTCACAAAGAGTGGACTGCAGCTGGAGTGAGTGCTTCAAGAACCACCACACACAGACGTATGAAAGACATGGGTTTCTGCTGTCGCATTCCTTGTGTCAAGCCACTCTTGAACCACAGACAGCGTCAGAAGCGTCTAAAGAGAAACAGGACTGGACTGCTGGTGAGTGGTCCAAAGTCATGTTCTCTGATGAAAGTAAATTTTGCATTTCCTTTGGAAATCAAGGTCCCAGAGTCTGGAGGAAAAGAAGAGAGGCACTTCATCCACGTTGCTTGAAGTCCAGTGTAAAGTTTCCACAGTCAGTGATGGTTTGGGGTGCCATGTCATCTGCTGGTGTTGGTCCATTGTGTTTTCTGAGGTCCAGGGTCAACGCAGCCACATACCAGGAAGTTTTAGAGCACTTCATGCTTCCTGCAGCTGACCAACTTTTTGGAGATGCAGATTTCATTTTCCAACAGGACTTGGCACCTGCACACAGTGCCAAAGCTACCAGTACCTGGTTGAAGGACCATGGTATCCCTGTTCTTAATTGGCCAGCAAACTCTCCTGACCTTAACCCCATAGAAAATCTATGGGGTATTGTGAAGAAGACGATGCAATACACCAGACCCAACAATTCAGAAGAGCTAAAAGCCACTATTAGAGCAACCTGGGCTATCATAACACCTGAGCAGTGCCACAGACTGATCGACTCCATGCCACGCCGCATTGCTGCAGTAATACAGGCCAAAGGAGGCCCAACTAAATACTGAGTGCTGTACATGCTCATACTTTTCATGTTCATACTTTTCAGTTGGCCAACATTTCTATAAATCCTTTGTTTTTATTGGTCTTCAGTAATATTCTAATTTTCTGATATGATGAATTTGAGATTTTCATTTGTTGTCATTTGTAATCATCAAAATTAAACAAAATAAACATCTGAAATATATGAGTTTGTATGTAATGTATGAATATAATATACAAGTTTCACTTTTTAAATGGAATTACTGAAATCAATCTACTTTTTCATGATATTCTAATTTTATGACCAGCACCTGTAAATGTCAAGGAGAGGGATGCATTAATGAGTTCTCACCTCATTGCAGAAATCACTTTATTCATTTCCTTTGTTCAAACTCGGACTGGAGGTCATTATAGTCCTCTTTGCATTTTTATTGCCTCATCACACAAATTAAAATGAAAAATAAACTGGAGATATTATTTGCAGTCACGTACACTAAGTGAAATCTATGACTCTGCTATAATATAGTGTCCACATAATTATTGCTGACTTCATATGACAGTGAGGCAGGATGCGTCGCTGTGTGTCCTCCAGCCCTCAAAATGTTTGTACAGTATGTTAATGTGTGCTAAAGGCATGCGGCTTATGGGTCTACTGGAGTCTTCCTGTGTGTATGAACATGAAAAACTGTGTGCGTGTACACAGGCCCATGTGAACAAGTGATTTATGGTCTGTTTTTAATCAGGCGGTAGAAAATGTTATTAGACAGCCTTGTCGCACTCTCTCCGCCTGCAAATGAGCCGGCGCCCGCTGCTCCCAGGGAGAGCCGCCTGTAATTAGTTCTGGGAACTCACCTGTTACTGAGCAAGATTGAAGGAGGGACATGAAGGGAGGATGGAGTGAAAGGGTAACAAGCAGACAGATAAACAAACAAAGAAAAAAGAGGGGTCAGGCTGAGGAAAAAAGAACCCGAGAGCAACGGGAAAATGATCAGTCCCCTACAGCTTTTAGCTTTCTAACCTTCCAATAGGCTAATCATCCTCAATTTGCTTTATTACAGCCTAATAAGGCTCATATTTACTTCATTAGGCCTTTTTGGTATTGCACTTGGAGTTCTTTTTTTTAGCAATTATTTTGGGGGAAAATGTGCTCCCTAATAGTCATAAAAAGTTTTTTTTTGTGTTTAAACTACAACTAATGGCTTAATTTATCATCAAAACTCCAACAATTTTAACTCGGATATAAAAGTATTAATAGTAGTTGCCTTTGAGCATCTATTTTAAAAGTTCAATATGTTTTCTTGGCTTTGACTTTGAACAGAATTAGTTATTAATTAAAGGATTTGTAAGTTCTGTTCATCAATACAAAAAAATGGATTAACCTCTCAAAACCATTTTAAAGCGTTTACAAATGATAACTCAGAATGCATGAAAATTACGCTGGTAAAATGTTTACCAATATAGATATGTTGGACATCATTGGAAAGCTTAGATTCTATACAATTCAACCTATTTTCCACTTAGTTCATTTTATGGATATAGCGAGCACCAAAGCACAATTATAGCAGTATGTCGAAATGTAGTATGACAAAGAAGCCGCAACAAGCAAGCATGTCTTTATTACTGCTGTTCAAAAAAGACTTATTATTTTTGAGAATAAAAAAAAAAACAACAACTTTCAGTCATGTTTGAACTGTTGCAGCTTGGGCTTAGTGCAACTTGGGTGATTTAATCGCCCAATTTTCATGTAAATATTCAGAAACTAGAAGGCGTTAGCTTTGAAATAACATATCACACATGTTATTTGGGCTTACAGTTCCTCAGTGATTTGCTTTTCCATTTTGGTATTGAAAATAGGTCAATGAGGTGGATATTAAGAGGTTAAATTCTTATCAACAGAAAATGGCAAAGTAACTGTATGTAAGTACCGGTAAGTTAGCATGCAACTAACTTTGCATACCCTGACAGGGAAAGCTTAGTTTTTTGTAGTTGTGCGATCCAGCTTATCTTTTTAATCTTAGCAACGCTTATTTATCCTGTGCTTCATTAGCCATGGAAATGGAAAGTCAGAGTGATGAAATCTTTAAGAGGGATACTGTTCCAGTTTCCTGCTTGTGAACTTGTCTTTCCGTCACTGTTACAGACATCCCAAATCTATCACAAGTTCCGGGAGTCTCCCTGATATAGATAGTTGTTCACGGACGCCCGCAAGTCGGATAAATTATCCCGGATTTTAGACTATGTGAGGTGGTGTTTCTTTTTATGCAAATGAGAACTTGCAGGAAATACAACAATTTGTGCATCATGTGTGGATTAGAACTACTTCGATTGCACAGACACAGCAAGAGAGAGCGGGGTGTGGGGAGGAGGCTGCTTGTGAAACCTGTGCAGCGTTTCTGTCCAAAAGGACGCTGTGTTCAACGAGGAAGAGAGGGAGCGCTCTGATTGGATTAATCAGAAAAATAAGCCAATAAGTATCAGTTTACTCTCTAACAGTCATCTAGTTAAAACTCAAAGCTGAGCATCCTGTGAAATAGGTTTAATCCTCGAGTAAAATACGAAAATATAAGACTCATTTTACAGTAGAATACACTAAAGCCTATCCGCGTCTAGTGAAGGTGAAATTAGTTTTTTGAACTTTGGTGTTACCACAAAAACAATGACATAAACTATTGTATATTGCATTTAGAGTGCAGGAACCTCTTGTCACATAAAATGTACAAAGTAGTCTACAGTAGCTAAATAATGTAGCTTCTTAAAACTGTCATAATAAGAGCATTGTACATCTGTATATGCAAATAGCAGCCATATTGCACATTATCGGGCATCAAATGCTGCTGAACTTTTAACTTTTAGCCCTTTAAATTGTTCATCTCATTGTATTTTTCAATAACGCATTTTTTGCACAAATGCCATTTTGCACTGAACCACTGCAACTTGCACACTGTCTCTTATCCTCTGCACTGTTCACACTTTGACCACTGCTGCACTTTTTGTATTTTTCTATAACTCGTGCCATTGTGAAATATCAATGCAACGTTCATAAGCTGTATGTAACGCAATTTCGTTCTGTATGCACCCTGTGCATACAAAATGACAAATAAAGAAGTCTAAGTCTAAGTCTAAGTCTAATATTAAATGCAAGCGTCAGATATGTTCATGTTGCCCCCATTGCCTTGATTCCATTTTTTGGGGGCGTTCCAACTGAGAGGTCGGGAATTTTGCATTTAATGTACAAATTAAACCATTATCCCAAGCAGTCAGGTCTAATTTAGCCTAGTTTGAAATATGGCATCACAGCTTAAGGATTTCATCCATTAATCAAGATTTTTGTTAATGAAGATGTAAATCTTTGAAAAATCAACATTTCTTTTTCCCCAATCCACTTTTTGGTCTTCCATAGTTTCCATAGTGATGTCAGTTCATCACTTTTTATTTTTACGTGTGAACTGATAACTTATTAACTAGCTCACTCTGTGATTAGCTGCAAACATTTGACTCAATTTATTTATTTTTTTTATAATTATTGAATGATTTAAATTAAGGCTTGTATTTGAGTGCAACACATATAATGTGTGCATGTACACAGACCCATGTGAACAAGTGATTTATGTTCTGTTTTTAATCCGGCGGTAGAAAATGTAGTAAACTTTATCCGATCACATCTAAAGTTGATTAGTTTGCATTAAATTACCAAAATAAACCAACATTGGTAATGAAAAATGCAAAATTTTCCCTAAAATTAAAATTAAAAGCAGTTGAATTAGGAAAGAGATATTCTAGCTACACCCTCTCTTTGCTGGATTTTTGGTGAAAACATTGTTCTTTTTCTTTTGCATTTCATAAATGAAATATCATGAATACATATTGAGGGTTGCTTGATGTGGCAGTTTGTAGCACTTTTGCCTTGCAACAGGAATGTTTAGATTCCCGGGTACATGGAGTTTACTGTACCTGGTACTCTGGTACTCCAGCTTCCTCCCAAAGTCCAAAATGAATTGGGAAAGCACAGTTTAATTAGTTAATTAGGTCAATTGATATCTATAAATTTTATTTAGATGCGAGTGTGTGTGTTTGTGATTGTGTGTCTCTGTTACCCTGTGACAGACTGGCGACCTGTCCAGGGTGTACCCCGCAGCTCGCCCATAGACTGCCAAAGATAGGCACTGACCCCAACGCGACAATACCATATAAGGTCTTTGTCTTGGTCTAGGCCTTTAAAGGTCTCGGTCTTGTCTCGGCGTCAGTACTTCTTGGTCTTGGTTGGTGTGGTCTTGACTACAGCACTAGTAAATAGTACTAGAGCCACCCTGAAAAAAATACCTTCTACTATCTGTGTTTGAGAGAATCAGGAGAAATATAATCTTTTGTTTGTTGTGTATTCCTTTATATAGAAAGTTATTTTTTCAAAAATCATTGCGAGGCCTGGTGGCTTTGCAGACATCGCTGATCCTCTATGAGTCTGTCTGTGGTCTCCAGTGAGTACTGCCCTGACAGCCAGTCAGCCTGTCCCTCCTGGCCTCACACACCATAGTAAAAAAAACTGCTATTGTCAGTGAATGTATTTACAGTTTAAATCTGCACATAAGCTTCCGGAAAACACACACACACACTGCGCTTACCCAATGCTCCTGACAGTCCAATGAAAACATTATGAAATATTCAGTAAGCCTCGCCATGGTTTAGATTCTACCTGTCTCAGCCTTTCTTCTTTCTTTCTGTGTTTGTTTGCATGGAACAGGAAGAGGTGCTGTCTGTTTGCATGTTGGCAATTGGAGATTTTTTCCCCTGTGGATGTATATCGGGTACGAGCGTGCACTTTTGGGTAGAGCACCTCAATGGGTTGGTTTGTGTGTCTTTATCTCAATTGCTTCTGTCATACTTGTGCATAATTGGGTCTGAGCTAGCCAAACCCTTTGTTTGAGCCGTGCCTCGTGCTTACATCGACTGTGTAGGATTATAAATAACATCATAGAATCAGCAAAGTTGGCACCCGAGTTTTTACATCACCCTTAAGGATACACAAAGCACTTCTTTACTATACTTCATTATTAAATGGTCAATGGGCTTGTTAGTGCATATTTTTTAGCTTCCTTTAAGGATATGATCGTAATTACCCTTTTTTTTTTTACCAAGTTTTTTTTGTATTTAAGTATATTTTCATATTTTAAGTCATTTTTCCCCAGAAACACATGTCCTTTTACTGGAAAATGACATCTTTCATACCCTTGACTACCTTTGTAGAAAGTCTTTTCACAGTAATATCCACATGATTACTCCTCTACAGTTCTGTTTCCTCCCACTTGACTTTATAACTTTCTTTTTTCTATCTTACTCAGACGTGTGCCACAGGGGAGGCCGTCTGTTGATTAACAGACCATATCACGGCTGCTGCATCTCTGTGCAGAAAAAGGATGCTCTTACTGGAGATAGAGAAGTATTGGAAGCTGCTTATTAAATGAATGTAGAAATGTTGGCTGATGAGTAGTGGTAAAACTAGAGATTGAGCTACGACTTTATTCACTGTTATTTGGCTTTTTTAATGGAAATTTGTACCATAGGTTATGCTTTGAAAGCATTACCAAGAGAAAAAAAAATCAAAGGAAAATTTTTCAAGTATCTCCAATTTCTGCAATAGACTATAAAAAAATCTAGTATCTGTATCGAATGGTTAAATGTATTATTTAACCTTTTTTCTTATAAATGAAATGAAAGGATGAATTAGCTATTTTATACATGGAAAAAAACAAATGAAAAAAGAACAGATAACTGTTTTTACCGGGTGCTATGTAAAGAGGAAATGCACATTTGTCCAGGTGGTTATCTCTCCCTCATCATTTCCATTTTTCTCATACTCATTCTGCAGCCTTTTATTGTTCATTTGGTAATAAAAACTTGTTTTATAATGCTCTTGGTACCCCTCTTTCAGAAAAAAGCTATTAAACTAGCGAAGCAAACTTGTACTTATCAAAGGTTCAGATCAGTCTAAATAAAGTAAACCACATTGGATATTTTATACCAATCCCACAGGACACGTCTCCCCCAGTTAGCTTACACTCTCCTCTTCTGTCTTCAGAAGGTGGAGCAATTGGCTCTTCTACTCTTTAACGTTAAAAGCAGTAAAGTACCGTAGAGGCTGTTGTCATTAGCAACAAAAGTTTTGCTTTCCACCCGTTTAGCCGTTTAGTTCAAGTTGTTTTTATCTTATTTATCAGCCAGTAAAATCGAGAAGATTAGACACATTGCTTGATAATAAACTAAAGTAAGTCATTTAATTGGAATATTAGCTTAGGATATAAACTGTTAAATTGCATATAATATAGACAATCTATGAAAAGGTGTACGTCCTTGATCGGAGGCAGCCTCCTGGAGCTGCATTTCTCTCTCATTTACAAAGCTGTTTTCACTGTGGAAACCTGTGGAACGAAGTATTTCTTATTATGGATAACCTTTGTACTCTCACTTAACAGGAATGAAGTAGATTTTGTTAAAGCTTCCTTGTTAACCTATGTGTACAGGTTGTTGGCATTATCTGGGCTACGGATAAAAATCTGAAAAGTGTGGCATACGCTATTTTTCAGCTTAGTTTAGGGCATGTTTTTACCAGCTTTGCACACCTAGACACTAAAAGATTTTCTACTCTGTTTTTAATAATTCAATCTCAGTCAGATGGGGCACCTCTGTGCACTTATGTTTTAAATCTTTCTATAAAATATCACCTCTGGTCTATGATTGTGCTATTCCAACAGTTAAAAAGTGCTTTTATGTAAATTAATTAAATATAGCTGTAAACATGATTGGAGATGCTGTCCTGCTAGGAGATGAACCTCGATCTTAAATTAGATTTTCCCCTTTTTCCCGTCAACGTTAAGCTGATTTCATGGAGGAAGTATTTCCGAAGCATGATGCAGCCACTGCTAAATGCTAATGTCTTCAGGATAATGGCTATTTTATATTCACTTAGAGTCAGAAAATGGTAGAGAACTTTGCTCAAGCCAAGGTAGCACTACTTGATCACATTTTTAAACAATTATGATCAGAACAAATTAGAATATTGAAAAAATTATGTAAAGTTGACAAAAGAATTTAATGATAGCCAAACATAGATGTCAAAGGATGAGATAAAAAAAACAGTACACAATAACATTTTTATTTGAAAATATAATTTTTAATTTCCAATAGTTTGTATTATGAAAAATACAGTATTTTATATATGTCGGTTAGAATAGGGCAATTTAGTTCCCGTAACAAAATATACACTGCAAAGAAAAAAAAAAATTTAAATAAGTGCATTGTCTTCTTGAATTGAGGACATAAGTGAGACACTTTGCCAAAGAAACAAGACAATTTACATTTAAAGAAAGAAAAAAACAATTTCATTGTCTTATTTCAAATGCATATTATCTAATTTTTTTTTTTTAAGAGTAAAAATACCCATTCCATCTGCAAACCATCTAATTTCCCGACTCAAATTAAGGGTAAATAGACTTCATTTAAGAAATCTTGACTTATTTCTAGATCGCTTTTGCAGTGTAGTATATTGTTGACCACTGCAAAAACAATCTGAAATTAAGTAAAAATTTCTTAAATCAAGTGTATTTACCCTTAATTTAAACAGGTAAATAAGATAGTTTGCCAATGGAATTAGTATTTTTACACTTAAAATAAGTTAATTAGATAATGTGCACTTGAAATAAGACAATGCAATTGATTTTTCTTATTTCAAATGTAAATTGTCTTGTTCCATTGGCAAAGTGCCTCATTTATCTCCTCAAATCAGGATAAAATGCACTTATTTTAAGAAAAAATTACTTATTTAGATTTACATTTTTTTGCAGCGTATGCTGACTTGACCTCCAAAAGATAGCAGATAAAAAAAGAATTAAAAAAAAGAAACAGTGTCTTTTAACCATATTAGCCATAAACTGTTTCACAGGTGGCTATATATCAACGTTGTGATTAGGGCTGAAATACTAATCAGATGAATCGATTATTGAAATAAATGCCAACTAATTTAGTAATCGATTAATCTTTAACTGGAGTGTAGAAACTCTAAAACATGCCTATAGCTGACAGAGCGACCCACTTAGAGCAGCAATTATATCAGAATTGTATAAAAACATTTTGTCTGTCAATATGCTCTATGCAAAACTCTTCAAGTGGAAAAGTTTTAGTTTCACCTGGTACAATTTTGTAAAAAATCTTCCTTAAGGAACCTTTGGCTGTTGGATTATTAATCAATTAATCTAGAAAAATGATCAATAGATTATTGGATTTGCAAAATAATCTTAAGTCGCAAGAAATAATGCTGTGAATTTAATTGGTTTTTAAGTCTACCCTCATTGAAAACGTGTTTACAGTCTCAGGCATCAGCTCCATCCTGAACATATGCAAGAATCCAGCAGCGATTTTAACCTCAAATTGCCACCAGGTAAACACTGGTAACTTAATTCACTGGATATTCGTTTTGCTTCATGACAAAGACTGTGTGGGCCTCTATAAGCCAAGAAAACACTTGAATCCACTTCAAACAAACTGTAAAAAAAAGGGTTTTAAAGAGATTTTCTTAATTCCTTGAAAGTTGCCAGTTTCGAATAGACCGTGTATTATCTGTTTTACCTTTCGTTGGAGCTTACCCAGAGCCATAGAAGTGAGTATAGCCAGAAAGCAGCAGCAGTGTAGCCATGTAATGGTATTACACTAATCTACTATAAATATGCTACCTGTAATCATCTCTGCAATGGTGCAAACAGCTTAGTAATCACATTAGAAGTAGACAAAAATATTCAGTGTTGTGTTAGAGATTTCAGGACTTTTGGCCCAACATTAAATAAAATTGTAAGCTGAAAGGGGGGAAATTAAATAAAGTTAGCATAAACCTTGTTTGTTGAGTGCTGTGGAGATGTTTTGAACATCATAAATGGCTGTGTTGCAACACTTTGGATCTTTTCCTTAATAACGGTGTTGGCTACAGATGGTCCCCTCGTCCCAAACGCATGAGGTGTTTGTTTTTATTGGCAGAAGGACTCATAAATTCAACCATCCAGAATGCTGTTTATGTTACAGGGAGACGTGCTAGAATAGATACATGCAGCAATCCACCCTCCCACCTTACTGGAAATCAGCCAATCATACGAAAGATCCCACCAAACACCTTTATGGCTGAGCTGGGCTGGGGGTAGCAGATAAAAAAGGATCTGTATGATAGATAAATCACTTTTTTCACTGGTTATCTAAGTTGCCAGTGCAAACTGTAGCATATATATATATATATATATATATATATATATATATATATATATATATATATATATATATATATATATAATGGTAATATTTGCATATAAATGAGGCTGAAAAAAGGTGAAAAGTAATCACAGACTACTAGAAATAAATGTACTAAAACAGTTTCATTGTAAAGATAACTATAAAGGTTTGACATTTCCCTTTTTTACATTTTTTCATGAAATATGATCATATATATATAGATATATCTTTATATATGCTACAGTTTGCAGTGGCAACTTATTAGATAACCAGCGAATATATATATATATAAATATATATCATAATAACAAAGCTCAAGCATGATGACTGGATTAAATCTTAATGATGGAAATGAAAAAATGTGGAATATGAAATATTATAATTACAGTTTAATATTTCCTAATATTTTCCAGCCCTAGCAAAGATGGTAATCTTTGTACAGTGGGTCTTCTAAGCAGAACCTGCACCTGGTGAACAGGTGAAAATGTTGATGGGGACAAATTTGAAATAATTGCTCCTAAATCAGGAGTTCCTTAAGATTTTTTGTTTTTTTTGCCTGTGAAATATGAAATAACAATGCTAAAATTGTTGGTATTGTTGGTTTTAACTTTATACTTGACCGTTATTAAGTGTACTTTTGATTTAAATGTATTATAATTAATATTAAGTGAATCTATTTTTATGATTGTATTGGTATAAGATCTTATAATACTTGAAAATTAAATCATATTTTTAAATTGGACATTTCATTATTTAATTTGGCATTTCATATTGTTTTGGTACATTTTATAATTTCATAACGTATTAAGAATTAAAATTAAATAAAATTAGCTAAACTTGTTGGACTTGAACAGTTCAGAACATTTATTTCTATATTTATAATTATTTATTTCAGTGCATTTTATTTGATATTTTTGTCAATTCAGGTCCTCCACACTTCCCAAGTGGCAACTCTGTAATAATTTTAAGAACCTAATTTAGGCATTTGTGTTATACAAAACATAAAAAACAGCCATATTAGGTCCATGGCTTTATCACACTGGTGGTAAGACAAGGGATAAGTTCAAAAACTTCTCTTGGTTCGTTTAAACGGTTGCAAAATGATCTTAACTAGATACATTCCTAAAACACGGGTGCACAAAGAATAAAAAATAGAAGCCTTTATACACAAGTGGATTTTTAATTGATTGTGTGAATATGAAGTTCACATTAACAGTACCAAAATATGCTCTCATGCTGATCCCAAAAACCCTTAGAAAATTCCCATCGGAGTAACTAAAAACATGCAAAACACTTTAGTGTGTTCTTTGACTCAGTCATTGATGAAACTCTACAGCTATGAGGCGTACTGTAAGACCCTCTGAGATGTTCTTTTAATCCAACAAACCCAGAACTCCTCTGACTGTAGAGCAAAGAGAGTCTTTGCTACTTTTACAAGCTAAGATACTTGCCAAGTGGGATATTACAAAGCAGAGAATACGAATGCTGAGTTGTCAGTACTTTGTAAAGTATCACAGAGTTGCAGCTGTTACTGTGTTTAATTTTTGGGAGGATTTCCAATCTATTTCAGTAAATCTGTTTTACAAAGACGTTAAGCTTCTACTTGCCCTGTTTAAGTAGGTACATTTTAAATTTTAGTGGAATACTGATTGAAATGTGACATAAATGAAGCCTGTGAGCTGGATCAGTGGTTTTCCACTGAGCGCAGCAGTAGAGACACACATCTTGGGAGATATTCAGACATGTAATGCCCTGGAAAAGTATTTATAGCTGCTGAACTTCTCACATTTTGTCTTGATAATTGCTCCTTGCACACGATTTGGCTGAGCTGGTAGAGCTTTTGTTAACATTAAAAAGAGACAAACTAGAAAACGGAAAGAGCAAAAAGTTAGTTGGAAACCTCGGGTGTGAATGCATTAACTAGAGGGAAACTATTTCTGCAGGGAGTTGGTCACAACTGGTTTTATTTTGGAATGTCTGAGTAAAGGGGGGCTGAATTCAAATGTATGCAAAATTTTTCTCTGCTTATTAAAAAGTAAAAACCCCAATCAGTGGACCTGGTTTTGATCCTGGTTCTGCTTAAAGCTGTACGGAAAACATTTGTTAGTCTGTGAGCTGGAATTGGAGACCTGTTGGTATCTGGAAGATTGATGCAATATTCATGCTGTGTGAGTTGATGCATGCATATTCAGGTCAGCACCTGTAGCTCAGTATGAGCTCTCCATCTGCATCCCTCTGTCTTTTTCCTCTTTAAAAACAAAAATGATGACAGTCGGAAACTTGGAGATAAATATCCTTTTCTTTGACGGTGATCGACTTGCGGTTCATCAGGACGCTGTGAAACAAGGAGAAACTTGGAAAGCAGAGATTTTCGGGGATGAGTATGTACTCGTTTCCATCCACCCTCCCCACCCCCGCAGGGGAAATCAGTACAGGGATGAGCAAGAGGAGATGTTGTTTTCTTTTCGCTCAAGTACCCCTATCCATTCCTGCCTCCTCTTCCTCTCCTGTCCACCTGTGCCCCCCTCAGCTGCACCGTAATAATCTAACCATCTGCTGTAATCAAACTTCTCTCCCTCTCCTCCTTCTTCACCTCTTATTCATCACTCTTCAAAACCCTTCTTCCCTCCTTTGTTTGACTTTGCACCTTGTGCAATGTTTGCCCTGTTTTTGTCCTTCGATTTCCTTTTTTTTTCCTTTCTCAGGACGTCTCTAACTCCACCCGTGACACTTATTCCTGTTAGAGCTGCATGCATAACTGTAATAATCTACGACCTGCATTGATAAACTTAATTGAAGTCTAAGCAATGCAGCTCGCTCTAGATTGAGGGGATACAGATGCGTTTCACTCTGGGTGTCGTGACGAAGATGCAAGGATGGAAATGGGGCCGACGGTGCTGCTGCTGAGCTGCCTCCTCCCTTCAAAACCAAATCTTTGTCGGGTTTTCTCTCCCCCGCTGTTTGTCCTATTTACCTGTGACTCAGTGAATCCACCCCGATCCACTTTTTTTTTCTTTTTTCTGTCTTTTTATCTCCTCGTTTCTTCTCGGTTCCCTCCAAACATCTCCTGTCTCATTTCGGCAGAATTCGAACAGACACGTATTTATATTCAAATAGTTTTCCTCCGGGGAAATAAAGGGGAACCTTTGTCTCCTTCAGCGCTGATGTTTAAACTTTAATTCCCTTTTTCTCCATTTTGCATGTAGGAAGTGAGTAAAACCAACTGTGTAAGGAGTACAGTCAAAAAACTTTTGTTTTTTTTCCAATCAGCAACTTCTATGGAAGCACCCTTGAGCTGCCTGCCTCTAGCCTGACTATGGATTAGCTATAATCTAAGTGGGAGGGGTTCATATCAAACATCTGTATCAGATCAGCTGGAGTGTTTATAGCAACCATCTTGATAAAAATGTTAAAACCGTGAAGAAACTTCTTCCATTTGTTGCCTTTTCATAAAAATAATTAAAAAAAAAAATGAATAAAAATGGACAGTTAGTTTGAACATTATTGTCTAATTGTCCTAAATTAGATTCAAATTTTAAACTACAATAGAATAAACCTACATTTCCTATTAACTTTGTTTCCCAAATCTGCTATATTCCTATATATTTTTTATAATTCCCTAAATATGACCAGTATATTTTGTAATTATGGCTTAAACATTGTATTGGGTTAACTGTGAATTGCAAAAGGTGTAAAAGTAATGTTTAATCATACTGTTCTAAAAGTTTCTATGAATTAATAACAAATTAATTGCGTTGGATCCTGTTTTATTCTACTTTAAAGTGGCACGGTGAGCATTGGCTAAAATCTGCTTCTCTAGCTAGAAAAAGGGGTGTGTTCGATTTCAGCGGCTGCTTCCTCCAAGGACCGAGTCTGCATGAAAATAAGGAGGTGGGAAGAGTTTTGGCTGTGGATTCAAACAGGTTCTTCCTTCTCCGACTGTCATCACCTCTCACTCAACGTTAGCCTTGTCGCCTAGCAACTGCATCGGAAAAACAATCCAGAAATAAGTAAAAAATTCTTAAATTAAGTGCATTTACTCTTAATTTGAGTAGGTAAATGAGATTTTGCCAATGGAATGAGTATTTTTACACTTAAACAAAGCTAATTAGATAATATGCACTTGAAATAAGACAATGCAATTGTTTTTTTTTATTATTCTAAGTGTAAATTGTCTTGTTCCATTGGCAAAATGTCTCTTCTACCTCCTCAATCCAAGAACAGATGGACTTATTTTAAGAAAAAATTGCTTATCTCGAGGTCGATTTTTTTCTAGTGTGTGACAGTTGACACACAAAGCAGGCAAAGAATGGATGCCAAACTTCTTAATACTGTTCTGCGTACTGAAAACATTTTCGAGGAGCTTCACCAATGCCATCTTCACAAATATTATAGTCCCCATACTGCAGAGATATGTGAATCTGAGCTTAAATGTCAGTCAAACCATTTGCACAGGGATAGATTAAACCTTTAAATAAACATGAAAACATAAAATAACACCCGCAACATATCTGACTCAATAACTGTTTAAAAAACTATTTTGATTAATTGGATCTTGTCCTTAATAACGTAATAACGTAACATACTTGTATTATATATAATATAATACAAGTATGTGAATAAGGGAACTATTCACATACTTGTATTATATTATATATTATACTGCACTCAGAATATTCAACACTGTTCAGTGCCTTTCTCTTTTTCCTCTGAGTACAGAGCAACCGGCTTGCCTGGACTTGCAATGAACCATGGGATACCCAAGGCTACGTAGGACACACCAGACTTGTCCTTCAAACCAAAAAAAAAAAAATGTCGGCCGCATAGCGAGGGGTCTGAACAGACCTGATATAATCGGCTGACGAATCTGGCCTTCTGAGCATGCAGCTGCTGAATTCAAACTCAACATATTTTTTTTCTGTGATAGCAGGCAGCTTGGGGACAACTGCAATTACATGGTGGATACACCTCTGCACTGCTAGATATGAATCTAAATAATCAGAAGGATTTTTTTTTATATTGTTGCTCCTATTTGGATGATTTAGAAAAAAAAAATTGGAAAATTGGATTTCAGTAAAGGTGGATTTGTATTTCAAATTTCTGTTTGCTTAAAGATCTGTTATAAAAAGGCTTCTTTTTAAACTACAAAGCTAACTTTTTGGGATGTTACAAGTATCGTAAGTTGCATTTACTGTCTTATTGTGTGATGTTTATTAATAGCATTTATAAAAGTTTAAAAATCTCAAAGTGTCATCTTAATCTCTGATGTCTGTGTGAACTTTTCAGGCAGCCCAAGGTTGCAGTTTAGTTTTAGAAAGTTTTATAAACAACACATGTTATCAATATTATACATGCAGTGAGCATGACCAGCTCTAGACGGTGGCCAACAGGGGCTTAGCTCCCCTGTAGAACTTGCCCCTGGTATGGCGCCCTCTACTGAAAGTATACAACACAATAATTAAAATATTTCTCTTAAAATAAGTGTAGTTTCCCTGTTGCTCTTAACCCCGAACTTCCTCATCCACTGAGCCTATTCTAATACTTATCGATCATAAAGGGACAAAAAAATCTGCTTTGGATTATTTCTGAGGAATATTTATTCAACATGACTCATCAGCCTATTTTTCTCTCTGTGAAACTTTTCTATAAACATGTAACTCAATGAAAAAAGGCTTTTATACGGTGGCTGAGAAGTGCAAAACACATTTACAATTCAAAAACACATTAACAAATAAAAAACAAAATAACATTTGAAGAAACAAAATTATATTTTATGAAACAAATGTATTTTTTAAAAAAAAGTTTACATTTTTAAAAACACATTTACATTTTAGCAAACAAATTTACATTAACAAATAAACAAAATAACATTTGAAGAAACAAAATTATATTTTATGAAACAAATGTATTTTTGAAAAAAAAAGTTTAAATTTTTAAAAACACATTTACAATTCAAAAACACATTAACAAATAAAAAAACAAAATAACATTTGAAGAAACAAAATTATATTTTATGAAACAAATGTATTTTTGAAAAAAAAAGTTTAAATTTTTAAAAACAAATTTACATTTTAGGAAACAAATTGACATTTTAGATAAGTTAGATTTTAGGTGAGAGAAAGTTTCATTTTAGAGAAAAAAAAATACATTATAGGGAAACAAATTTACATCTAAAAAAAATTTGACCGTTCGGAAACACTTGTACAAGTGCAAAGACAAAACGCAAGTGGCAAAACAATTTACATAGCCAAAAACAAATTAACAAAAGACGGCTAACAAAAAGGAATGTCCCAGTGGCCGGATTGACGTCCCGTTACCCTGCTTGTAGAAAAAAAGCTCAATCTGTAGTCCCCCCTCTTCAAAAAAAGTCAGGGGCGATTTTAGATGGAAAAAATTTGCATGAACTGTTTTTCTTTTTACCTAACCGAACAATGTTTTCAGCCAATTTAACCATTTTGTTCTTCGTGCGGACGGTCCGGGAATTTTTACGGGACACGGTAAAAGGGTGGCGACCAAGCAGCGGGGCGAGCTCAATTCGTGGATGGTGCGGCAGACCCCTGCCATGGGAGAGGCCGATGGTGGACGCTGCCGGCAGAGCTGCCTCGAAGGCGTTTTGCCCGCTGCCGGCAGAATTATGGAGATACCATGGTGCTGCTGACAAGCAGAGTGTAACTTATTGGCAAAATGTCTCTTTTACCTCTTCAATCCAAGATAAATGTACTTATAAAGAAAAAATGGTTATCTCAATGTCATTTTTTCCAGTTGTGAGATTACACACTAAAAGGCAAAGCCATAAGATGCCAAACTTCTAATACATGTTGCGTGCTAATAAGACATTTTCAGGACTTCACCAATTGCCGTCTTACAAATATTATAGTCCCATAACTCATAGATTAGTGAAAATACTTAAATGTCAGGTCAAACCCATTTGCACAGGGATAGATTAAACCTTTAAATAACAAAAACATAAAATTAACATCACCCGCACATAGATTAATAACTGTTAAAAAACTATCTTGAAAATAATTGTCAGAGGGAACTATCACATACTTGTTTTATTATATATTATACGCACTCGAATATTCAACACTGTTCCAGTGCCTTCTCTTTTTCCTTGAGTACAGAGCACCGGCTCTGGAACTTGCAATGAACCATGGATACAGGCTACGTAGACATTGACAGAAACTTGTCTTCAAACAAAAAAAAAAAAAATGTCGGCCGCATAACGAGGGGTCTGAACAGACCTGATATAATCGGCTGACGAATCTGGCCTTCTGAGCATGCAGCTGCTGAATTCAAACTCAACATATTTTTTTCTGTAATAGCAGGCAGCTTGGGGACAACTGCAACAACATGGTGGATACACCTCTGGACTTATAGATATGAATCTAAATAATCAGAAGGAGGGTTTTTTTTTATATTGTTGCTCCTATTTGGATGATTTAGAAAATTTTTTTTGGAAAATTGGATTTAAGTAAAGGTGGATTTGTATTTCAAATTTCTGTTTGCTTAAAGATCTGTTATACAAAGGCTTCTTTTTAAACTACAAAGCTAACTTTTTGGGATGTTACAAGTATCGTAAGTTGCATTTACTGTCTTATTGTGTGATGTTTATTAATAGCATTTATAAAAGTTTAAAAATCTCAAGGTGTCATCTTAATCTCTGATGTCTGTGTGAACTTTTCAGGCAGCCCAAGGTTGCAGTTTAGTTTTAGAAAGTTTTATAAACAACAAATTTAAACATGCAGTGAGCATGGCCGGCTCTAGACGGTGGCCAACAGGGGCTTAGCTCCCCTGTAGAACTTGCCCCTGGTATGGCTCCCTCTACTGAAAGTATACAACACAATAATTAAAATATTCCTCTTAAAATAAGTGTAGTTTCCCTGTTGCTCTTAACCCCGAAGTTCCTCATCCACTGAGCCTATTCTAATACTTATCGATCATAAAGTGACAAAAAAATCTGCTTTGGATTATTTCTGAGGAATATTTATTCAACATGACTCATCAGCCTATTTTTCTCTCTGTGAAACTTTTCTATAAACATGTAACTCAATGAAAAAAGGCTTTTATGTTCTTGACACACTAAATCAAAACGCGGGTGTAGGTGCATAAAGTGACATGTTTATATAAAGGTGTCTGTTTCTGTTGATCCATGTGTCAGTCATTTGGTGCAATCACAAGCAGGCTGCACCCTCGGGGGGACAAAAGCTCAGGTTTTATATTGTGTAGGTAGGAGGTGGTTCAGCAAAAGGAGAGAAGGATTGCTGGAGTTGAAGGTTGCTAACTTTGGCGGGAAAAGTAGAAATCTGGCTAATTAATAAAGCATGATATAGATCTCTTAATTATTATGCTCCTCAGATGCAATAATAAATAGAGACGATTACACACCCTCACTGCCAAAAACTGATCTAAACAAGTCAATTTTATTAAAATAAGTGCATTTTTTTTCTAGAATTAAGCAAGTACCAATGAAATAAGAAATTTAACATATACAGACAATTTGAAATAAGAAAAAAAAAATTGCATTGTCACTTAAAGTTCATAATATCTTATGTTTTAAAAGTAGAAATACTCATTCATTTGCAGGTCATCTTATCTACTTATTCAAATCAAGTAAAGACACTCATTAGAAGGAATGTACTTATACTACTCATTATAGATAGATATTATATTGTAGATATTATATAGATTTAGATATAATACTTATTTTAGATCGTGTTTGTATCATGTTTAATGTAACTGGGTAAAAGCTGTCCAACTTGCAGTTTTTTTTTTATTAAACCTGTATTTTTTTTATTAGTGTGGAGCTATGATTAGGGCCGCTGCTCAAGGAGGACTTCAGACGTCAGTTTTCTGCTTCAATGTTTCCACTAATATTCTTTCTTCATGAAGCGTAGATTTGTTTTATTTACCCGAACCATGCTTCATGCCACACAGCATGATTCTGCCACTGCCATACTTCTATGTCAAGATGGTATTAAAGAGTGACTCGAGAGGTAATCCTAACTGACATAAAACTACGTTCCTAAATACATGTTTGATCTCTTTTAATCATCTCCTGGTTCCGTTAGCTGTTGATGGCCCCATCTGTGCCGTCTTGAAGTGAATCAGGATCATCTGACTTTGATAAATCAACAGATACATAATCAGCTTCTTTGAAAACACAAAACTTCTCTAATGCATATGCGATGAGGCGAGAGCTGTGGATCATCGACACTCTCACAAGTGATAAACCTTACGTGACAAACCAAAAAAAAAGAAGCTCTTTTTGTTTTGATTTTTTTTTCTTCTCCCTCCCAGAAGACTGCGTCGCTACATTCCAGATAATCTCTGTACCGCTTAAAGATTTTCTCGGCAAGTGATTGTTGCCGATTTTGGATCTGTGAATAAGCTCCATGAGTGCCAGCCCTTCTGGGAGGCTTATCCCAACTGTTGGAGGGGAAAAGTCCGCCCGTTTCTGTTCTAGCTGCAACTTGACTATAATCTTCCAGATATCAACCAAAACAAACATTTTTTAGAAGTCTGTAGATGCTCCAGTGTCTAGTTTTCTCATACTTACCTCTTTTTAGAGTTTGAAAGAGGCGACAGACCTAAGGTTATGGGTTTAATTAAAGCAGCTTTACTGTACAAAAAAAAAAAAAGAACACTTGTCTTTTTTTCTTATCCAGGAGGCTATAAAGCTCCGTTTGATTTTGCCACGCTGTAGGAGTCCTCGTCGGCATGTAGATTCCTCGCCGTTGGAGTGGAAAAAGATGTGTCAGCTCTTGACGAGCCTCACTTTGAGTTAAACTCACACGAATGCCTCAGAGAAGGTCCTGTCTGCTCGAATCAAAGCACGCGCGGCCTCTTGTTGTCCGCCTGCCTCCGGTGATTAGTCTTCCTCGCTCAATTTCCCCCGTTTATAACAATCTCTCTGAATCCTCCACGTGTTACTGTGAGGTGTAACTCAGTGTCTAGTTGGTGCAGAACGCAGGCTATAGAGTTGTGGGAATGGTGGGTTGAACTTGATTTTAATTCAGGGGGTATGAATTAAAAGGGGTCCAAAGCTGTTGAAAAGTACACATTATTTTCCTTTTCCCAGCTATAACAAGATGTGAGGTAGTTGGAGGATTGTTAACTTTGCTGTAGAGAGAGAACAGGCTGTATCAGAGGCAATTTGCCCTTCAGTGTAATAATATATCAGCAAGTCTGCAAAGGAAAAAAAAAGTGTCATATAAGAACAAAAAAATAACAATCAGAAATACTTTTACATCAAAGAATCCAGCAGCACATTTTCCCTCAGGTATCAGCTTCTCTCTTTGAGTGTCAGAATCTGACACAAATAATCCCACTGCTTTGTTCTGGTTATTTCTCAGAGATACCCTCAGTATTATTTAGGCTTCAGCTCCAAAAGCTTTGGCTCTTTGATTTTTTTTTTTTTTTGTCAGCCTAACTTTCCGTCCTACTTCTCTCGTCTGCAGCCAAGGCGGCGGCGGCGGAGACACTGCAGATGGAAACCTCTTTAAATCCTTTCAACCCTATGAACAAAATTGTTACGTCGGAAGCGAATGGCTCACATTTACCGGATCTTGTGTCAGTTACCATCTGTTCAGAAGAAATGGAAGCCGGCCGTCCGGGGATTTCTGACCATGGTCTCATCCCCCACTTACACCCGCGTCCTCCTTCACACTTGTACTTTAACACGGCATGACACTGTCACTGCTCTCTGTAATCGTCTGCTGCTGGCCGTTCAGACATCCCTCCCTGGAGCAGTGCCGGGTCCGGTGTCTAGCTCAAGGGCACCTCCACAATAGATGTAAAGGGAGCGGAAAGCCTTTCTCACTCAATTTCCTTGTACAGATCTGCTCAGCTGGACTGGGACTAAAGAAGGGCGACCTTGGCATAACAAGCTCCCTGTTGAACCTCCACGCCACCGTCCCACTGCTGCGTCGTCCCCAGACTGTTACTGCAAGGTTCACAGGAAGGACATGTAAGATTTGGAGGCGTTTGTGTGGGCACTCCTTAGAGGTCTTGGTTTAAATAAATTGCACAGTTTTGCAGTTTTTAAGCCCGCTGGAGACCCAGCAGTATTTCACTCCAACTGTTTTGCTTTACCCTAATAAATATTCCTTTTTTAGAGAAATAACATTAACTTCTTTAGTCCCCTACATAACAGTTTATGAATTATGAACAGTTTGTGAATGGCTAACCTATTTAAGGTTATGTTTCTTTTTTATATAAAAACTTTGTATATCACCTTGTTTTCTCAGTCTCTTTCACTAAAGCTATATTACCTTAAATATAGAATAAACAAAAAGGGAAAAGGAAAAAAAGCATGGTCTAATATTTTTTTCCATGACTGTAGATTTAAATAGCTATTTCTATTTGCAGTGGAAAATTGACTCCATAAATGATTTTCATCTTGTTACGTATGAAACCATGTGTGAATGAATCACTGCACCTTAGTACTTTGGACAGACTCCAATAATACACAATATAATTATGAGATTTTGTTTCGTTTTGTTTTCTTTTTTCATTTTCAAGAAAAAGCCAAACAAACAATAATGCCACTAAACACAGTCCTGAATAAACTATCAATGTAAATGTTTTCATAAATGTTCCCTCTTAAAATGACAGCTGTAATGATGAAAGCTTTTTTTTTTTTGCTCTGCTATTAGAAAAATAGCACTTCCTTTATTTTTCCATCCTACATAGGGATTTTTTTTTTTTTCCTGAGACGAATGGTTCTGACCGTTCCTACATGTAAACTGGTATATTTATAGTAAATGGGGGAAAAAACTGTTTTTCTGGAAACATAAAAAAAAGGAAACATTTTTGAAGGATGTTAACAGCAGCAAATGAAATGTAAACAGAAAGCAAACTCCAAGCATTCCTCTTTAAGTGGTTGCTAGTGCTACAAAAAAAACTATAAATGATTGCCTTATTTATTTTCAAGGGTAGGTGAAGGACTTTAAAGTTATACACAATGTTGCATAAAAAAACATAAAAAAAAATGGGGAACATCTGCTTTTTCTAACAAGAAAACGCTGTAAGCTACATCCAGAGTGGGAGAGATTCAATGGATGAATGTCTTTAGTCCAGTACAGTTAATGTCCAAGTGCACCCGTAATTATTTCTAAATAATTATTTCTAAATCATTCTCAGATCCATCCTCACTTATTTGGTCTTTGCCACATTGAGCTGGAGATGATTTTTCTCACATCAGGTGACAAAGTTGTCTAACTGTACTCTGTCTCTTCACAACTGTTGATACATCAAACTACTGCTGAGGCATTGAGAACTTTTGAAGGTGGAAGGTCTCTTTTGCAGGAACTGAAATCTGTACAGACTCTATTTAAAAGCGTTAAAGTGAAAAATGTCACTGTAATTCATTCAGCCTTCCTGTTATGTGCTAAAAGTATTGTGTTCTCTCGCTCTTTCCAGCGGCTTGAAACAAACCAATATATATATATATTGATATATATATATTTGCGTGTCCTAGAAAATTCTGGAATAGTTTCCCAGATTCCTTAATTACTCCGGTCTAAGTTTGACTTTAAGTTTTCCATCAGTAAACATTTTAGAGACAGCGATGGTGGCACTTGGTGTGGTGCTTTTAAACTTGATAGTCGAAATCACAAGAATCTTTCAGTAAATGTTGATGGTTTTCACTTCCTGCCAAACCTGTCTTAACATCACATTTGACTTTTGCTTAAATTAAAAGGGCAACGCACTACTTAAACATCAACATTTGACCTATGGCGTGAGCATAGCTTGTACCTCGCTCACATTTGTGGGTAGAGATAAGAAGAGAATACTCATAAAGAATGCAGAGTCAATTAGGGCTTGGTATTTTTAGCCGAGTCCTGAATCATTTCGATTTTGATTCATACAGTTCTAAATCTATTAATTTCGATTCAATCTGTTTTTACAATAATGAAAGTGTTTCAACTGTGTTTCAAAATACTCATGTATTTTATTTTTTCCTGTCATATTAAACACAAAGTGCAAACTTGTAAATCGGACATTTTAAACTTGAAATGTGAACAAAACTGTGTCAAAAGTGCAAACTTGTTTGTGAAAGGTGAAAAAGTGAAGCCTCACTCGAGCAAACAGACGTGACACAGCGGGGACACAGCAGACATTCATGAGTTGCATTATTTCAACTGCACAAAGCAAATTTGCAGCATTGTCTGTAACAACTACAGGGTGATTGCTGGTCAGCCCCCATTTGTTAATGTCTTCAATCAACCTATTGGCTATATTTGCAGCTGTCTGGCTTGAAGTATTTTGAGTGCATCTTTGCTGCTCATTTGAATGTGAACGTCACGTACATCACTATAAAACTAATCAATCTCATTCCCTAGACATCGATTTTGCAAAAGTGTAAAAAAAATCGATTCAAAATCGATTAAATCGATTTTTTACCCAGCTCTAGAGTCAATAAAGCATCACATACAAGAGGATTACTTTAGACAGTTTGAAAAACCGAAACATTATTTAGAACTCCCCTATCAACGGCAGCATCCCTGAGCTCTTTATACGAATCTTTTAAGTTGGATTTAAATGATCTAAAAGAGCTACAGCTTCTCGCTGAATACTATCCGTTCATCCCCACCAATAGACTATAAATATTCTGCAGCTCAGGTTCATAACATCATTAGGAAAGTGAAATATTTTCCCTTGCAGAAGGAGCAAAAAATTAAATAATTGAACTAAATTGTGTTGCATCAGGCTGCTCAGTGGGTAGCGCTGCTGCCTTGCAGAAAGAAGGTTCTGGGTTCAATTCCTGGCCTGGGGTCTTTCTGCTTGTTCTCCCTGTGTATGCATGGGTTCTCTCTGGGAGGATGGGTTCTCTCTTCCTCCCACAGTCCAAAAACATGACTGTTAGGTCAATTGGCTTTTCTAAATGCTCCTTAGGTGTGAGTCCTCTTTGTCTCTGGGATTCACTGGCGACCTGTCGCCCGTAGACGGCTGTAGATAGGCACCAGCACCCCTAGCGACCCCAGCTCGGATAAACCATTGCAGAATAGGATGTGTTGCATCATGTTCTTTTATTAGTTCTATGCTTTAATGTTCTCCCTGTCGTGTCAGTATGTCGATGTATATAAAGGAGAGGAAAAACAAGAGTGCCTTATTATTGACTCACCAGCCTTTCAGTTGAGGTTTAAGATATCCCCCCAATGTTATTTTTAACCCACTGCACACTTGCTTCTGCAATAATCATCTCTATTTCTATCTCCTGACTGCTCAAGCATTGACTACAATCTGTTGCTGTCTATTTGAGCCTTCTAGGTGTGTTATTGAAGCTTACCTTCTCTAGCTGCCACTCTGCAAAATACTGATGGCATATTCAAGCATCTACATTAAATGTTCAACCTTTTTCTACTACAGCTGTAAAACACTGAAAACGGTATTTAGAAAGACTTACTATGCTATTGTTTAAAACTTTGAAATATGAAAAGCTACCTTTGTTTTTCCCCTGGTTAAAGGTAGAACTATTTCTTATGTTAATAATTTCTAGAATTTGAAATAAAAGCTAGTTTCAGAAAAATACCTCGTTCACGACAACCTCTGTTAAGTGAACGGTGCTTTGGCTGACTTTGAAAAACAAATGAAAGTATTATTGCATTGAACCCAAAAGGTTATTGTGGTTGGATTGAAATACCTAAATAAAAGAAATTGCTTTTAAATATTAGACAGACTATGACAAGAAATTGCTGCTTTACCTTGTAACCAGTTGTCACAAAAGTGTGTATAATTTCTTTGTTTTCACTGTTTGTTTTTTCTACTTGCATTACAGAGCAGTCGTTTATTTTCCGTTTTGGATTATCTATTTAACTTCATGTTAGAGTATCTCAAACAGTTTGTTGTCTAGACTTTAACTAGGTCAATGCAAAACCAGATATTCTGTAGCTTTTACAGAAGTGGATTTAATGGTATGTCAATAAAATATGGTAAGAAATCATTGATTTTGGCATTTGGCGTTCTTTGCTGGATTCCATTTTTTCCAACTCTTTGTTTTTTTTTCTCACCTTGACTGAGACAAGAAATACTGTTATTACCCTTAATACCCATTATTGGTGTTCTTTGACCTCCTTGATTAGTCATTGATGCTTTCTTGAATAGCATCAATTACTTTTGGTCACTGAATCATTTCCTTTTAAAACCTTTAAGCTTACTTCATTTTAACTGACTGCTGTTTTTCAAATGATTTCTTGATTGCAGGTGTCTTGTTGCAACTAGGTCTGGATGTGGCTATTGGAATAAAGATAAAAAAAGTAGTTTATGATTTAGCAATGGAAGAAACAGTCATGCAAAAAACCAGACTGAATTGGATACCTTGACCCCTCAGTAAAATCATAATCTAAAAAAAAATTATATATATTTGCTCTGGTTATCCTTGTTTTGTGGAAAGTTTGGTTTATATATTTGACAAAAAATAAAGGAGAAGCTTTTTAAGTCTAGTTTTCTGAAGATTTTAAAAGCACCGTTGCTCAGTTGTGGTTCCTCTTTTATATTCTATTCAAAATAGTTGTGAATTGTACTCCTCTATGCAGATGATACCACGCAGCATTAGAGACTCCCTCTTTAATGCTGACTCTTGGTGAACATTAAGCTATTTAGCTGCTAAAAGCACCAATGTGTGACTTAAAGCTGATTCTAAAGAAACAAGAAAATCAAATTTAAAGAAGTCATTCTGGTGCTATGTTCCAGGAGGAGACCCTTATAGCAACGGTTTGTACTGTAGGCCCATGTCTCCCACAAGCCAATGTCTCATCTAAATTTAGCCGACATACAAAAAAAATGATAAAAAAAAGTTATGTTTTTATATTTGCAGTATGTGAATCCAGTTTGTTTTTAGCTTAAGGATACAAAACCAGCACATTTGTGTTTTAACGTAAAAAGTTAGAATAAGATACTAATAAGACCAAGCTCGACAAATGCAGTCTGTTGCAGATTAAAAAGACCATGGATGTTTCCTCTTTTTATTTGAAATCTTGTAGAACTCTTCCGTTTCTTCTCCTTCCCTACGTTTCCAATTGTCAGTTTGTCTCCTTGCTTGTTTTTTCTTTATTTTTGATCCATCTCTACGTTGTTTCATCTCCCACTGGACCCCCGGCAGGTAGGAGATCACATGTCTTGAGCAGATAGCCTCTTCACTGCCTTTTGCAATTCAGGATGCCTGCTGACGGAGGGAGCTGTCCTGCTGCCAGTACTTTGAATCGACTACTGAACCTTAAAGCTTTCAGGGGACTCTGTGGTTGGCACTGATATGTGCTTCCTTCCCCCTCATTGCTGGGGTCTTTCCATAAAGATGGCAGATGGGTGAAGGGGTGGATTTTCTGTAGCTGCTACTTCCTGCTGGCTATGTGGATGACACAAGCGACATGAGCGAAATCTGTCTTTATATTTCTTGTTTTTATTTATTTTTTTTCTCATTGTAGTGAGAGGTTAGAGCTGTAGGAGGAGAGGCTTAAGATTTGACAGGAAAGTGTGTCTCAGGCAGGAGCGCAGCACTTCAAGGCAGGCAGGTGAAACTAGTGAGAAAATGTTCCCCGACTCGTTGGCTTTGTAGGAACACTAAGGCTTAGGAGCCAGTGACACATTGGTCTCAAAATAAGCCTCCTTCCGAGGGAAGAACGCCCGTTTGTAACCTGCTTTGAATGTATATGTGTGCTCCAAGAGGAAAGGAAGAGAAGAGCGTTTTACTGGGGAATTTCAAAGCTTGGCTGAAAGTGGTGGGAATCGGGTGCTTTAGCATCATTTCGACATAAATGTTTTGGGTGTTAAATATGTGCAAGTTTGTTGCTGTAAATCCGTGCTTTGACTGGGCCCCTTTGAATGTGAGACCCTTTACCGTCTCAGACCCTTTCCTCCTTTGTTTGGGATCAGTGCAGCATTTGTGACAGTTTTAGTAGTGGACTGACTGCCCAACATCTGAAGTGATCCTCAGCTAGACGCCTGCCCAAATCACCATCTATCCGCTGCCGTGTTTGACAGTTGAAATAAAGCCGTTGGATTTTCATTTTGTGGATTTTGGCCCAAACTCGCCAATCTGATTAAAGCACATTCTTCCACAAATCTTAGCAATATTTTAAAATCCTTTTGCATATCTTTAACAGAGTTATATTTAACCTTTTTTTTCTAAAAAACCCTTCAAGAGCCATCACATTAACATGCTAATTGTGTCTGACATGAAGTGTTCATGGTTATCTCATTAGGCATTAGTTAAATCAGTTAAAGCATCCACAGCTGGAAAGATTGGAAGCTGTTCTGAATGTTTTCCACTTAATAAAGAAAATATTTTCCCTAGAAAGTGTTTGGCTTTAAACTTCTTGGAAATTGCTTTCTAACTTCCAGTTTTATAGGCTGCTAGATTATTGCTGATGTCTTTTACACTTTGCTTTGTGTTGACAAATATAGCAGCAGCCTGCCATAACCCATGTTCACATAGCTGTGCATAACATTTATGGGCCCAGCTCGGTGATGGCTTCAAAGAAACCCAGGTTGATCTACTATGATGATGTAGTAAAGAAGGTAGAGAATTTCCTTTTGTGGAAAATGAATCCCCGTTCTAGTTTATTTGATCAAATCCATTTTTGGACACCTAAAAATCATCATGTGTAATCTTGAAAGTGAAAGTAAAATCCGCTCGGCGGGGGGAGAAGAAAAAGGACCCGACAGATCAACACCCTGCTGGTAATCAAACCCTTGAAGCAAACAGGGTGCCATTAGCGCGGGCTTTGATTTTCTCTGAGCAAACCGTCAGCTTCTCATCAGCAATTATTTTTAACCAAATCCCCTTCCATATTTGAACGTCACTTCTACAGCGACTGGAGTCTCAGCGAAAAATATTTTGAAAGACAATTTCTAGTCTTCTTCAAGGAAAACATCAAGGCTGTGTTACCGGCTCAGCTCGTTTGATTGGACTATTTTCCAAAGTCTGATTACCTCGAAACATACAAATATGGAAAGATGTTCAATCAAACTGACAGAGACGAGATGAGCGCTTGTCCTTGTTGCATGTGCAATGATAATTCTTTGACACCTTAGTTGGAAAAACCCACAAGCATTTAATCTGAACAAAAAAAAAAATTTTCCCACATATGAGGCTCACACAAACAACTTAATTAGTATTAAAGCTCATGTTAGAATGTTTAATCAAGATGTAAGCCCCTGTTTTCTCAAAGCTCATAACTTTTAAATGGACTCTGCTGGTCCATTCCAGCCGAGCTTTCACACTTTCACAACCGCTTTTATGTCGTCCGCCGCGACTTTATACGGACAGTAAATATTGTGGACAGGCGAGACTGGCTGGGAAGCAGTGAAACCTTTTAATCATTTTTATTTCATGAGCATTATTTAATTGGGTCCGATCATAAAACGGCAGAGAAGATATACCGCATTTATTTAGACATGAAAAAACCCAACTGGTGTTGATAAGCATGAAAGCCGGCAATAAAAGCTGAGGCTTGTTAATTGGCGTCGTTACATCGGGTAAAACATTTTAAGTTGGTTTTATTGGCTCTGCTTGTGCCATCCAAGTAACCCTTCTTATAATTTTTTTAACCAAAACCAGCTAACTTTTTTTTTTATTATTATTATTATTTATTGAATCTTTAACTAAATGCTGTATTTGCAGTTAATATTTTTACTTAATTAACAGCCATTGCCTTTGGACTGAAGAATAAACCATTTGACTTCCTGATGATAAAATCAGATTGTAACAAAAGGAGTCACAAACGGCAACATACTTCCATGTAAAACCAAAAGGTTTGGAAAAAGATAAAAAATTTTAATCTGAAAACCCTGACTTGTAGCCATCATTGTTTTGGGCTATGCAGAAGGACTGATTTGGTTTAAAATGAATCCGTTCTTGATTTATCTGTACATTTTGGTTCAATTTCCTTCTCAGTGACTACAGTGTCAGTTTAAGCTTCCTGGAATTGCTATGAGGTGCAATGCATTTAACAAGATTATGGGGCCCCTAGCATCACACATCCTCCACCATGTGCTAAACCTGTAAATGTTCTTTAAATCATGCAAAAGCAACCATTAAGTGCTCAAAAGGATCCCTCCTTTTGAACTGATTCAGCTAAAGATGTTTTGGTTTGTGATGCTAGAACTGAAAAATCTTCCTGGCATGCCTCTTCAAAGAATCTAATTTCCAATGTAAAAGCACCAAACAAAACCTAAAACCAGGTCTCAGATTTGTCCAAGTTAGATTTGTCTAGATTTAGTAGTTTTAGAGCCATTGGTTTCACAAACACTAGACCGGATTTTAATTATTCTACAAGTAGTTTAGAATAATCCTATCCAAGGTTGATGTGTCTGGATGTTGTAGTTTTTTTTTATTAGATTAGATAAAAGATGCTGAAAGTACGGTGAAATTAGGTGGAATCGCCCTTTATTCATTTCCTGATTCAGAAGCCAACTTCAGCTTCAAAAGAAGAAGCCTGTAAGAAACTAATCAGGCACAAAACAGAAACTGATTTTTTTCAGGAGTATGAATGATGGGCCACATGCTTTGGATCAAAATTGCATTTTTAACCTAAAATATCACATACCTCAGCCACAGAATCCTGTTGCCATCAGAAACATAGCTTACCTGGACGTCATGTTCTCTTGTCTTTCCCTTTTTAAAGAGTTGCTGAAAGATATACCCTCTGGCTCGCATCAAATTCATTCCGCATGGAAACAGGAAGGTGTTTATTTCCAATTAATATTTCTACTATTTTTGTAAACATTTCTGTTACAAGAACTGTTACCTTTAAGGCTGTGTTAATGCGCTGTCACATTAATTTGTTTACAATTTATTTTAAGCGCTTTCATTAAAGATAATCCAAGAAGATCCACTTTAGCTTGCTACTAAATAAATCCATCTTCTCCGCCATCATTTCCTTCACCTCAAGTCTTTTATTTTAGTAAAGCTAACACAAGGATCCTCACTTAAGACACACTTGACCTCCATCCTTTCTATCCCATCTGCAAATAGAGACGGGAACCCTTGGCAGGCAGTGTTCCTCTCCTCTCATCATGGAGGGCTTCTAGCGCAGAGGGTGAAGTGTTGTAGTCAAACGCAGCACTCACCTTGGCGTGCTTGAGGGGTAAAGCTCGCGCTCAGCCAAGCTTGAGGGTCGCCACGGATACCTATCCTCCATCCAACACACATGCTCTAACCCCAGCCCTCATCTTGGCCCCTCTTCTCCTCTAGATTTGCATCAAGAAGACAGGCGTAGTTCAAAGATGCAAATGTAGTCGAGTGCAGGCATGCATATTTATTTGACTCCTGATTGGTGTCAGGGGGCGTGTTGAAAGGGTATGAGAGCTGACCCTAGAGGGCGGTTCAGCCTAGAGACGCTCAGGTAAACATAGATGTGTGGAGAGAAAGCAGCTCTTTGAACGGTGCAAAGGATTTGTGACCTTATTTTTCTTTTAACAGTTTAATACTCTGAAATATAACATATAATTAACAAAAACTGATAGAATGTAAGATAAACAAAAAGCGGAAATAGTGCCTCTTTAGGAGTTCTAAACTCATGGAGCAAAACCAGAGACAGCTTGCTTTGACATTGTTAAGAAGATTTGGCACTTCAAAAATTCAAAAATGTAAAAGTTTCTTCAGTTACAATGTCACTACAAGTTTGCACATTTTGGGCTTCAGGGGAAGGCTGAACCAAAGGAGAAATGATCAAGTAATTTCCTCACAAGATTTGCGTGTTTTGCAGAATTGCTTTGTAAATTTGGTGTTATTGCGTTTAGAAGACCATGCCCTGCAGCAAGGATACTTGCTTTTAAATACTAGGGAGGCAGGAGCAAACAAAAACCAGCTTTGTTAGGTGCTGTATTAAACATAAAGGTCTTGAGAACTTGTGATATCTAGCTAGTAGCAAAAGTGAGCTCTGTCTCGAAATTTAAGTCGGCACATAGCTCAGTTGAAATTTAACTTGTTGGTTTATGCATTGATAATAATGCCCTTTGAGCAGCAGTACTTGAGTCAAAACCTTCTATAATTTTTGTGCAGGTAGATGACAAGAAGTACTGGAAAAACAGAGGTTTAAGTTAAGCCCTGCCTTAGATGCCCAAACGGTGCTAGCCTGTGGTGACATCATAACTGAATGAACTCTGTGTCACTGCAAATATCTTTATTCGGAGGAAAAAAACTGCAGAATAGAATGAGAGAAATGTCTGTTTTTTTGGTTGTTTTTTTTACTTATTCATTAGCAATGTTTATTTACTCTGTGTTTGATTTTTTTATGTTTAGTATTCCATGGTTTTATTTTGTAATGCCAAATCTCATTTTCATGACAATGATAGCCATCTCTTGGTTATCTCCATATATATACATGGATAAATGTGTTAGTACTTCTAATTTTACAGAAATAACTTAAATCTGACAAAATAATAAATAAAAATTCTACAAAAATGATTCAATTAAAATGAGAAATTGCTGTCAACCCTGTTCCAGATGAAAGGTTTAAAAAAAATTAACTGGACCAAAATGATGATACCCTTAGGAAAGACTGAAAATAATGTGACCAAAGGGACATGTTAATTCAATATGTGTCGACGTATTAGCATCACAGGTGTCCGTAATCAGTCAGTGGGCCTATATGGAGGGCTACAGGTAGTCACTGGGCTGTGTGATGACATGGTGTATACCACACTCAACATGGACCAGAGGAAGAAGCAAAGGAAAAAGTATTCTCAGGAGATTAAAAATAAAATGAACAACAAGCATGTTAGAGACTATAAGAGTCTCCAAGGAGCTTGATGTTTCCGGGACCATAGCTTGATCCTACATTTAGAAATGTAGGGTCCATGTGACTGTAGCCAACCTCTATTGAAGTACCCGCAGGAGGAACATTTATGACCGATCAAAGAGATGGAAGATATAAATGGTAACAAAAGATCCTTCAAAAACTTCTAAAGAGATTAAAGATTAACTTAAAACTCAAGGAACATCAGTGTCAGATCACACTTTCTGTCCTTGTTTGAGACAAAGTGGACATAATGGGAGAGGGCCAAGGGGGAAACTATTTTTCATAAAAAATTCAGAGTGGAATTTTCCAAACTACAAATTGACAAAAGCCACACAGCTTCTAGGAATGTCCTATGGACAGATGACACAAAAACACATCTTATTTCCAAGCTACATCAGCTCTATGCAAAAAATAAGCATATCAAGAGAAGAAAACTGCCCTTAATGTGAAATGTGGAGGAGGCTCTGTAATGTTTAGGGGCTGCTTAGCTTCATCTGACACAGGGTTTCCTGAATCTCTGCAGGCTCCAATGATATCTCAAGACTATCAAGAGAAATGTGCTTCCCAGTTTAAGAAAGCTTGGTCTGACTAGCAAATCATGGGTCTTGCAACAAGAAAATTACCCCCCCCCAAAAAAAACACAGCGCAAAACACCCTAAAGTAGCAAGGAGGAAAACAATGGACTATTCTGAAGTGGTCTTGTATGAGCCATGACCTAAATCCTATTGAGTATCTTTGGAAGTAGTAGAAACGAGTAGGCTGGGAAAGGCATCCTTCCAACTCGAGGCAGCCGGAGCAGTTTGCTCATGAGGAGTTTGAATGCAGGATTGCCTGAAAAGGTTGAGCAACAAGATACTAAGTTGTAATGAGTTAATTTTTCAAAATCATTCTTTTGAAGCTGGTTGGAAAAGCAATTTTTAATTTCCCAGACTAATAGCTGTAAATTGTTAGAAAATTCCTACAGTGTCTGAATTACAAGATCGTTAATAGAGGAACTATTTCACAGCGGGACGGGTTGGTTTATATAGCTTTTTAATGTTTATAAAAGACAATGCTTTTCAAACATAATATGATCAAAGCCGTAGAGAGAAGAAATCTGCTCTCTTCTGTCCTTTGTATTGTTGCTGTATCTGTTGTTGTAGATGCAGCCCACAGTTAGTGCTGTCAAAACATTGTATTGCACTTCATCTAGTTGTGTATTTTATTTTGTTCCAGTTGCCCAACTTTCAAGGCCACCACACTTTTCATCCATTTATTTGTGTTTTCTTGACTCTGACATGAAAAGAAGCAAAGTTTTATGATAGAGTTGCCAACAGCTGGCAAACAGACGGCACAGAAACTCAATGTGTGATGAAGAGGGAGGACAAGTAAAAAAATAAATAAAATCAGCTTACCCGGCTGACTGTGCTCGGTTATAACATTCATCTGCTTCCCCAGAAAGTGTTTCACTCTACTGCTGTCGGCTGTGATCTGCCCCAGCTACTTTTAACGATGGCGAGCTTTTGTCGGCAGCGAGACAAAGCGGTGGGTGACACCCGCCGCGTCAACACGCTCAAGAGGAGTGCCGGGAAAGGACTTAGAAAGGCTGAATTAGTTGAAAGGTTTTCAGCCTGACTCTGCGACGTGTCCGGTGGTGCCTGAGATTTCAGGACAATAGAAGAATACAGATACATGTGTATTCATCTTGATGGCTTCATCTACTGCGTCTCTACATCAGTGCAGGTCAAAGTAGGCGCTGTTAGCTCATTTACTGCAGGATAAGATCAACATACAACAGCAGAACAGCTAAAAATGTGTTTAAAAAGTTAAGTTTTCAGCCTTTAAACTCATTTATAGAAGTGTTTTATACCTGTACTTAATATTCTGGTTGACTCTAGTATTTAATAATATATATTATTTTTTTATTTAGGAGGTAAGTGAGACACTTTCCCAATGGAACAAGACCATTTACATTTAAAAAAAGACATTTGGATTGTCTTATTTCAAGTGCATATTATCTAATCATATTTTAAGAGTAAAAATACTCATTCCAATGGCAAATAATTTTATTTACCTGCTCAAATTAAAGGTAAATTAAATTCAAAGGTATGGTGGAGGATTTACACGAATTTCTGGAAAGAACCCCCCTCTCCACTTTGAAAAAAAAAATGCATATGCTCAACTAGGGGTGTGCATTGGCACTGCCCTCACGAATCGATTTGATTACGATTCACCAGGTAACGATTCGATTCAATTCAATTCTACGATGCATTGCGATGCATCAAAATCCCATTGACTTCATAAAATCTGAAATGTGCCCAGATATCCGCTTTCCAAGCTTTTAGTGCGTTTTTAATTAGGCCTACCTGTCTATCGCGGTCATCTCCCTCCGCCTCAGCCATCTTGATTGTTGTTGGTATGCCACCGGAAGTAATTGAAACTTGACAACTTGTCCATTTGAGGCCAGAAAATAAACAGTGACATAATCGATAATGGGACGTTGCCGCATCGATGCTGAATCGTGCATGCCCCGCATTGCAATGCATCGCTGAATCGATTATTGTTGACACCCCTATGCTCAACCCTGTACCCGCTCCCCAGAGGAAACGCCTATTAAATGCGAGCGAGAGCATGCACAAGCCCATTTCTCCTCGAGGAGAGGCGGGGACGCATTGATAAGACAGTCGCTCGAATGGATCTCATCTCACTCGTATTTATATATAAAAACATTTCTCCGAAAATAAGACTACTGCTTTATTAAAAAAAAAAATCATGACATGTTTGTATTGGTATGTGGAAATTTGGACATGTTTGCGGTATAAATAAGGGTGTGTGGACACTGTATAACTACAGTACTAATGATGCAAAGTAGTAAAAATAAAACCGAGTCATCAGTGGGAAGCCCAACATGTGTTTTCAGTGTACACCATCACATGAAAGAATCTCCCAAAATCTTGTTTCTCTCTTCTGATTGCTTTCTCTCCTTCTCATGCACTTTATAGACACTTTTTCTCTCACAACCTTCAGCCATTTTCAAAGAACCACAGTGAGAAAAGGTGAGTTTTAATAACTGAAGCCATAGCTCATCACACATATATTCCTTAAAGTGCGCATACGCAGAAAAAGACGGCTAACTGAGGACAAGCCTGTAGGACGGCCTTACTTAAAATGTTCCTTGCTCTGCTGTGCAAACATCAGGTTGGAGGTTAAACTGGCATAATTTGGCCTCGCTGACCTTAAGGATGCATTGTGTATAAACAAGGCTTAAGAAAGAGTCAGTGGAATAATTTAATTCAACTAATACTATAAATGTTTTGGTTAAAATTCACATTTTTATTTAGATATTGTCTTCCCGGGAAGGCTGGGAATATTAGTTAGATCCTCATATGCAGGTTTTACCTTATTTTGTCAGCAGGATAAATGTTTCATGACTTTCCTTAAGGCAGCTGTCCAGCAGTGCTCAGATACAGGTGTGGGAATGCCTTACCTAGTCCATGCTCTATATGGCAAGAGGAAACAGCTTTTCTCTCATCAAACTGCCCTTACATCCCATTAAAACGTTCCTTAAACTGTATGAAGCATTTAAAGAACTTTACAGATTGTTGATGCACATTGATACTAGAAACCAACCAAGCCTTGATGTTGTTTTGGTGATCAAACAGATAATCAAAGTTTGAATCCTGTTGTTTTTTTCTAGGTTGTGTACCAGTCTGAAAACTTTGTTTTGTTTTTGTTGTTTTTTTACAGTGAAGGTTTGTCGTTTCTTTGAAAATAGCCCCAAGATGGCCAGATATTTTAGACATTCCCTACTTTGAAGATTTCCCGAAAACTTTGATAGCCTTCACTGATGCTATTGGGGTTCGACATTAAAATTAAGATAGTCCAGACCAACCAGTCTGGCAAAAAGAATCATGCTGCATTGTTTAAATTAAGAAAACTAAGTCTAAAAACTGGCCGCGGTCTAAGCATCACTGCACGAAACTCAACATAAGTTGTGAAATCTATATGTAAATGGATGATGGAATAAAACCTGAAACTAGAGGCAAAAAAATATATTTTTTTAACCGTATAAAGTTGAATAGTTGAAGTGATTGCAACCATTTTCTTTGGAGTAATTATCCAGTCACCTACAGCTTTTCATCCTCTTTTAAAAAATACATTAATGGCATTGAGACATTATTTCAGCATCTCGGTGGGCGGCAGCTCTGGTTTAAAACCAGAACTGGTCCTTCTAATGGTTACGGTTTAGACAAACGCTGCTCTGCCAACACAGGCCACCACTCGCTCACCCGCAAAGACCGTTTAACGATCAGGGATCAGCAGTTCGCAGCCCTTCTGTGTAATTATATGTGTTGGTGCTGCTTTCTTACATTTTATGTGACAGAAGGAACAATGACTAATTCCAGTATTGCTCTGGCTGCAGTTAGCAGGCTGAACCTCTAAGTAGCCCTTAATGAGGTCTCTTTCCTGAAGTGTATGTAGACGTTCTGAAAGGTGATTCAGTCGTGATGGTGAAGGATCCTTGCATAATACAGCATCGCAAAACATTACGATTTTGTCCAATATAGCATCTTAAAAGCCTTCATATAAATGGGATAAGAATGGATTATTAGCTTTATTGTTGCGAGCACTTCCATGCTGAGTTTTATAATGATACCGGTGAAGTGAATAGAAGTCAGGGGTGTCCCAAGCATTTAGGATATGGTGTTAAAAAATCCACTGCTGCGATTTGAATAAAGTCAGACTTATTAGTATCATCCTGACAGCATCCAGCAATGCCAATTTCCTGCTTGCTCTGTCTCATAGTATGATGCTCCAGCTGGGAGCCCCAGGGCTGAGCCCTGTTTTGGTTGTGCAGGCTGTCATGGCTGTTTGATTGAAGACTGGGGTAAAGAATTGGGTGAGAGGACAGATATGGGTGCCATTCCTGTTAGTCCACCTAGGGCAGGCATCCCCAAACTCAGTCCTCAAGGCCCCGCTGTCCTGCAGGTTTTAGAGCAGTGGTTCTCAAACTTTTTTCAGTGATGTACCCCCTTAAAAATATATTTTTAGTCAAGTACCCCCTGACACAGGCAAAACATTTTTGGAAGAAAAAAGAGGTACAGTGCTGTAAAATCACTGTCTTATTTATTAAAGCCAAACAACTGATCCATACTCCAACCATTGCATGTAAAAAAAAAAAAAAAAAAAAAAAAAAAAAAGAAAAACAGAAGACGGTGACCACCAGGAAGGCATAAAACCAGTCAAAACTGAAATATTCTGCTAACGCTGCTAATTTATATTGGTCTCTGTAATGGTACAAAATTGAATATTTACATAAATAACTAAAATGTTTTCACAGAAATAAATCTATAACTTTATTATAAATAAATTATATTTTGTTTACAAAATAAATTTACTTAAATAAAGATTTGCTTACAAAAAAATAAAGGTTACACCTTTTAGGATAAAAAAAGAAGATTGCACTTTAATCACTTTGCATTGAAGCTGCTGCAGGATTTCCAGCTGATAGCGTTTTCAGTGAAAAACATGTTTTGCTTTAGCCACGTCTCCATAGTTACAGCGTAACCATGTTAACGACAGGTCGTTGACAAGTGCGCTGGGTCCGTGGGTCAAACTAACTTGGTGGGGGGTCCGTTTTATTTTAAAGGATATTGAAACTAAATACTGAATATAAAATGCAGTGCATGAACACACATTTATATTCTATCGAACTTTTTACAGAATAATTTCTCCCAAGACTTATTATGAGGAGCCTACTGATTTTTAAAATATATTTTGAAAAGCTTCACGTACCCCCTGCAGTACCTCCACGTACCCCCAGGGGTACGTGTACCCCCATTTGAGAATCACTGTTTTAGAGGTTTCTCTGCTTCAGCACAGCTGGTTATAATGATTGCAGTAGACCAAAAGCCTGTTAATCAGCTTTCAATTAAAATCAGCTGTGCTGGAGCAAGAAAACCTCTAAAACCTGCAGGACAGGGGGCCTTGAGGACTGAGTTTGGGGATGCCTGCTCTAGGGGGTCAAGAATTAAACCATGAAATAGACACGCTTGAGTAACAGGATGATAATTTGGGTATAAAAACAAAGAAATATGAACAAACAGAAGCACCATTTCTTTCCGGCGCCCTGCATTAACCAGCTGTCAGGATGAAATCACAGGCTGTGTAATAAATCATCCGATGAGGATCTGAAAGCCATTTGGCCCTGGTGCCCTCATGATATGATGTGTGGGATATTATTACCCCCTAAGCCCTATGCGTTTGTCTAAAAGGACTTTTGGTCGCGTGAGTGGTGAGCGGGTGAAACCGTCCGAGGCCAAGGTGATCCTGACGGGGGAGCGGGCGCCTCGCTCCTCTGCACAGCCGCCAGAGCAGAGAAGGGCCAAGGTGACTTTAAGACCACAAGCTGAGGAGGTTGAGAACACAAATGTGTTGGGACCCACAGAACATTAATACACTGGCACTCATCACACTTTGTTTAAGTACCTTAAACCAGAAATGTGTAATTGAAAAGGCTGGTGTGAAGTCTGGAGCCGTAAGGCTCAAACCCTGCAGCTTTGGCTAAACATTAATATGCAGGTTTGTCAAATAAAAAAAAGGGGCTACTCTGATTTTTTTTTATGTTGATGCAATGATCAGCATAAAAACTAATATGATATGTACTAAATTCATAAACGAAATTACAATATTCTTTCATATTTCTTCTGTTTTTATTTTGTTCATTTTTAATGTCTGTCCTTGATAAAGAATCCTTTTTGGTTGATTTTCTAACTCAAGGGTTCCCAAAATGGGTGTATATGGTGAAAAAAAGTTATGACATAAATTAATGTATCATGAAAAATTTAGATGTACAGCAAAATGTATTTCTTTTATTTTAAATATACAATTATTTATAAACAGAAAAAAATGACCCACTAAATAATCAATATCACATTTAAAACATGAATATGCAGGTTTGTCAAATAAAAAAAGGGGCTACTTGGATTCTTTTTATGCTGATGATGCAATGAAATAAAAAACTATTATGATACAGTAGGTACTAAATTCATTCAAAAGAAATTACAATATTCATTCATATTTCTTCCTTTTTTATTTTGTTCATTTTTAATGTCTGTCTGGTAACTCAATGGTTCCCAAAATGGGTGTATATGGTTAAAAAAAGTTAAGAAATAAATAAAAGTATCATACTACTATCATAAAAAAGTAGACGTACAGCAAAATGTATTTATTTTATGTTAAATATACAATAATTTATAAAAAAAAAAGAAAAAAAAAAGACCCACTAAATAATCAAGATCACATTTAAAACGATTAATAAATAATTTGATATAGAAATTAATTGAATTACTAAAGTTTTTAGGGCTTGCCATTCAGCATCAGTATTATTTTCTGGTACAGTGGCTCAAATGTTTAGGAACCCGTCCTTTTACTGTCTGGGACTTGGTGTCTTTTTCATGCATCTGTAGGTTATGTTATGTTGTCTTTGTGTAACATTGTGAATGTCGTTTTGATCAGGTTATAGTGATCATATTTAGGGTGCAACATAAAGGCTTTAATCATGTTTATTGTAAATTAAAGGCAGCAAAGGCTTATTCATACAATTCGTTTTCTGTTGTTTTTACTTGGAGGAATACCATTTTTTTCTTTGAAATTTTAATCAATGGATCTTAATTCTAGCCTTGTTGCTTCCTTTCGGACATCCAGTCTCTAACTTAGACCACTGTGTGTTTGCAGTCCCAAATGTTGCAAATCAGTGTTTCCATGTCCAAAATAATTCCTCTCAGTTTGCGGCCCTGACTGAATACTGATATTTTTTTGTTTTGTTTTGTTTGCATCACCATTTTCCCCCCCCAAGACTTATGAATAATCTTGGCAGGACTTGCTGCACAGCATTATTTGGTTTTCACCGAGCTATGAACACTGAACATGCAAAGAGGGGAAAAACACCCTTGAATTCATTACTCTTTTAATAGTTGTTGGTTTTAGAAAGCCTTTCTATTCTTTAAAGCAATATCTCTGGCACATCTGGTGTAATTTTGAGACACAAAGTTGCCTAGACCTGCCGTATGAATTTGGGTCTTTATATTAACTGCAAACATTTTTTTTTTTCAAATGGTACAGATTTGTTAATAAAGTTTGAACATATTTAAAAATAATTGTAATCCACAAGGGTCAAAATTATACTTAAAGGCTCTAAAAAATGTAGTTCTATGCACATGTATATACAGTATGTACATGTAGTTTGCTAAGATATTGTTTTATTTGTGAAGTTTACGTTTTTATGCCTAATGTTGATAATTTGTGAGCATCTAAAGCCAAAGTCAGAGTCCTCATTTATGATCACAATTAAATGGTTAAGTTGCACTTTGACCAGCAGCGGATTTAAGAAAGGTGGGGCCCAAAGCGAGAGCCCCCATGGGGCCCTTCAAAACGAGAAGATGAGAAAAAACAACTGTTGATTATTCAGATAAATACTTATACATTCATTATTTGTTTCCATGTTTCTTTCTCTCCTATGTCCTCATTGTCTTCCTTTCTCTTTTTTATTTCTACTTTCTGTCTTTTTTCTTGTCTCTGATTTTTGCATTTCTCACTCTCTTTTTCTGGATTTTTTTTCCCCTTTTATGTTCATTTTACTTGTGGTAGGCTTTGTGTTGCAGATCACTTAATTAGATGACCTAACCAATAGAATTTTCGCAAAAGAATTTGAACAAAAACCTAACTAATCCTTGCAAATAAATATTATTTGTGTGATGAGTTTTAAGTTTTATGGGGCTCTCAGGAACCACCTAGCTTTGCCTTATGGTAATTCTGGCAGTTACCTTGACTCAACGCTTTTGGTCATGATCAAGGAGCTTTGGAATATTTCTCCATTGAGATATTTTCACCACTCTTCTTATCAAGATTGGTTGTTCTTATGGCAATTTTTCAGTCTGCCCTGAAAAAATAAATTGGTACCTGCTTTGGCCTTAAAATACCTGTGTTGGTCCATTTCTTCTTAGGTTTGGGCATTTAATCAGCTGCAGATTTAGGAAAAAACCTGTGATAAGGACATATAAATCACATTGTTTTCTTTGAAAGTGACAATGTGGAACCTAAAGTGTTCTTTATGACCCTCGCAATTACTGTAAGGCTCATGCAGTATTCAGACCAAATTAACTTTTTATCTGAGCTTTAGAAATTCCTCCTAATAAACCAGTTCTTCTCCATAGGTCTTTATCTAGTGGATTTAACTTTCCCATTGCTCTGGGCATGGGTCAAACCAAAAAGTTTGTTTCAACCAAACCCACAGCTTGAACCGAACGAGCTACAAAAATCCATCTTGTTTTTTAGCTTGTTAAACATATGCACAGATCAATAATTGATAGCTTTGTGAGCACAATTTAGGATTCATGACTAATTGAGGAAACATTTAAGCATTACTGTTTAATGTTGGATAAATTATTCAGAGATCCTGGGTAGTGGCTGTAATGAGCATTTAATTATGAGTTTAGTTAAGTTGTGAGATGTGAATTTATGACATTACAATGTTTGTGTTAGATAGTTCCAAGTCTTGCAAACAGTACTGCTTTATTTTTATTCAATACATTTTTCTTTCTTTGTTCTAAAATTTTGATTGTATAATTGTTGACAGATTTACTTAAAATATAAGTATATGAAATAAGCAACACATGACTCTGCCAAGGTTGCCTTCAGACATTTTTATTCTTACAGTTCCAGATGGCGTTTATGACCACCTTACACTGTGCATATAGAAAGGGGTACAAAACATAAAATTGGCAGCTGGCAGTTAAATTTGACAACCAGTGAGATAAAAAGCCTGTAATTTAGAACGGCCAGCTGTCTCACTGTTTGCATTTGCATCCATGCTTTCTGCAAGTCTCCGCTTTTTCTTTCATCCATACCCCTAAATTTGAGGAACCTTGCTTTCCTAAGGTCCTTGCGTAGTTTGCAAAGTGAACTAAAGGATATGCACAATCATAAATAAATCCAGGTGCTTGAGTAGCAGAATACTTTAAAAACAACAGCCTTTTAATGAGTGTTGTGTTTCAGAACTTAAGTTTCGATTGTTGCATAAGTTTCCCCTTATTGAAATTGAAAGTTCAAGGTAGTCCAAGGTGAATTATCAGATGTAGTTTCTAACAAGCTTGTGCATCTCCTCATATAGAAAGCACTACTTGTTCCGTGTTTCTGTGTTAGTTTTGTGTCTCTGCTCAAATCCCCAAGCGGTTATGGCAGATGGACGTTCACACTGAGCCTTCTGGTTCTGCTGGAGCCTAAAGGGGACTTTTTACTTCTTCATTGTTTCTATATGCATATTTGATTTGAGCGTTTGCTGCCAGGTCAACCAATCAATACAATCAGCAGTTTCCTTAGATTAAAAACTTTTAACCAATCTGTCTAAATGATTTGATCGAATCGAGTCTTAAATGCCTGGAGACAACATAGCACGAATTGTTGCTGAAATTAATTTAGACCAGGACGATTATTCATATTTGTCACTTACAGCAGTTTTGTACTTTGGGGTTGTCTAGCTAGCCAATATGCGATGTGATAAAGTTTTTTTCGTTAGAAAGTTGAAACAAACAAATGGTAGTTTGTATTCAGAACTCTCATCTGTTTGCAAATGTTTTGTTTTTGGAGGGATTTTTTCCAATGCTTTTCAGTGGAATCTTTGTAAAAACGTGGGATTAACCCCCTCAATGAAAAGGCCTTCCTTTACAACTTTGTGAGGCAAAGTTTGTTGTTTTTCTAAATCAGATTAATTTAGATTTTAACAAAAATACTAAAGTTTTGTTCTTGGAAAGAAAAAAAATTAACAAATCTCAACTCAACTCAACTCAAACTTTATTTATAAAGCACATTTAAAACAACCGGGGTTGACAAAAGTGCTGTACAGGAATCTCAGTTAAGGAACATAAGATAAAAACTGACTGCTAAAATACATAAACACATAAAAATAGAATAGGATGAATGTTTTAATTAAAATACATTTTAGAATAAAATAAAATTTTGCCAAATGTCCACTTAGATATGATTAAAAGCCAGGGAGAAGAAATGTGATTTTAAAGAGGATTTGAAAACCTCAAAGGAGCCTGCTGATCTAATATGCCAAAGGCAAGTTATTCCAGAGTCTCGGTGCAACTGCCATAAAGTCACGATCACCTTTGGCTTTAAGTCTGGTTTTAGGCATCACCAGTAGCAGCTGATTAGAGGATCTCAGTGTTCTGGCCGGGGCATGGATTTGGAGAAGCTCAGTCAAATACTGGGGGGCTAGACCATTAAGAGCTTTAAAAACAAACAATAAAATTTTAAAATCTATCCTAAAAACAACCACTAGTCAGTGCAATGAGGCTAGAACAGGTGATATGTGGTCATGTTTACGTGTGCCGGTAAGGAGACGGGCAGCTGCAGGAGATGTAAAAGCGAGTGGTCCAAGCCAGCATATAAACAGTTACAGTAATCCAATCTTGTATTAATAAAAACATGGATTACAGTCTCCAGATTTTATGTCACAGGTACCCTTTAACTAAAAGCTGTATTTTACGACCGAACTAACCTGGCGATCAAATTTCAACCTGTCATCAAATATAACACCAAGATTTTTTACTGATGATCGAATGTTAGGTGTAAGAATACAACCAATCTCCTTCAAAACGACAATGAGAGCAAACTCTTGTATTGTTATTCCCCTAAATGAGACAAAGAACGGGCACAAGAGGAGGGACAGAGCTAGTCAGGGATACGGTGCTTATTTAAAAATTAAACTTTGCATGACTGGTGGTTCTTCTCATGATGTTCTCGTATCAGTTTCTTAGAATATTTATGCAGGGGAGCGTTCAGAGCCGCCTTCTTGCAGCTGCTTTTGGGGCAGAGTAGGAACTCTCCGGTGACATTAACAGCTCCCCTCAGTATCTTCTACTGGGGTGTTTTTCTACATCTGGTGAGGCCATCTTTGGCCCTCTCTTAACTGAAGCTTGATCATTACATAACAAACATCAGGATATATTAGAAATAGTATAATAACCTCTAGTAGTTTAGAAAGAACCTGTAGCCACCCAACGCTTTGTGTTTCCTTGACACTTTCTGAAATAACATGCAAATTTGTTGCAATTTTTTCGATTTTTGTTTTACAAAAATAGATGCATAAATATACGTCTTGGGTAAAATGTGAAGAAACGAAGTCCGGGCTGCAGCCTGAATCTTTTATTCATATCCTTTAAAAGAAACAAAGACATGCTTGCCCTGAACTTTTGCTGAACCTTGCAGTCCACTGCTGACATTTTACACGGCACTGCTTTCCTAATACATACACACACGGGCACACGGGCACATTTTTTGCACTCGATTTCTTTCTCACAACTGTGAATGAATCACATCGTTGCACATCTTTCCCTCACACACTCCTTTGCTCACTGGTGTTAACTTGTGTTTTGGAGGAACCTGGTGCGAGGGGCTGAGAGACCCGCTAATATGCTCCGGCAGTTGCCTATGTCCGCTGCCTTTGACCATCTCTTAGTGCGATCAGGAGTGACAGTCTGCCCCGGTGGCCCGATTGCCTCTGTGATGGAGAAGGTCAGTACAGGACAGATGTCTGTCACTGCTGTTGAATTATAGAAAGGATGTTGGACGTATTAAAGGGTAGATATGATAAACTGCTGACCTCTGCCTTTATACACAGAGGCACGAATTAACATTTACAAGAGAAAACTCGCTTTTTGAGCAGAGGCCATTAATGAAACTGTGTAATGTGTACTAGGAGTCGAAGAGGCTCTGCAGCTCCACTTGGTGTCATAACCACTTTGATCTGCTCCTCTCAGATGGCTCTGATGAAGGCTCCACAATGGCCCTGATTGTTGATGATCAGTGCCAGTGATTCAATTATTGGCTGCAGCTTGTGCTGTGAATGCGTAATCTAAAGCAGATCAGTGGCAACATGCAGAGCTAACAAGAGCCGCTGATGACGGGACAGACTTCACAGCACTTAAAGAAACTTGGAAGACTTTACAGACAGAATGGGGAAGTAATGAGATGCCCTATTGATCATTTTATCCGAAATTGCAAAAGAAACTTGCAGTTTAGGACAAATTGAGTAGTTTTGGAATGATTTTGGTTACATATCCTGACGTTTTTTTCATGGAAGCATCATAAAAACCCATAAATAAATCTCCATTCAACCTTCTTCTTATTCTAGCTTTAGCCAGGAAACGTAATAGATTATAAGTTCTGAATAAAGCACAGTTCCCTACAGAAATCACTGTAGATATAATCTATTCTAGGCAAAAACCTGCTTTTCACTGTTGAATATCATGGTTCCAGATTGACACCAAATGGTCTATCAAAGAAGGTACAAGTTGACACATACTGGTGTGAAACCACGGCAAACCTCTCTATTTTCCATCCCAGAAACTTGATTGCGAAATGATAAAAGCTACGAAAGGGAAGAATGGATGGTGGAAAAATGGCCTGTAATCATTTCTTAGTATTATCTTGGAGGATGCTTTATGACTTCACAGCTTTGCGATGGTCCAAATGTTAGCAGAGCAATATATGGGCTGTTATTTGGCCAAATTAGAGAAATTGTCCAAAGCGGGTTCAAAAGGCTTTCTGCCTAAATGTTACCACTATGACGGGGAAAAAAGAAGGTTGACTTGTTAGATTGATCAAAAACTCTGGCACGACTTTTTAAGTCTTCCTTTATGTAGTTTTTCTTTCTGTAATGGCTAGCTTTACTGCAGTGTTAATGCTAGCCTGCTTATAAGCAAAACAAATTTGCCATTTTTAATTCTTTATATTTTCCACAAAAGCTATATTGGCAATTTTTTTTCCTTGTGGAAGTATAATTATCTGCTGCTGCATGGTCAGTTTAACCATGGTGAGAAACTTGTTTGCAGAAACCGGCGTTTTGATGCAAGAAAAGTGGTTAGCTGCTACTAGATGCACACAGTATTTATAACTAAAGTTTGTCTGGTCTTTCTCTTTATTTAACCATTCAAAATCCTAAAAATGTCATATGTTCAAAAAATATAAAGTCCCAAAAAAAATCTTTGTATTTCTTTAAACGCAACTCGACATTGACAGACAGTAATAGTATGGAAGAACAATACATCCTAAATTAAAAATACATATATAAATAAATAAAACTGCCAAATCTGTAACCCTTCTAAGTTCATTATTCATATACAGTTGCTACTAGCTCTAAACAGCCAAGCAGACCGCTATCAGCAGCTACTGACATTAGCCAATAGGAGAGAAGAAGCAGCGATGACGATTTTCCAAACTCCGCCCCTCTGTTTTCACTCTATTTACATGGTGGATAAACAGAAGAGGTCAAGATAAATGGCTTAAGAAAAACTTTTTTAAGAAAATGCTGCAGATATATGTTAAATTAGAAGATATATCAGTTATTAAAAAAAAAATAAGGGAGAATAATTATATTTGGGTGCTTAACAAAAAGATTAATAAAATTGAGAAAGGAAAAACATATGTTATAAAAAATAAAAGGGCAAAAATATAGCATTCCAGTAAGAAAAAAAATATGTAATATGCATTGTTTAAATAATGAGAAAGTTCAAAAATAAAATATAAATTTAAAATAAATTATATAATAAGTCATTTTCTTTTTTATTATTTGTTTCATTTGATGGTCCACTAATTTAAGTTTCAAGCTATTATTTTGCCAATACATTATATTTATGAGTTATTTATTTGCTTATTTATCTTTACTCATGGAAAGATTGCCTCTCCATATAATAGCGTCAGTTGACATCATTGATTTAATTGAAGGCAAAATTACAGTTTCAGTTTTTTAATCTAAATCTTTCAGCTTGTCAAGGTTTATATTGGACTTGTGGATACAAATTTCATATGTAGATGTTGCACAGTGTTTGAATCAAAGGAATTAGCATCCGTATTCCTAGAAACTGTATAATCAAGTACTGTAGGATGATACAGTCGTTATTTCACTAGAGGTGTTATTCCGTTGATTTCTACACAAACTTCTGAAAGCTGTCTGGATTGGGGAAAAAAGAAACCGCTGTAATTTTAGTCCTATATATGCATTATCCGAGCTGAATAGAAATAGTGAAACATACTTCTGGCTCTATTTTTTCTTCTTTGATGCTTTCTTGGAATCCAAGGATGCTTTTTCTTTCAACTGTCGGGCTTCTTTAAAACAGAAATCTCCATCATTGATTAACTATTTTTGATTAATGTATTATGAGAAATATGATGGGTTTCAAGAGGTGAATAAGTATTACCAGAAACGATAGATGAACCTCAGCAGAAATTCTCTTTATTTCCAAGAGAAAGTGCAAAATAGGATATCATTTAGGAGGCATTCATTCCAAGTAAAAAGGTAGCTTTTAACTGTAAAGCAGTAAAAAAAAAAATCTGTTTTTTCACCTGATTAGTCATGTACTAACATTTATTACTATAAATGTCACCATGAATATACTATAAATCTCCAGCAGCACATATGCTAAGAACTGTGATTTCTATTTTCTCAGATATTGTACATATGCTGATGCTGCAGTCAGTATCCATTTTATTTCAGGTTTGTGACAATTGTAAACACTTTATACAGTCCGTAAGCATAATGAAATACAACTTTGTATATAAAACAAATCACATCATTGTTTGGATCACATAAATATTTAATCCATCAATGCTTTTTGTTGAATTTCTTTTTTTATCTGGATGCTAGTTTTTTAACTTCCCGTGGCAACTAGCTGTGGGAAACACTGGTCTGTTTTGTATTCATGAGAATGATCCTTGATTGATCTTTTTCACAATCCAAGCTTCCCTTATGGGATTTTTATACAACAAAGAGGACAGTTGGATCAAAACAAGCTGACTTTTGAAAAACAAATCCTATAAAAATTCTCACCCTCCTTGCTGAATTGGATAACGTCATAATTTTTTTTATTTGCTCCATGGTTTTGATACAGGTTTGACTTTGCGCTCGCCATACGGAGGTAGCTTTGTGGTTTCTTGTTAAATAATCCCATATGTCACCCAGAAGCAACAAAGCCTGTCTTTTGAAAAATAAGATGAATACAAATAAAGATGCAGCAGCGTCTGTGAATAGGTTTAGATATTGTTGGAGGGAAACAGTGTTGACACTCACTGGATTAATAGCGAGTTACAGTATGAGGCTGGTTGGCATAAATATTTCTGTGCTCATGTTGAAAAATTAGGTTAGAAATAAAAAGTAAACTTGTCAAAACTTTAAAGTCTTAACAGGTCTGAATGTTTTTAGCTGTTTAAAAGCAGGCATGAGTTAATAAGACTCTTAAACAAGCTCAGACACGGTTGTCATTAATGTCAGCCGACAGACATATGGTGCAGAGCGGCCTTTTCTGACCCTCCTTTGCATTTCAGATGAATCGCTTGCTTCGTGGCATCCAAGACTACCTCTTCCTCCCTCATGCATGCAGGCGTCGCCCCATTGCAGCTTAAGTTTAATGAAGATGAATCATCAAGTGAATAAGATCGATCATGGAGACGCTGTACCCAAAATGAGAAAGAAGAGTCACACCTGTTTAGATCAGTCTGCAATTTTTCGAAGCCTGGAATAAATAAAAACCTAGAAATATATCTTTCTGCATAAAAACTCAGAATTTTACATTTTAAAATCCATTTTCTGTCACGCTTATTCGTGCTGGTGCCTATCTCCAGCTATCTACGGGTGAGCGGCGGGGTACACCCTGGACAGGTCGCCAGTCCATTGCAGGGCAATGTCTCTACTTAATTTTATATAGATTTAATGTTATTCTCATTAGAATATTTTTTTTATCTTTTTGGAAGAGTTAGATAAAGATTAGAATAAATTTAGGGATCTAAATGTGTTAAAACGAGTCATGTTAAGTCTAAACTGAGCTTCAGAAAGAAGAACCTTAAGTAACGTTGAATGTGTGTGCAGAAAACTACACCTTGTGTCCTTCAAGAGCAGGAAATTGAGGCTTTAAGAAACAAAAATGTACCAAAACTGGATAATATGAGGTTAGAGAAGATTTGCTGCAGTAATGAATCTCCATTTCAGCTGCAGCCTTTGAATAAGGGGTTGAAAATGTGCCTAAAGAACAGAAAAAGGTTTGGTCCCTTCATGGGTCATAATGGAGACTGTCTAATATGCTACAAAACTGATAGAAAATCAGCAAAATTGTCTAAAAATGAGGGGGTTTGCCTTTGAGTAAAAAGGACTGTGCCACTAGAAAGAATATTTAAATCGTTACAATCTAATATCAAATTGTTTGACCTACCTGCTAAAAACAAAGAGAAATACATTCATTTAAGGAACAAAATGAACTGAAAAAACTGACTTGATCATATTTAAATGTTTTGGCCGTATTTTTCCCCCCTCTTTAGTCCTTTATTTCCAGTTTAATGTTGCCTGAGCATTTTTGCTAAATTCTTCAGCCTTTTGTAGCTATAAAGGGTTGCAGATTTATACCCAACACCTGGCTGGGTTTTGCACCATGTCCAAAAAACTGGCTGTTAACACTTTCTCTACTGTCACTAGACCTTTATCCCACTGGGCACCATTGAGATATTCTAAAATATGATATACACATTGCAAATGTGCAAATCTGCTGCTACATAAAGATATTATCATGTCAACATGCATTTGCATCTTTGGAAACCTTGTTGAGTCGGTGCCAGATAATATTTTGGCAGTTTTGAAGGGGAAAAAAAGTGGATTCAGTTTAATAACAGCAAGGTGTTGCCAATAATATGGCAGATGAGGAGAAAAATGTACATAAATATCCTAAATCATCACAGCAGGTCCAAACTGAGGGGGTAAACCTGCAATGAGGAGTTCTGTTCCTGTAGTGTTTTAGGCAGGCAGAGGCAAACATCTTGTATTCAACTGGAATGTCCTTGCTCCAATTGAGGCATAACTACACAACTAAATAAATTTTTTCTCGAAAACAGCATTTTTTTTCATCCGTTTTTTTCTGTTAGAGAATTATGTTTGCCTTATTTGATCTCAATTGTCTGGAAAATTTAAAATAACTTTTAAAATATCAAAAAAATAAACTACCTGAGATAGGGAGCATGTAATTGGCTCTGATAAACAGGAAGTAGAGGTAATAAATCAGCTGAGAATTATGGAGAGCGGAATGTGTTTTGATCTGCAAAGTTGCAATTTTAATTTGATGGATGAAATGGTGAAATTCTTTGGTCTCTCTGTCGGCCCACGATAGGGCTGTGGAATTAATTGCATTTAAATAATAGAGACATTAAATTTTGTTAACATTTTACAGGTGAAAGTCACCGACTTTCTGTCTTCAGCCCATTAGGTGTCAGTAATGCACCTCCAAAGGGTTTATCCTAGGGATGCACGATATAATCGGCCCCCTATCGGTATCGGCCTGTATCGGCCTTAAAACTGAATATCGGACATCGGCCACCCCACCGATATTTAACCCGATATTTGATCAGCTTCCGAGTTTCTAAAGTCTATAAAAAAAAAAAAAAAAAAAAGTACTACTACTTCTTCTTCCTCAAAAACTTCTTTTTTACAGACTTAAAAACTTCTAAAGACGAGGGAAAAAATATTGATACATTAAAATATCACAATATCTTCATATGCTGATATATTGCCATTTAAAAACACCATATCAATCTCTTTTACTAATGAAATATTGCTATATGTCATCGTTATGCTACGAAATTCCCCAAAAATTCACGAAATTTTGCCATATTTTTATATGTTGATATATTGACTCGGTATCGATCTATTTTACTTACAAAATCTCACAAGAATTTGCAAAATATCACGAGAGTTTGTAACAGAACGATGAAATTTCACAAGATTTTGAAAGTAAAATAGATCGATACCACGTTTTTAAAAATCAATTTGATATCAGCATATGAAAATATATTTGAGTATATTATTTTTCAAAGTGTCAGAAATGGATAATAAAACTGCTATTTTCAATGACAACTTATTTTTGTCCAGCTTTAACATCGGTATCGATATCGGTTATCGGCTACATGAGTTTTGAAATATCGGCATATCGGATATCGGCCAAAATCCCAATATCGTGCATCCCTAGTTTATCCCCTTACAAAACGGAAGCAGCAGTAAAAGCTAGCTTGTATATTAGGCCTATGCACGCTAGTAGAACTAAGTACTTTTCCTAAAAACAGTAATGATTAAGCCTTGCGATAATGAACTTTGGAGTGACCCTTGAGTAAAACATCTACATACTTGGTTTGTGCAAAAAAAAAAAAATTACAATATTGTTTTTTTAAATAAAATTGCAATTGGGATTTGGCAAAACCGTTCAGCCTTAGTCCAGCTGTTACTTCCAGCCATGTTTTTGCTCGTCCTTGTTATATCCAAAAGACGCGGACAGCTGAGAGGGTTAATGATAATAACCCCTTTTTGTCCTGGAAAGAAAAAAACACAAAACGCAAGTTCTTTTTCTGCAGAAATAGAATGACCTTCCCTTAGACTTAGACAGATTTAATTTGTCATTTTGTTTACACCAGTGTTAAACAAAAAGAAATTTTCGTTTGGAACAGCTCTCTGGACAAATTCATCTTTTTTTAAAAGTGCAGCCTTGAAAAATAGTAAAAAAAAATATATATATATATAAATATTTGCAGTACTAACTTCTTTTTAACTAAGCTTTTAACTAACTAAGCTTGGACATCTCTGTCTTCTGCATTTATTATCTGACTTCAACTATCAGGAGGGGTCAAAAGTTTACAACATACAAAAGGGGGTTGCAGGTTTATTGCAAAAGGTGATCAGTCACCTGCAACAGCACAGCTTCCCTTTCTGGGAGAACCATTTGTTCTCCCAGTTTGAAATTAAAACAATAGAATATTTCTGCAGGCCAAATGCCTGTAAGTAAATACAAATAAAATGACATTTACATTTTTCTAACAACAGCCGAGATTTCTGATGAGTCACTACTTTAGAACTTATTCAGCAAATTTGATACCATCTCCCATTTAGTGCACTAACTCTTTTTTTTCCCCAGAAAAGCAAAAAATAATTTCAAGTGAGTTTGCAAACTTTGTTTTTAAATTATTTAAAATTTGAACTCTTCCATAAACCTTTTCTAGTTTAAACTACAAAAAGGAATTAAAATGTTAAAATAGACGTATCTATGCTAATAATATTTTCATAATGTAAAAAACTGATAGGATTAAAAAAAAAAAAAATAGACTTCCTCTTGCCCAGAGCTGTAGTGTATAATGAGTAACGCTGCAGTAAACTCATGTTAACTTCTCTTTGCTGATAATCTTTACCGTTGGCTATAAATCTTCAACTAGAGTAGAAATCAGATCTTGGGAAAATAGTTGAATTTATCTCTCTGTAATCCAGGTTCTTATAGGTACCATACCTCCCTGCTGCTAGCTCAGTCGTCCTCATTTAATGGAAAAATAATGACAAGCTACCAGCTCTACAATAGCCAGAGGAAAGACAGAGAACACCGCCTTTTTAAAAGTATTATTTTCCTCCCAATCCAATCCCGTCCTGCAAAGGAAACTAAAGATTGATTTCCTTCTCCAGCTTTTTTTCCCCTTGTCATTCCCCAATTTCTCTGTCAAGATAGATAATGTGATTGCTTCCTGCACACCAGTTCAATCACTTATACGGCCATATTTGTTTTGAAATGACATTTTTCTGCACACATACAAGCAATCAGAGCCGCTGGAAGCTTGGAGTAGACACAGGGATGACTCCGGCATCCTCACTGTTTCAGCTTCCATCTTTTATTTTATGATAGTTTTTGAATATTTCTTTCTTTCTCTGTTTTTTACTTTAGCTGTGATGGTGTCAAGTGGGGTTTTTGACCGAGTGGCAATGAAATGTTTTGGAAAAAGAGCCCTGAAATAGAAGCGGTGGGTTTCTGTCCCTTCATTGATGCTCTCAGGGATTTTTTTTCTATGCTAGATTTGATGCAGTCATGTTTTGATGCAAACTTCTGATCTACATGCCAGAAAACTCTCTGAATACAGCATTTAAAGTTGCGAAAGTTATGAAAATAAGAAGTTATGAAATACAAGAGGATGGAGATGTCTGGTCCAAAGAGTGTTTTTTGTCACTGTGAGAAAAAAGGCTAAGATATGAAGCGAGTAAAGAAATAATAAATATTTTGGTGAGTGATATTTTTGGTCGATAGTAGAGCCAGTGGAGCCAGAGAAGGGTTAAGAGATTCTGGGGTTGTTGGTTCATCGCTGAGAAGATGGTTGATCGTCAGAGGGCAGACTGGTTAGGTTTGATTTTTTCTTAGAAAGAGGAGCTTGATGTTGCCTAAAGCAAGCTGTCCGTGAGGTCATGGCTTACTTGTGTTTGAACGAAAAATCCACTGAGAAAAAAGATTCAGGGAAAACTCAAGAGGTAGTCGTGAGAAAACTCGGAGAGGATAAAACCAGGTAATCACTCGGAGATCAACAAAAGGAGTACCAGGGATAGAAGTACCCGAAGGTCGACGGCCAGCCGTCGAATGCCTGGCAGCCACCTCCTCTTTACCTCCAGCTTATGACCCTGATGGGAAGCAGATGTTCTGGAGCACAGCGCTCAGCCCCGCCCTCTAGGAGAAAAACCTGCAGCTCAGTGGGAGAAAAACACAAACATAAACACATCAACCCGGATCCGAGACAGAAGGCTAAAATTAATCATTGTTTGTCACAACCGATTTAGCTGCTGATCATTTATTTAATCACAGAACTGATTTTTCATTTAAGGAAATTCCTTAATTCATTATAACAAGCAAATAATAGCTCTTAATCACAGCTTCACTCTTCGAATACTTACAACACACCAAATAGCCTAAAAAGAAGGTTTTAGATTCATTTAATATGTTCGTTTTGCATTTTTCTTCTTTTAATAGGTGATTTTTCTCTATTAACTGTTACTACAGTTATATTAATCTGCATCAGGCTATTCTCAATTTACTGTAGCTAACCTGGGATTACTGTAGTCGTAATGATATTGCAAAAGAAAACAGAAAGAAGCGGAAATTGCACCAACTGAACTAATGTGCACATTAAAACTCTTTTTTTTTTTTTTTTTACAGCCTGCAGCCTGTGTTGCTGGTTATTTAGACTGCATTAGAACAAATAGTTTAATCACCTGGATGTAATGAGGATTCTCATTACATCCTCTTGGCTACAGGGCAGTACAGATTAGTGGCTTTATATTAAGCATTAGTTTCTTTTTATGCATCTACAGTAAGAACGGCAGGAAGAATAAATGCAGCAGCTCCTCTGCTTTAGATTAAAATACTGGGAAAAGAGATTAATCTTTAAACCCAATATCAATAATATCCAACTGAATGTTGCCATTTTCTGTCCTTTTTTTGGTATTTACACTGTGAAGTATAAATACCAGCTTGACGCTTTAGAAAAATCTAATCCCCTAGCATTAGACTTCCTCTACCATGCTTTGCACTGTAAGCAAGGCCTACCTGGACAGATTATTGCAGGAGGTCAATCTAAAGGTATCTACATGCTTTGCAGGAACATCCCACTGCAGCAAAGCTTCAAGTTCAAGTAACCGGTAGCAAACTTGATGTGTTTATGTTTGTGATGGTAAGACAGACAAAGCTTCTTTTTTCTGATACTCCTTGTAGTGGAGACATGGTCACCTCAAGATTATAGCGTTTACTGCAGTACTCCAACAGTGAGCTTTGTTGTGTTTAGGTAAACTGGCTTTCTTCTGACCTCGTTTGTCAGTTAAAGGTTGTTTCAAGAGTTGCCCCGACTTAGATTTTACTGATATGCAATATTCAGGTTTACAAAAACTACAGTGTCAAATATAATAAAATGTATGTTTGCTGATGACACCAGTTTATTTTGAAAGAAAAATTCACTAAATGGAAAGAATACTTGACCTGTCTGATGACAATGGGGTGAAATGGAAAGATTATTGATAATAGATGTCATACTTTGCCGAATGTGTGAGGTCTAAATGATCCATAAGGTAAAGTGTTTTCTTTATTGGAAATATTTGCACATATTTTATTGTGCATTTGTAGTACTTTACCAGTTATATTGTGCTGACATTTGGGGAAACACCAACCCAGCAATCAAGCTTCAGAAAATGTTAGAATTGACTGTTAGAATAAGAAGTGATGTTGAATATTATAAAAAAACAAATAAATTATTTAAATTACTTTTAAATGCATGGATAATGTATATTTACATATACAAGAGTTACTCTTTGAGTGATAAATAGTCTCAATTTCTAATCCGAATTTTTTTCACTTAAAAAAAGCAGTATATTTACACTTTTGAAACATATAAAGTGAGAGAAAAATAGATGTTTATGTGAAGATAATTGAAGTGCATAAAATTATTCAATAGTTCTAATATTTACTTTTTTTATGATATTCTTGCCTTTTCTGGGTTTTTAAGGGAAATGCGTTTACAGGCTGGTATTCCTTTTTTCAAATTCTGTTTGCAAAAACTATTTGATACAAACAAATTGGTCATGAATAGACTATTTATGTATGTATAGTATATTTCATCCATTCTTTTTAATGGATTCTTTTCATGTTGTTTAATATTTTGTTTAATGATGATAAAAGGCGGTGCTGTTTGGGCTTTTCCATCAAACTGCGGTACTCTGCAGGATAAAAAAAAAAAAAAAAAAGTAAGCAAAACAGCAAACTTTAAGTTGTTTACATTGCAATTTCAAGTCTGTCCAATTTTATTAAGATACTTCCTTCAGATTTATCATAAAATATAATCTCTGCTCGAGGAGCGGGTTTGCATAACAAGCGCCAATGTCATGTGTGATTTCCTTTCTCAGATAAGAGCAACTGTGATGAGTTCCCACCTATCATCTGGCAAATGAATCATCTTCGCACTGAGAAACACTGATTCTTTTTTTTTTCTAACAAAATAGATAGTGATAAACAACAATTCTCTGTAAAGTCCACTCACAAACAAACCTAAACGACTTGATCTACGGGTAATGAAAGTGTTTCTGCAGAGTGAAAGTTAGTGCTGACTCTGCTGATTTATCCACCGTAGTCGATGTTGCAGGGGTTCGGTGCTTGGCAGGTGTTTACCGTTGAGACTTCCTGTACACAAATAGGATCAAATTAGTCGTAAATGGTCCCGGGGGGGAGGAATGGTCGGATTTGGCTCTACTTCATTGACCTCAGGGTTGTCAACATGTTTCCTCTGTGCTCACCCTGTCAGTCTCCATCTTTGCCCAGCTGGTGTGAAGGTGCCGGGTTATTTCTCCAGGCAAGCCATCTTGCAGAGGAGCTGTGCATCTTTTTTTATGAATTTGATTATATGCAAAAATACGCTTTAGTTAAAAACAGTGGATTCAAAACATTTGTTAAGTTTATGTCTTCATTTAGATGTACCTAAACATATTGAACAAAATTATGTTATTCTGATAGTTTAATCAGTCTAAGGAAAACAACCAGTTCTTTTTTTTCATAGTTTTTTTTCCCTATACGTTTGTTGTGTCTGTATTGTTTTATTGCAACCTTACAATGAACCTGACTCTGACTTAAGCTTTTAATATAGACTCTTCTTCAGGAGTGTTCCTCACTGCTGCCTTCAACTAATACAATTTTCTCTGAAATAAAGAGCCTTGCAGCTCCCTAGGTGAATAAAAAGAGAAAACCTCAGGGGTAAACTCAACTTTCAGTTAGGTGATATATCGTAGGTTAATTTATTTCTCTAACATCTAGGATTGCATTTGGTAATATCTTCCTTACTCTTAAAGTTCAATGTTGAAAAATACATTTTGTTTTAGTTTTCTCCATCAGAATTCATACTATTAAAAGATGTTTTGAAAAAAAAAAACATTTAAAAACAGAAACTTGTATAAATATTACCAAAGTAGTAGCCTACACTGATAGAAAACGTTTAGTTTGACTTTTTGATCTTGTAAGGAGATTATTCAGAAGCTTGAAGAAAACAAGCAATAGTTGCTAATGGGATCTTAACTAGCAATTAGCTTCGACACATAGCCTGAAATATATAGCGGTTTGTTAAAAAAAGAAAAGGTTGTTTTACAACTGACGGGATAATTTTGGCATATATATTAACGCAGGTTCAATGTGAACAAAAATAGCAGTTTGCTTGGACTGAACATGCCAATGCTTCTGCTAGCGAGCTAATGCTAGCGCATACAGCTAATTATTGGAACCTTACGCCCTTTCTGTTGTCTTATCTTAATGTTTTATGGATGTCATCTTCTAAAATAAATACAAACTGATAATAATAAGCCAAGTCAATCTTGGTCAAGCCAAGAGAAACAACTTTTTAGAGGGGTGTTCCTGTTTTTGTTTTTATCTAAAAGCTAATTTAATAAGTATTTGTTGACAGCAAATAAAGCAAGTCATGGCTTTCTGGTTATGTCTATAAAAACATGGTACGACTGTATTTGGAGATTGCCCCCATCCTTCTTTGCAGAACTTCTGAAGCTCAGAAAAGTTGGGTGGACATCATGAGTAGAAAAAAATTTAATTTATCTTTATTTCCAGTCTGTGGTTAGTCCAGTCAAGGTAAGGGTAACAATGACCCCCTTTGGATAATTATCATGTTCTTAGTTGAGTCAAAACCTTAATCTAAGGTCTAGAACAATCTGTGCACCTGTTCTTAAAAAAGTCTTGATTACACTGTATTTATTTTTGGCCTCTATGCATACTATATAACCATCTTATTTCTGCTGCAAAAGAATAATCCAGCAACATGATGCTGCCACTGACGTGCTTCCCACTAGGGATACTCAAAACCTGGCCCAAAGATTACAATTTTGTAACCTTTTATACCGTTAACACAGTTTGGTAGGGAAGCCAGACAAGACATTGCTTTACAATATTCAAATTAAAGATAATGCTTTTTTGGGACGTTCAGTGCTGCGTTACTTTTTTCTTTTTGTATCAATCAGCTTATTTTTGCCTTAGTAAGAAAAGTCAAAGCAGAGGCTCTAAATACTGATCTAAAGATTTTCCTTTTGTAAACATCAGCTTCTATCACTGTAATTTTACTAATTTATATGTATTTGCTAAAATGAAATCATTCTGGAATCATTTGGATTCATACCAGATAAGAAGGTGTGTAAACACTTTCAGGAGGTGATACAGTTTTCATCTGATCTGACAATTTATTTATAATGCCCAGGTGGGCTCTATAATGAAAGGACCTTGATGATCACAAGCGATGCTTTATAAGCAGACATGAGCTGCCTTCAAAAATAACAGAGCCAGTGGCTCAGTTATTTTTCAGTTATCAGACTGGCTTTTTTGTAGCTGTGTTGGACCAATCAGTGACCTTCAGCTTGTATAGGAAGACAAATCTATCTGTCAGGCGTTTTTCAGAGCCTGACCAGCAGCCAGACTCTGTTGCTGACGTCCTACTTATTATACTCATTAGCTTACCACCCATGACTTAACCAATGAAACACATGACAGATGTCATGGCTGTTCAGCTGCATCGCTCACAGAAATGGATCTGAAAATATTAATCAGTGAAATCTAATCCATATTACATTTAAAATGTTGGTAAATATTACACTTTATGTTGTTGGAGAGGAAGCAAAATGTTGAATCTTTCCTACCTGGTTTAAGGGCAGTGGGATTGAAGGAAGAGAGAAGCTTTTTGGACTGGACCACCAAAGCACACCCCAAAGTGTAAGAATTTTGATGTGAGCGAGAAATCATCCCATTGAGCATTAAAAAAAAACATATAGAAAAATGTGAGCTCAAGCCTTATTCGTGTCTTGCCTGGAAAATGATAAAAATTAGTTGAATAGAACCTGCCTGACAACATGAAGTACGGTAAATTATCTCCAAAAGCAACATGATCTGTCAATCTCCGGCTTAGGATCACCCACTGTAACCCTGACGGAATAATCCGGCGATCTATGTTCGAGAGGCTGGGTACATTCTGGACAGGCACACACAAGCATGCACAAACACACTCACACCTAAGAGGAATTTAGGGAAGCCAATTAAACTAACAGTTCATGTTTTTGCAATGTGGGAGAAAGTTGGAGTACCCTGAGAGAAACACCGCATGCATGCAGAGAACATGCAAGCTCCATGCAGAAACAACCGTGACCGGGGATTAAAACCGGTACCTACGTTGCTGCAAGATAGTTCTACAAACTACACCACCCAGCAGCCCCCAACATGATCCAATCTGCAGAAATTACAAATAAGATCAATATTGGTGTATCTTTACTTCCTGTAAAGATACTTCTACTACCTCCTGTACAGATAGATGGATAGATTTGCCAATATTTTTGGTTGATATCAGCGTTTGTTGTCTTTTAACTTTATCAGCTGAAACATGCATGTGTTTGTTGATTCTTTCATTTCTTCAGGGAGCATTCGTTGAGATCAAATTAATACTGAAATAAATTAATACCCTCCATATGCTATCCATTATTAATACTTTGATTTGTTTGTCCTTTTTGTTTAAATTGAGTGCAAGACATCTTTGAGTCATGTCTGTCATTTAAAGTATGAGATAAGAATTAATATCGGTTTCAAAATGACCCAACACCAGATAGAGGCAGACCCTCTATCAGTTGGTATCGTTTCCAGTCAATCAGTTGGAAAAAATACTTTTCTTTTGTTTTTTTTAGAGACTCAGTTCATGGCGTTTCAGCAACTTTTAGGGTCCGTCTCAGTGAAATGACAGCTCTAATGCTAGTTAGTTAGCTTTCAGTTGCAGGCTTTTTTTTTTTTTTTTGCCTTACACTTGTAATAGTGTTGTTTGACTTGTTAAGCTGTCATGGGTGCCGCAGCTCCTGATGCGTGATGTGAGGTTGAGGGAAGCTGTGACTGTGTGACAGTCAGTCACGCGTCTGAATCTCAAATAGCATTCATGCACAGCTCTTTGATTTAAGACTCCACCAGCTAAAAAATATGAAGTCAGAGAGTTTAGTGTTTTTCGCTCAAGCAGACAAGAGAAATGCTTTTTCTCTTTTTCCGTTCTGATGTGATCTGTTTTGAAGTGGATTTAAAAGGGACACAACTCATTTTCAGAACAGCCAAATACCTAAAAGTCTTAATGAATAATAGATAGCTGCATGTAGAGTCAGAATCCTCTGTTTCCTACACAGGGTTATATCTGTGTGAGAAATCTGGCTCAAGATCATGCTGCAAATCAGGTTTTTGTAACCTGACATCTCATTTCCCACTTGATTCTTTATAGACTAACTCTCCCTATTGTTCCCACTTCTTCCTCCCGGTTTCCGTTTAGGATTGGGCTCAGAACCGCATTTGGATGAGCGATACAGCACAAACACCCCAGATCCATAATCACACACTTGGCAGGTGTCGGGAGTAATTTACTTAAACCAAGCTCCCTCATTTGAATACAAAGATGTCTCTGTTGCATTGCTAGTCTAATGAAATTAGCATGCAGGATGGAAGCTCTCAGTGGAGTCTTATTGCGCTGCAGCTACATGTTAATACCTAATGCCTTCTGCCAATGAACTCCTTTTTGGCTCTTTGTGGTACTTTTCTGTGAGCAAGTAGTTATTTGAGGTGTTTTCTTATTGTGGTGTCTTGAAATCAAGGTGAAGACTCTTTGCTGCCTCAGTTATGCCTCATGTTGCCTCTGTCTGAAACCTTCCTTTGTTCCGTTTCATCTGTGTCAGCTGATGGTCCGCCCTCAGGGACAGCGAGTCGGCCTCAGTCGGGTCCCTCCTGTAGCTTTCAAGGACACACAGCCTCCATTATAAAGAGAGCAGTGTTGCTTTCACGTGTTGAACTGCGAAAGGCCACGGCTCGCCCTTGGCTGGTGTTAACATTATTCTGAAAGGTAAACCTGATCTCTGATGTCAGGCGGCGTCGCGGTAGGTCGCCCTTGCGCATGTCGGTACATTCTGAGGAAATTACCATTAACCTCGGGATCGTAGCACCATCAACAAACAGCAGCTCCTTGATAAGTGCTCTGATTTGCAAATTGTACACCTCAAACCTCCAGTTTTGCATCATGTTGTGAGTTAAGCTTTTAACTTGAAGGATTAATGTAAAGGTGAAACATGCTGCTGCTTTTTCCCCCTTTTTTTCTTAGGAAATAATGTCAAAACAAGCAAATCCTTCCAGCCTTCAGAGTAGCAGTTGGAAAATAACCAGTGAAGATGATATTTTAAGATATTGACTGAAAGCTCCCAGGTTTAGTTTTTAGTCAACCTCAAATTCAGGGTAAATTCAGGTTGTTCTTCCTAATAATGCTAAAACAAAACACTAAAATTGGGTATTTTTTTCAGGCCATGTTCTAAATGTTTTTTTTTAGAAGTTGGACTAATTAAACCAGGAATCAAATTATAACCGTTCATGAATCAAAGGTAGTCCAATATGGTCCAGCAGCAGTAAAGTAAAAAAGTTCTGGAACCCAAGGGCTGGAATGAATGTTATCTACTTGGTTCTTTTTTTGAAGCATCTCGTAAAAGGCAATGGCACAAGAAGGTTTAAGGTTAACATTTTTAAAATGAAACACTCTAAATGGATCTAATTAAAACATTTTACAATCAAAAATAAGTCTGAAACTCGACTATGAAAAAAGAGATTGAAGCTATTCTGTTATAAAATCAAGATTTTTGTTGAAATAAAGCTTCCTTGAAGTCAACTTTTTTACATAGCAGTCAAAAAGACAAGTAAAAATTAGAACAGCATACGTTTGATTTAATACAACATTTTAGAATTACAATAGATTATCACCATTTTCCTGATTTTATTTTATTTTCACCATTTAAGAATATGCTCACCACTCTGAGGCCTCCCCCTGTTATCTGGTAGTGGATGTGGAAGATTTTATTGCCTTTCTCATCAGATTCCATAACCTGCCAAATACAGTGGACACACCCTCACGATTGTGATATCACCAAATTGATGGTGATCCAATGCTGCTCCAAGTAGAGACCAAACACATTCACTTTTCCTCTAAACTAATGGAGAAAAACTCAGTGCAACCTTTTCAAAAATGAATGATTTTACTGTAATCCAAGTATTAAAATGTGTAATTTTAAAGAAATCTTTTTAACCTGAGCTTGCAGGCTTTTTTATAATATGAACCAATTACTTAGAGCCTAAATAAAGACTTTTTATTCCACAGAGGTCATAAAAAGGTAATGTTTGTTTTTTTAATTAACTACTTCTTATGAGCAATTGACTTTCATAGAGTTTTCTTTGAAGGCTGATGAAGATTATTTTGACAATATTAATATACTCGATATGTGCGGCTGATTTTGGGGTTTGGTTTTTTCTTTTGGGAAGCAACAAAATAATAGCCTAGTAAACTAGCCCCACCCGCCAGTGGCCAAAATAATTTTTGCCTGCGAGTGGTCTATCCTCTATCAATGCCCCAGGCCCTAGAACCTACCGGCCAATCACAACACAGAGATGTGTTATGAATTTCTGGATGCAAAGTGGGCGGGGTTTTGAGGGCGGGACGACAAAGCTGCGCAACGTTGGAGAAAGCACAACAAGGAAGATGGCAACAACTGTTGAACATTTCTCGTCTGACTCAGCTTTGGAATCAGTTTTGGAAGGATTAGACTTGGGGTTTTCATTGAAACGTGAGCATGAAGAGGCTCTTGGCTCATTCTTTTTAAGAAGGACATAGTCGCCGTTTTACTGACAGGTTGTTTGTTTACAGCCCCCCACCAGCTTTCTGTCGCGCTTACTAGTTGCGCTCATTGGTCAGAGCGTTGGCCAATTGGCACAGACATGGTTTGAAAGACAACGGGTTGATCTCATCAACAATCTTTCGATGCCTCATTCATCAGGGCCAGACTAAATTGCACATTTAATTTCACATTTAGTCTGGTTTATCAGGCTACCAAAAATATACATTTATAAACCCATTAAACAAAAGATTAACAACTAATGACAATTTGAGGGAGGGGGAACACATCTGCTTTACGTTATCTGAAGGTGTGGCTGCCTAATAGCCTAATGCAAACGCGTGCATGTACTGGCTGAAAACGATGCAAGAAAAATATGGCATAATAACCCATAATATTACCTATCGGTCTTTCTATAATACTTGGTCAATGAATATTTTAGTAAAAATAAGTTCTCTAAGGGATGTACATGTGACCAAAAGTTCAGGTACATCCATAGTTTAGCATAGAGCAACCCAAGGCATAAACAAATTTACTCTAAAGAAGACATTCTCAAATAAATAGAATGGGATCACAATATCAGGTAATTAAAGAAATGGCAGAATTTTTGTGGAAATGCTCAATATTTTCCCTTTATGCCTATGCTCTAAGGAAGAAAACCCGAAGATGGGTATTCACCTCAAGTTTAATTTTGTTAAACACAGTTTGATCATTTCTAAATAAAGTTTTCAGTGATAGGGAAAAAAGAATTAGACACACCATGTTATTCAGTAACTTCTTAAACCACCAAATGCACCATTTATCCTTATAACGTTCTTAGCTGCTTACATCTTCGGTTAACATTTTCAATCCACTCGTCCCCCCAATGTTTTTATTGAAGGTTGTGTACACCTTCTTTTCTTTCTGCATAACTCTCCTGAGGCCCCTTATTGTGGATTATCTGATGTATTTGAGATTGTCCTCTTGTTTGGACCAAAACTTTGCTCAAACCTTTATTTTTGGGCCTATAGTATTAGAATAACGCTAGAAATGTTTGATCTGTGAAGAAATTGATCGCTAATGCAGTGTCTGCAGTTTCGGTGCCCAGATCCCTACTCTGGTCCCATCTGTCCAACGGACATTGTTGGACAGGTTCTTGTTCAGAGAGATTAAACATCTAGCATAATAACTGAGGCATGTATAGTTTGAGCTTGAATTTTTCTCTGACTTTTTAGAGAAAACTGACAAATCTTTCTCACTGTACAACAATAGACTATACATCTCCAACTGTTTGATAGTAGGCCGACCTTTGTTCCATAACTCCTACTTGCAAAAAGGTGATTTCACTGATGATGACCAGTTAATCATTTCATTAGCTCTACCTCCCTCCTCCCTCTCTCTTAAGCTCTTTGGGGACAGCATGGGGGATTTCTGGTTCCTTCCCTTTATTTTGATTGGTCTCATCAAAGATTAAGGCGAGAGGAGTAGACTTTTTGGTGTTAATGAAAGAAAGATGTTAAAATGCGTTGGATTGATTGATGCTCTGAAATGAAAGAGATTTCTCAGACATAAGGGTGGCGTTTTGGTTTGTCTTTAACTCAAACCGATGGGTGGTAATATAAAAATAACAAAAACAAATTGTGATTAATTTTCATCGGTGTTGGGATTTTTTTTTTTTACTTAGTAATCAAGTTAATTATTCATGGCAATCTCATCTATTGTATATTTGATTGTTGTCTGATCCTTGAGTTGATTAAAAAAACCTTTATCTGGAGACAGTTTCCTAGCTGGAGTCCTCATCCTCTTTTCTTGGAAAAGGAAGGTTTAAGGAGTGCAAATGAAAAATGACAGATTGACAGCCATAATCAGCACTTCATCATATTTAAATCTCCTGCATGGTCTCTGTGGAGGGTTACATACTGCTTTGTTTCCATTAAGGGCCTGATTATCAGTTTGAATCAATGGCAGCTCCACCATATAAATACTCAGATTGCTGGTTTGTGATGGAAGGATCCCCTGTCTCGGGTTTCGGTTAAAGCTCCCTCTGGAAGACGTCTGCGCCCTCCAAGGTTTGGTTAGTGGTTGCTCTCTCGTAATAACCCCTCAACGCTCCTGGGGAAGTAAGTAAATACAGCAGATGGATAGAGGATAATGTGTTCGGAGGGCCATTAGAGGAGAGGAGAAATCTGAAAAGCGGAACATCTCCTGAATATTGCTCTTCAGCTGACCTCCAGATTCACAGCTTGATTGAATCAAGACTCTCAGCTGTGTTTGTAGTGTGATTAACGTTGCCTGATGCCTGAAAATTGGCACTTATCCCTTCAACGCTTCAAAGAAATAAAATACTTTGACTTGACTTTTTTCACTGGGTGATTTGAAGATGCAGAATTTATTTATTTATTTTTTTTTTGTGAAGAGCAGCACTTTATCTGTTGGTGGGAGTCTGGATCAACCTTTATCACATTTGTGTCAGTCATCAACAAAGAGAGGTTTTTACCAGAGAAACAGTCAACAAGTTCCTTTTAGAGTGCAGGAAAAAAATAAGCTATTGCCGCAGAACTAGTTTCCCTTCTTTATTTAGTGTTTTTGGCTTTTTTATGTTCTTATTCCATTGGTCATTGGTTTATAGACGGCCCATAACTACCTCTTTTCCTTCTGCTAAATGTGAAAACAAGTTATAAATACTGATATTAGATGTTTTATTTAAAACAAATGCACATAGCCCACTTTCAACATTCAATTTGAAGAAAAATATTTCTTTAGATTAAATTAATCATCCATAATTTTGAAACTGGTGAAAGATTCGAAAGTTGCACCTCGTTCTCCGCTTTATATTTTAAAAGGAGCAATAAAAGGCTAATTCTGTAGCCATAGAGATCCTGCTGACTGCACAAGGAGAACTGATCAGGGGGATAGGAAAGAAATGCCTCTAAGAGAATATTTCAGAAAGCAATCATCCACCGCAAAAGTAGCATGACTGCTGTGAAGGCATTTTGGGGAAAAAAACAACTCATTAAAAGCCTTTTTTTATTTTATTTAGTAAGAACAGCTCTACCTCTGCACAAAGGGGTTTTACCCGGGCCCTGACACTGCAGTTATTCTCTACTCCCTGTCAGTACCAGCAGCATCAAATCATCGAATGTTACAGACGGGCGAAAGACGAATGACAGGCATCACAGAGGAAGTAGCAGTCATGATTGGAGGAAGTATGTGTCGGTGTCAGGGCCGGGAGAAGAAAAGACACATGGACTGTGGAAGCAGCAGAAGGTGTCAGCTTTGATGCATTGGGAAGTGTTGAGGAAAGCCTTGACCCCACGTCTCCTTTTCTTAGATCTATTATACAGCCATCTTCACCTTCTCTGGAGCTGGGCTTTGTTTTCCTTGACACTGAAATACCAATCATGATATAGCCTGACTTAAGGCATCCGGTAGTGAAGGTGAACAAGAGCTGCTGCTTAAGGTCAGAATGATAACAGCACCTTGGAAACATTCGTTATATAAAAATATTTGACTATCTTATATAAACTTGCTTTAAATCAAAAAGTCTAGGCTTCAATTTGCCATAAAATCATGCTTAATTTAAATTGAATTTACATTTGCCATTTTTAGTTTTCTTTTAAAGGCTATAATTTCCTAACAGAGAGCCTGTGGGAGTCAAGCCAGCCCTCACAGATCATACACCACACAGAAGGCTTGGTGAGGTTTCACATATTCAAACCATTTGAAATTGGAACAACAAATTCAAATGACAAAAAACAATAAAAAAAATTCAGATTTTTTTCAGCTTTCCTACTAAGTATCCGGTTAGTATAAAGATAAAGAAGAGCATTGGTTGGGTCCCTGCCTGGCTCTATGTCTCCCTGTGGGGCAGAGGCACACAGAACTCATGGAGACTTGACTTGATGATAGCTTGCATAGTTCACATTTTCACAGCACTTTTCTCACAAGTATGTGCAAATAAGGAAGAGAATGTGTTTATAATTAAGCCTGTCAGTCTAATTTCAGTCAACTTTGGTGTGTAATGAGTGGTTATGCTGAAAAAAGGCTGGACATAACCCTGTGGAAGGGAGCCCTGATGCTACTAGTTGGCCACAAAAAATGAGACTCAACAGACAAAAATAGCTTGCTCAGTTTTATTTAAACTTCAAAGGCAACAACAACAAAAATCTGCTTACTTTGAGTGGAAAAAGGAGGGTACTTAGACAACGGAATAAAATCAATTCTGTCTAAATTCTGACAAAGTGGAGCCAAATACCCCCAAAAACTCTGACCCAAAACGTTTCCCCATTTTGAAAGCCAATCTCCCTCGAGGAGACAAAGAGCAGAACTCCCAAGCTCTGTCTTAAAGTCACCTTTATACACGACTACACCCACCAGACAGATGCCTTATAACGAGCCAAACCAATTACTACAGAGAAGAAAAACAAATGTGCCAAACTGATACCTCTCAAGTCATCAGATAGCTTATAAAAAAGGGGCATTGCGTCTAAAATGTATATGTAGTTGTAACAAATTTCAGCATGGCGGCCTACTACAATGAAACAAGCTGGTGAGAACTGTAAAAATTGGAAAGGTTGAGGCCCAGACTTTCACTGTTGTTGAAATGCAGTATCATCTTTTACATATTGTGCAGCCTAATGTCTTATGAACTTATTCAAATACATTTAAAAAAAATAGAAATAGCAACAATTATCATGATTTAAGTAAATTTTCTTTACTTTTTTGTTGTTTCTTTGGGACTAACCCCCTGAACTCATCCTGCTACCCACTAGGTTAAATGTTTGGCATCTAGCTGATCTGCTTCATCTTTAGCAACCTGTATTTTTTTTTTCAAAGTGTAACTTACCCAAAATCATTAGTATTTTGTAAGGATTAACCATATAAACTGTCTACGGGGTGCTATTTTAATGATTTTCTTTTTTTATTTCTTTTATGCGGGAAAAATAAATTTTGCAGTGAGTTACACATTAAAAGAGAAAATATGTTCCGAGTCACTGTCAGCCACACCAAGTTATCTGAGTTTTCTGAGCTAATTTAGTTCACTGTGCCTCCTTTTCGACTGTGTCTCTGTATTTTTTGCTAAATGAGCCTAACCTTTGCTGATTAGTCTTTGCTATGACCTTTCCACCACTGTTTCTGCTTTGAAGAGGACATTGTGAGTCATTGTGTAATTTCAGCATAAAGACTGAATTTTTCCTTTTTTTTCCAAACTGATAAACTTCATTTTTTTTAATGAAATGCCACATCACTTCTTGCCTCTTCTGCAGAGGATGTGGTTTCAAACAGGATAGACCTTCTTCTTTGCTAATTTTCTGTAGGCCTCTTTAAATCTTCATCATGTTTATGGTAAAAAAAAAAACATCCCATGCAGATTTCAAACAGAGAACCCCTGTTGGTCTTGTTTACATTCCTACTAGCTGCACAGCTGGGACTCCATGAACGATAGAGAAAGAACTTGGAAAGGTTGTTGTTTGTTTGCAGTTCTCTTTAATGAACAGTTACTAGACAGGACTAAAAATACAATGATATGATTAATTTTAGTGGTTTTAACCTGTTCATGACTTGCAGAAGGTTAAAACCTTTTTGTTTAATCAATTTTTGCAGACTGCCTCTGCCTGAAGAAGACTGAAGAAGAAGACTGTTTTAGTTTGTTCCACTAACATTCTGATGAGATCCAATTTTTGGCACACGCTAAAAATCACAAAGATTTAGAGTCCCTCCCTGAGGTCAGCATTAGCTTTAGCCCTCTAGATGTGTGATAATGAGGAGTTGTGATTAATCAGCTTTATGTTTTTGTGGAAATGATGTGAACCCTGATTGCAGGTCATAGTTTAGTTGATAAGGTAAAGCTCACCAAGCTGAATGAAACAACCTCTTTACATTAATTGGCACCATGAGTCACTTGGTTACAAGATAAAGGTGTCCTGTTCCTGCTTTATTCTTCCTGGCTTCTCTGCCATCACCCTGGATGCAGATATGGGAAGCTTAGACTGCTAGTTTCATCCAACTCTAATGTTCTCTAAGATTTTTGATTTTGCAGAGGTGCTAAGGAAAATTAAACTTGTACTGCAAGCTGGATTGTCGCGAGATTTGTGTTTTCAGTCTCACAACAGATCCATCTCGAAAGACTCCCACTGATACGTCTGTCTCGTAACAAACAGCGAGTCGGGCCAATGACATGCCAGCTTTGTTTTTTGGGGCAGGACATGTAGGAATGACGACAGTCAGAAAGGCCTTACAAACATGGCTACGCTGGAGGACTCGCATGTCAATACCGCAATTGACTTGGTTCTACCTAAAATAGCAACAATTTCCATTTCTTTAAAATGGCATAGTCCTCACTAGACGATTAACAATGTTCAAAATCAACTTTGTGTTGCATAAAACATCTTTTATGTGCAGGTTTGTCTTGCAAATTCTACAAAAATCGTTGCATGATGACATGATGACTCCATAAACATTCATCAATGGTCTACATTTCAGTCAACACGTCCCTCCTGTCATTCCTGGTGCACGTCTGAATTTCACGATTTGCTGCTACGATTGGCTGAAAGCGTATTATGGAAGACAAGTACTAGCTGGCACGTCACCCAATTGGCTCAAAGTATTGTACTAAACGTCCCTCCTTTTCACAGACAGACTGATAATGTAGAACTCACCTCAGTTCTAAACATATCAATCTGGCTACTGCCAGATCAAAGGAAAATGACGCCCTTACTCGCCTGACTTTCCTGTGTGATGTCTCATCTTGTTGCCCCAGTATTTCTCTTTCTGCCTGTTGCCATCTTGTTTGTTACATGCAGTGAAACGCCTAAACATGATGCTCTGACCTTCACACCTATAATTGAGATGGTATTGTAAGGCTCCCCTCAAATAATGATGCTTTTTATGGCCAACACACTTCATGGGACCATGCATGTCTCCATGCCGCTGAGTGCATTTACAAACTCTGTACTCTGGTGTTTTCTGTTACCTTTTGATCAATGTTATCGTCTCTCCCTTTCAGCACCATATCTTTTCAGGATTATTTTCTCCTTTTTTTTTTTGCATTTGCTCTGGGATTGATGTGAGTATTTCTACCCCTACTTGTCCGTCTACCCGCCACCTTCAGACATTATGAATCAATTCAAGGTTAAAGCAGATTTATGAAGCGCTTAGATGCCCTTCTTGAAACTTTGAATTTCCTTTAGTTGGAATCTCCAGTTAAATCCCAAAAGTACTTAGGGTGTTTGACATGTTTGCTTGCATGCGAAAGTATGTTGCCAAATAATTATATATTCACTCAGTGAGAACTTGTGCAAATAAAACCTGGATTGCCTAAAAATGCTAGCACTATGAGTGATACTGTGGAGGGTAAACTACATAAAGAATTGACAAAATAATTGTCTGTGCCTGAATTATTTTCTGTTGCTTTTCTTGCACTGGTGTACGTCCTCCATTACTGTAGTAAAAGCGGGTCATACTCCTCTTGCAGCTAATTACATTTTCACAGTTAGAAACTCCTAATTTCAACATGCTGCCGATTAAAGCACATTTTTAGCGGGACCAAATGCTTTGCGTTAAAGGTTTCTCACCTTCGAGGGGGGGATTTTTATGCTACACCTTCATCAGTTTTCCTTTTTTGTCTTTTTGCTACTCAAGCACTCTTTTTTTTTCTTACAATCTTTCCTCAATGTTGTAGGCGATGTTTATATCTCTCTTTATTCTTCGAACTATCAAATTGACCTCCTATTTGAGATGGTTTGCAAACATAAACATCTGGGAGAGACGTCCTGGGATTAAGCTAATAAATACCGCCACTACCAATAGATTATGGAAAAACTCTGGGAAGGAAATCACTGTCGCTCTCAGACAGCATGAAGAGGCTTTGAAGTTGTACACTGTTCTGTTTTCTACTTCCTCGTATAGTGTGGTGATGTCAGTGGTGCTATGTGTATTGAACATGCCCCATAGGGCCCGGCCAGAATGGGGGATAAATCTGCATGGATATAAATGCTGCAGACGTTGTGACCGGAGGCTCATTTTCAGGGCGAATTGAAAGCATGAATCCTAAATACAAAGGGATGCCATACTTTTTTTTTTTTTTTATAGAATTTAATCGAAAAAATTTGGAAAAACATGTTTTATCTTTAGAAAACAATATATTTCAAATAGTAGATATTTAGTAGAAAACCGTTTTTTTTTTTAAGTTTGTTGATTTAATTGGATTGTATTTTCAGTAGGTAAGGCTACAGATTTCTTTTATATAAAAAGCCCAGTAAAATACCATTAAGTGTCCCGGATCAATGCATCCTGCCTCCGTCACATCTTGGCACAAAACAAACTTTTCTTCTCTTTCTTTTTCTGTTTCCATCTCTACTAATTCCCAGTTGACCATTGGGATTTTGTCAGTCTTGCAAAGATACTAATTTGTTCATGACTGGTGGAGTTAAAATCATTAGGAGGTACCCGGCACCCAGAGGGGGAAGGGGGAGGGGAGCAGATGCTACCATTTAAAAGCAGAAGCAGTGGGACTGTTAAAAATAGATTAAGATCAAAGCCAAACTAATATTTGTCAAATGTATCACATGGTGTCCTAATGAGGCTTAGTAGGACATATTGCTTGTTACTGTGTTTGAAGATCTAATCAAAGATTTAATGATTTCTTTCTCTCTGTGTGTTTCATGTTTCCCGCCCCCGTGTGGATTGTCTCCTCAGGTAAGTCAGCCATTGTTCTTTCCACAAACACCACAAAGCATCCCCTGTAGCCCGCCGTTGGTCTCGGAGCGAGCATCAACCAAACAGCTGTCAGCCCCTCGCAGCATCTACACCATCTGCATTTCCCTAATGTACTGTACAGTGACTGATACCTGCGCAGCCAATTGTGTTCGGCAGAAGGGCTCGGCTGTAGAGAACAGGGGTTGTTGTTCACATTCAAGTGTGACAGATGTGCGCGTCCTGTTGCGACGGCGCCGAGGACATTAGGAATGCACGAGGAAAGCAATCCATCACTGACAGCCACGGTGCTTCAGCGGTTCCAACGAGCGGGGCGTTTGATTGAAACTCGCCACTGCTCTGGTCTCTTCATGTGTTGTGGCTGCTTATTTACATGGAGATATTTTTATCTCCGGGTTTTTCTGATGATTCCTTCTCTATCTAGCACATGCTTTGGTCGTTTATTACGACAACGTTGCTGCTTCTACGTTATTCTGGTTGTGTGAGTTAAAGGTAGAAGGCAGTTGTGACTTGCCTAAAGTTTATTTTTATAGGAAATAAAGACGGCTCCTCTGGACAGGGATGTGATGTGATATTTCACTGTAGATGTGCACGTTCACTGGGGAGTTTGAAAAATAGCTCAAGCTATTTTTGCTCTTGGATTCAAGGGAAGTTCTACAAAGGAGCTGTTGAGTTACTTCATACCCGGCAAGTAAAGCTTCAAAAACATCCTTTTTCTTTAGTCCTGCAGCATGGTTTGGTTGCTGCCCTCACTGCTTTTTATATGATCTAAAGAATATGCATCCTATAGATGTAGAGCCTTAGACTTACAATGGTACTATTGTTTTGCTTTCTTAAGTATGAAGGGAAATGTGTTGGAAATTAATTTCAGCCTCAAATATTAAATGACAACCTCTTCTCTGATTATTTAACATTATTCTTGCTTATTTTTAGGGATGCACGATATTGGGATTTTGGCCGATATCCGATATGCCGATATTTTAAAACTCATGTAGCCGATAACCGATATAGATACTGATGTTAAAGCTGGACAAAAATAAGTAGTCATTGAAAATAGCAGTTTTGTTATCCATTTCTGACACTTTGAAAAATAATATACTCAAATATATTTTCGAATGCTGATATCAAATAGATTTTTAAAAACGCGGTATCGATCTATTTTACTTTCAAAATCTCGGTAAATTTCATCGTTCTGTTACAAACTCTTGTGATATTTTGCAAATTCTTGTGAGATTTTGTTAGTAAAATAGATGGATACCGCATCAATATATCAACATATAAAAATATGGCTAAATTTCGTGAGTTTTCGGGAAATTTCGTAGCATAACGATGACATGTAGCAATATTTCATTAGTAAAAGTGATTGATATGGTGTTTTTAAATGGCAATATATCAGCATATGAAGATATTGTGATATTTTAATGTATCAATATTTTTTCCCTCGTCTTTAGAAGTTTTTAAGTCTGTAAAAAAGAAGTTTTTGAGAAAGAAGAAGTAGTTTTTTTTTTTTTTTTTTTTTTTTTTAGACTTTAGAAACTCAGAAGCTGATCAAATATCGGGTTAAATATCGGTGGGGTGGCCGATGTCCGATATTCAGTTTTAAGGCAGATACAGGCCGATACCGATAAGGGGCCGATTATATCGTGCATCCCTACTTATTTTTATTTTTATGGCATCCTTTACGGTTAATCTGGGTTAAAAACAGATAAATGAAGATAATTGATACCTCATTGTCAATTGATCTTTTTCTGTTTTCCTCCCCAAATATGCCTTATTTCATCAGTTTTAATCTGGCCTTTAATGTTAGAAATATATAAAAAGATAAACAAAAGTTTGGATTTAATTTTAAATTCCAACTTGTTAAAAAAAATAGAGTTATATAAAATATTTACAGTTGTCTTTGAGTTAGAGTTCAGGATCTACTTGAAGGACAATCACAGTCGTTCTGTGTTTTATCTTTATCAGGAGGGTTTTGTAACACAAATAATGAACTAAATAATAAGAATAGAGTTTCTTAGGAATAAAAACACATTTAATATTATGGAGATGGATTAGAGGCACTGTCTTTTAAAGAGCCAGTGTTGTTTGGTTTCCAGGTATTGCTTCAAATCTGTAACAAAAATCCATAAACTATGCCACCTTCAATTGTTAAAGGTATATTGGAGGATGTTCTTTTTCCGGGTGGATCATCTAAAGAAGTGGTCCTCCTAATTGTCACTCATTCTGGTGATATGTTTACATAAAGCTGTCCTACGTGCTCATCCCTATTTTCACTTACCGGTGGTGAGTCTGACATAGTGAAAAAATTGCAGATCTTCTTTTGGAAAGTAAGCTTGTATAGGCGGTGCAAACAGCAACTTTTAGACAGAGCATTAACGAGGAGAAAATGGGCTCGTGCATCCTCTCGCACACGTGCCATAGGCATTCCATCTTAAGAGCGGGTACAGGGTTGTGCAAGTGAATTTTTTTTATAAAGTGCAGAGCGTAGTTTTTTTTATTTTATTTGCAAAAATCCTCCACTATACCTTTAAGAAAACACCGCTGTATTAAAAATAAATGGACTTTGCATCATAGCCATTTGTAAATGCCCTGAAAACTCAGTAGCGTATTTTTGGTATCGGTTTTAGAAAATAACCACTCAGTATACTGAAACTTACCAAAATAATCCCTGGTTAGACCCGGAAAGTAGTTTTTTCATTAGAAATGAAGCGATAAAGTGTTCAAAGTGCATGGTGCTAGCCTGTGTAGACGATAAAAGAACCGTTTTTCTTCTCATTTTATGTTTTTTTTAAATAGTGTCATCCATGAAACGATTTAAAAATGCGACGGTCTCCTTGGCATCTAAAATAAAAATACATTCCCTTAAAGATATTTTTTAATCTGAAAAGGACTGAACTAAGAAGTACAGTAGTAAGTATTATGAACTTCTGAGATGTGGAAACTCAGCCTGGAGATTGTTTCCATAGAGGAGGAGCTCTACCTGTAGTTGGCGCTAGGTCCAACCGACCGTTTATTTTCCTACTAACTGGCTTCTACAGAATCAAAGGATTTCTCAAGCATACATTAATAACTCTAAGCAATTCTCTGTATATAGTTTAGAGGACGGGATGACATTTGTATAATGCTGACCCAACTTTGAATGGTTATTTTTTATATAAATTAGTTTTTACACTGTTCTTTTTAAGTTTTCAAAACAATAACCGTCTATTAAAATTTAAGGTTTAACATCATGCAGCATTTTCCATGTTAGGGGACTTACATGGAACCCAACCCAAGGATATATTTTAGGAAGTCACTCTTTTGACTGCTCATCGGTCAAAAGGGTGACTTTAAAAAAACAAAAAGAAACAGAGGCAGGCTTTTGAAAAAAATTCCCTCACATCATTCATAAAGTTCGTCTCTGATCTACAGCCACTTCAAGAGCACTTTAATATAACAAATATCTATGTTTTGATTTAAAAAAGCCGAACAGTATTTTCATTATCTAATGAGGAGACATTGATTATGATATTTGCTTCCTATTGATTTCTGGCTTGTTTTATTGTCAATTTGAAATTGTCTGATGCAGTTTGAAATGATTAAATGAAGAAGAGCTAAAGGTTGATATTCAGATATGTCTCCATTAAGGCCCTCTTCCTATACAGCCCAGTCCATACATATAAGCCATTGATAATATGTCCAACGGAAGCATTGCGTTAAAAATATTTTATTTAATTTGATTTACAAATCTGGTTTAAACAGAGAAGCTCATTGGTCTGAAATGTTGATAAAAGTGCTGTAAATGAAAAAAGCTTTGAATTTAGAGTTAAAGGTTTCTGCACATCCCAGGTTATAAGGAGTTTGTTACAGATTTGTTGAAGATGTTGATCGCTGCAGGAAGGAATGATGTTTGATTGAAAACTCTCTGTTGTGGTTTCAGTCTGATGAAGAGCATGCTTGCTGTTGTTCATAATATTCTTCATTTTCTGAACTCTTGCTTTACAAAGGTTCTCGTTTTAATCTATTATGTCTAAATTTTGGTATTTAGGCATAATACATTATGCCTAAATACCAAAACATGGGAATAACCTTAACATATATAAAGTTTCTTTGTACTTTTTGCACAAATATCCTAAAAGTATCTCCCAACAAACAAACAAAAAAGTGAGGTAGCTATACTCTTTATTGTCTAAGTTAACATTTTTCATTAACTTGGCTATAAAGACCGATTTGCAGCAAAAAAGGCAAAATCAATGGGTCCAATATGACCTGTAGAGTTTGCAAGGTTCACCTCTTATTAAAACTGAGTGTTACCGTTTCGTAAAAAACTACCAGTGATCTAATGTTGCTTAAGAGGGCTGAAACAATTAATTGGATTAATTGATTGATCGATTATTAATCATTACTGGAGTATAGAGACTGTAAAACATGTCTTTAGATGACAAAGCTACCCGCATACATTAGAGCAGTAGTTATAACACAAATTTCTAAGAAAATATGTAAACATTTTGCATTTAAGATTAAAAAAAAAAAATGTCTGTCAATATGCTCTATTTGGAACTTCTCAAGCGGAAAAGTTGATAAGTTACTTCATGAAAATTAAGATAAGAGAAGTTGATGCGTTGAATTGAAAGCTCAATAAATTGATTTAAAAAATTAAATAGCAGATTCAAAAAAAGTAAAAAAGTGAGTTCATAAATTTTGAAAGAAAATTCAAAAAAGTGATAAAAATCTAATTTAAAAAGATTAACAGAAAATTCAAAAAGTAATAAGCTTATTTTTAAAGTATAAAAGCAAACTTTAAAAAGTACAAAATCTAATTTAAAAAGTGAAAAAGCCAAGGTAAAAAATCCACAACTCAAGTTCCTGTATCAGCATCAATAATCTGAGAATTATGTTGTTACAAAAATCATTTTCTTTCTTTCTGCAAATGTTTTTTTTACAACTTTCAGTTAGAAGCATTTTTTTTTAACATAATAAGTAAAGTGACTGTTTTAGGTAATTACATTGACCTTGATTTGTGCCATGAAAATCCTTATTTTTTCTCTCAAAAATTACAAAAGTAATTCGGTTTTGCTCTGTCAAACAGTTGCCTTGAAATTTTGAATTAAAAAGTATTTCATAGACTGTAAAGGCTTAACCATTGCTCTGTGTTGCTCCTGGATTTGCTTTGGACTGATCTCTACTGTACATCCGTCTCGACTTTTATTAGCATATTCTCCTCTGATCACCTCTGGGCTTGGCATTGGAGCGGATCAGAACAGATTAAATTTAGTAAAGAAAGACGGTCAGTTTTGTTCAATCCAACATTTAAAATGCAAATCTTTAACCAGAACATTTTCTAACCCTCTTGTTCAATATTTCAGCACTTCTAGAAAAAACAACTCTGCCTGTTGTGGCTTTAGAGATGCTTCTTGGACATTTTAAAATAATACATCATCTATTTCAAGCAACTTCTCACATAATTAAACACACCCCTTCTTCTTTGGTGTGTAAACCTGATAGATGTATATTTCACTGACATTAAATATGATTTCTTTTTCTCTTTTCTCCATTTCTTTGGCGGCACATCTCGCACAAACACAGCCAGTCTAATCGAGCCAGGCTACAATTTATTGTGCGCCCTGCAGAAAAGCGTTGGAGAGGTTACATTTTATCCTCAAAGATCACACATTAGTGCACTAAGTGCTTTTTTTTTTACTGCCACTCACAGTCATCCAAGCTTAAGCTGTCTGCAGCCATATTAAAAAGTGTCTCTTAAAGTATTAAAGCAGGGGTGGTCACTTGAGGGAGCTGCATAGTCGCAGCTTTACCTCTTCGGGAAGGACTTTTTTTGGAAATAATGTCTTCACACGCAGACAAAACTTAAGGGCCAATCTGCACAAGGTTCAGGTTCATCAGGTGGACTTACTTAATGTTTACGAAAACCCCCTGGATTTAGGTTGAGTTCTTAGTTTGTGAATCACTTATAAGTCATATGCTTCTGCTGTTTCCTGGCAGTTTAAGGAACACACAGTACGTCTTTTTGTTTTGCTCCTATCGATCACATCTCATGCAGTTCAAAGTCAGCTGAATACCTCAGAGGCATTCAAACGGCATTAGATGAATATCTTTTAGCCCTAAAAATGATAAAGAATCATTTTTTCATGGAACCAATCTTAAAGACGCCGTTTCCGTTAACCGACAATACGCCCCGTCTGAGACAAGATGACCTTGATAGATGCAAAACGGTTTCTATGACAGCTATTTTGTCTCCTGGCAGTGGCACGATCTCTAAGCAGTCAATGACCATCCATAGAAAATTAAGAGAAAAGTGAACTCTAGGAGGCAGGTAGATACTCTGTTGAAAGGAAAATGAATAAATGTAGCACACAGATCCGGACTTAATGAAAAAACAACCAGAGACAATCTGAATGATGTGCATCTCTTTTTTTTCCACTATAAAACATGGAGGTGGCTGCATGTTACTGTGGTGATGCTTTCCTGCATCTTGTTCGAAAAGCTCTTCCTCCTTTAATGGAGTCATAACTTGATGTTTTATTTATGCAGTTCTTCTGATATTGTCTTTAAGTTTATGTTTAATAATTTGTAGGAGAAAAATGAAATAGAGCTCATTAAAATGCATTTTCTGCCCCTCTTTTTGTGGCGAAGGTATGCATGATACTTTTTTTGGTGCATTAATATTGGTGTGGACACGGATGTAACTTTTGGGAGGGACAGGGGAGAAATGCCACCTTCAAACATCTGGTCCCCTGCACTGCAGTGGCAGCTGGTAAAAAATATTTTCGGTGGGGCTGATATAGCCTAGTGCAGTGTTTTTCAAGCCTGGTCCTCAAGGCACTCTGCTCTGCATGTTTTGGATGTTTCTGAGGTTCAGCACACCTGATTCAGATGATTGCAGTTCAGCAAAGCCTGATAATCTGCTATCAATTGATAACAGGTGTGTGAAAGCTGGGAAACATCTAAAACATGCAGGGCAGGGGGCCTTGAGGACCAGGATTGAAAAACACTGGCCTAGTGTATGTCTCCAACTAATCCAGAATAAGAATTTAAATAAACAATTGGACAATAAATACAATTTAACAGTAATGATTTAATTTACTATATAATAACAATAACAGTGATGATTTGGGTCACTGTGACGGGGTTCTTTGGCCTCCAAGAATCCAGGCTCAGTCGGGTTACCGGTGTTGGTGATTTATTGTGCTCAAAAACTCAAAAACAGGGTGCAAAAGAAACTAAACATATACAAGATACTCTGGGCCTCAGCCTCTCTCCAGTTACCAGCAATGTAACAAAGAAACAGAAAACAGAAATGGCCGCTCTTCTTCCCACAGCCCTCATTAAATAGTTTAAGTCCCTCACCTCAGGCTCTCTTATTTCTGATTTCTTCTCATAAATCAGTTTTGTCCATATATCCACAAACAATTGATGTACAAAAACAAATAATTTTTACAACTTAATTCCTTTACACAGATTCATTGACTTATTCAATTACACCAAACTTTTAAACATGAAATAAAAAAAGAATAATAATCTGACAAACATTTAGCGAGGTACGTGTTGGTGACGTCACTTCCGCATTCCAACAACTCTGGCGTTTTAACCGCTTACTGAGCGTTGCCTCGGGTTTGAACCCAGCAAAGACGCCGCCAGACTGAAGATGAAGTCCCCATAGCATACACACGTTAATTTGTAAAATATATTTTACGTTTCTCTGTTCTTATCAGGGAGGGTGGTGCCCCAGCGCCCCCTATGGGCCGGCCGCCACTGCTGCACTGTATACTGTCCATAAACGCTACGGTACACAGACATTCGTCGAGCACTAGGACCCAGCGGAAAACCGCAGCTCAAGCTGAAGCCCTCTTCCCTGAGTTTAGAACACCCCCCAGCTCATGATTGGCCCACTGTCTTTTCTTGTTTAATTAACTGTCAACACTGTCACTCCTGACAAGCTCACTTTACAAACATCTCATAAATATTAATAAAATAAAATATTTTTTCATGTATTATCTTTTATAAGTAGATGTTTTCAAACGTAATTTGTTTTACACTTCGCGATTTTATGTTTATTTCTCTTTTTCATAATGGCATTTTCACAATGTTTTACAAATCAGATCAGGACGTCCCTACTTTCCGACCAAGCCACTTTCACAATCGCAGGTTTTAATTGAAACACAACCCAGCCGATAACTCCTTCAAACAGAAAGTAGAAACTTTGTTTGAAGGGGTGTTCATTGCATTATCTGGAACGTCGAGCGCATTGAAAGCTCAGCAAAGTAATTACACAGATGTTGGATTATTCTTTTTTTTTCACATGTTTGATATTTAAAATATGCGAGACGGGGAAAATAATTGTGTAATGTAGCTTTTAATCACTGTTAAATATAAAAACCAGCCAGAGAAGGGAGTTCTTTTTCTGTTGATTTGATTCTTCTGTTGAAAATCAGCAAACAAAAGCAGCGTCATGTTATTATTTAACCAGTCTGAGGACAAGGAGAACTGATTGAAGAGCCAGAGTTATAGTGGAACGGTTTAAATGTAAAACGGTCATAACGAGACTACTGCTGATGGATAAATTGAAGCATATTCATATGTTAGCTGGCCTAGTAGCTGGTCAAAGTAAAGGAATGCAGTGGTTGTAGATGCTTACAAAGATTTGTGTTTCTATATAGGGAAATCAGGTAGAAAATATCCCCCCCCAAAAATGACTTATTATATCTGCAGAGTCTGACTACATATATATCAAAACCACTATTATAAGGCTCTAGTTCAGGGGTCACCACCGTGGTGGCCCCCAGGGGCCTCATTGGGTGCCCTCAGGATCTTGTGAAAAAAGCACAATCCACCAGTGGGTTAAGATTTAAATTTCTTTTGTATTCTCTTGCCCTTCTTTTTTTAATCATTTATAGAGAATTTTGTTACTTTAATCACAGAGTATTTAAGCATTTATAGAGATTTCAAAATGACAATATAATACAGAAATTTAGGAGTTAAAAGACAAGTTAAAATATGTGTATTAGGTATGAAGTTAAGGTGAACGCCCTTCCTTCCTTCCTTCCTTCCTTCCTTCCTTCCTTCCTTCCTTCCTTCCTTCCTTCCTTCCTTCCTTCCTTCCTTCGTTCCTTCCTTCCTTCCTTCCTTCCTTCCTTCCTTCCTTCCTTCCTTCCTTCCTTCCTTCCTTCCTTCCCTAAAAAAATATGCTTATCATGTATGCTGTTAAGGTGAATGCTGATCCCTCCAGTTCATAGGTCAGTATTGGTAGCCCATCCTATGACTCAGTAACTATCAAGTAGTCCTTGCCCTTAAAAAGGTAGGTTACACCTGCTTAGGTTAATATAAACATCTCTGGAAAGCAATTATCCATTTATGTTTACGAAAAATGTACTACCTTATGTTGGTGTGAATATCAAAAAGAAATTGCAGTTTCTGGGTCCAGCTTGAAGGCATCCGGGAAAGTTCAAGGGGTATCAGCACATTTGGGAGGCAGCTTAATAGCATAAATCTGTTTGATACAAAGATATTTTCAATTGTGGATTATAACTTCAGTACCACCACAGTGACGCACATTTCTTGATGTATAGACAGACTTGTAGATGCTATCTGAATAAAGCTGTGCTTTGTAAGCACTGTTTAAAAAGCCCTGCTCAGCTGGAGGACTGCATCAGATCTCTGTCTCCTGCTGGAGCTTTGTGTCATTCAGTGTTTTGTTGCTGCAGGAACAGCAAAAATGCGGAGCCTGAGCTGAATATCAGATGGTGAATCAAACAGAAAAGAAGAAATGCGAGAGAAAAATGTATGTTTTCTGACCATATAGCTACACTGCTGAGGGAGGTTAAACTAGGCAAGGGCTTTTCAAGTCACATGGTTGGTCATTATAGTACTCTTTAACAGCAATATATATTTAATTCAACACTTTTCTCGACTTAAAAGCATGTTAAGCCACAATTTGCTGTGGCTCCTTGAAACCAAAACACTTCAGCTCTTCCCTCCTACTCTGCCTGCAGCGGTAATCAGCCACTGGACCCACAGACTGAGCAAAGCAAAGCATTAAAGGAATAAGAACTGATTTATAAACTGATTCAGCATCTCATTTTTTTAACACCCCTCCTTTCCTTTAGTGCTTCTCATGGCAAACCATTATAGACGGACAACCAAAGCAGGGGCGGACCTAGAAGGGGGGCCAGAGGTAACCATAACCACCCTTAGCCAAACATCAACCATTTTTTGTCTTCTTTTTAGTCTTCTTTTCGAAAGTCTTGAGGAACACGAAAATGGGTTTTGGGGGAAATAGTATTGTATCTTAGTGGTTTTCCCTTCTAGTAGAGGCCATTGTTACCCATTCTTATCTTTCTTATACCCTTTGTCCCAGTGCCTGAAAAACCTGTCGGCTTTTAGTGGCAGTGGAAACAGCTCACAGACCTGTGTCTACCCGGTCAAACGACTCTGCAAGCGACCCGCCTTAAAATCGCCTCGGTTCTGATTGCCATGCTGTTAGAACACCAGAGCCAGGTTAACCTGCTAAATAACATGAAACCACTGAACGCCACCGTACGGACATCAACACACTGTGCCAGTGGCTTCTGATCTATCAAGCCAACAAGAGCAAAACAATAAAGCACACATACTACGCTCTGGCTTTCTTACATTTTTCTCTCCATTGTTTACTTTCTTGATTTCTTTTGCACTAGTGACATCATCAATGCTCACCCATTATGATGGTGTTACCAGACACACAGCTTGCCAGCGAGAAGTTGGACACGGATTTTTTTTGTCAGTGGGAAGGGAGCCAAATGCCGATCGTTAGTCGGTCGACCTATGTTTGAAAAACTTGTTTTAACGTGGTATTTTTAGTTGGAACGAGGCTTCACAGAAGTAAGAGAGGCCTGTAGACTTTGGGTTATTGTAGAATAGAAAAATAGAATAGAATTCAGCTTTATTGTCATTACACTTTCACAAGTACAAAGCAATGACATTCACTGCAGTGGGCTGCCATTGTGTCGCGCCCAAGGAGCCGTGTGGGCTTGAGGGTCTTGTCCAGGGACCCAGAGTGGCAGTCAATGGGAGTGGGGCTTAAACGTATAGCCTTGGGAATTCAAGTGCAATGCCCTAGTCATTTTCCTAAAAATACAATTTTGAATACAAATTGGTTACACACGTAAAAAAAAAAAACGATTTTTGAGAATTGTTACAAATGTCCATTTAGCTGTTATTTCCATGAAGTTCAATTCTGGGTAACTCTTGGAAGTTTGATCTGCGTTTGGCTTTTTGTAATCCCATTGTTGTTTCCTGCCTGAATTATCTTTGTCTATTTCAATCCTTTTAATGGAATCAGGTATGGGTAAGCTGTAAGAGAAATAGTTCAGACTTTTTTTTTTTTATTAGTTTAAAAAAGGTGCCTGAATAACTGCAGACTGTAATCTTTCAGTCATTTTCCTACCTGTTCTGCTAGCTGTAGCTAAAAACGACCCATTTTCACATCCAGGTATTTTGAATCGTTTTTATTATTGTAAATTTTTATGTCATGCCGTGTTCAGAAAATAAACAGTTCAGATACAGGGAGTCAAGCTTCCACCGACATTTGTGCTACCAGGCAGGAAACCGCTCACCTTACCCTAATCCCCATGCAGCGGCTGTATTGATCAAGCCCCCGGCTAGAGTGTCGTCCTGTCATTTTCTCTCCTCTTAGAAACGTGGAAGGTCAGCTTCCACGGTGCCCAACTTTGTGAGTCTGACACATTTTGGTTTCTTTTTTGAGTAACGTCTTTGAGGAATAAGGGTGAAACGGCCCAAGCGAAGCAATTTCTGACAGTCTTAAAATGACAGAAAAAGAAAGAAAGGAAATCAACCCATGAAGCAGACAGAAGAGTGAGAGACGTGTGAGATGGGGGTATAATGAAGGGCAGGTTTGCACCAGGGAAGGTTCTGGAAATTGGCTGGTCCTTTGGGGTCTGTGACATTTCTTTGAAAGTGCTTTGAGCAGCACTTTTCTTGGCATGCCACTCAGACTGATAGTCTGTATTAGACGACCAAAGTGTCTGAGCGGAACCAACTTTGTTCGCACTTAATCAGACTCAGATGTGTCCCCCTTTTAGCACCTCAGTAGAAGTTAAAATATATATATATATATATATATATATATATATATATATATATATATATATATATATATATATATATATATATATATATATATATATATACATGTATGTATGAGGCTTCAACCCTAGATGCAAATAAATTAGAATAATACATCAGCATTTGGAATCATATTAAATGTAATACATACCTTTGTGGAAATCTGCATTAGGTCATAACACATTCAACTAAGTTGGTTCATGGAAAGCAGGTAATATATGGAGTTCACTGACCATGAAATAGCTCAAAACTTTCCTGTGCAAATTTAATATTACATCTCTTATATCTATATATATATATATATATACACACACATATATATATATATATATATATATATATATATATATATATATATATATATATATATATATATATATTGCTTTGATTACTGCTTCACTTCACAGGTGTCCCCTGTCAGGTTCAAGAGGTGGGATTTCTTGCCTTATAAATAGGGTTGGGATCATCAGTTGTGTTGTGCAGAAGTCAGGTGGATACACAGCTGATAGTCCTACTGAATAGGTTAGAATTTGTATTATGGCAAGAAAAAAGCAGCTAAGTAAAGCAAGTCAGTCAGTCTGAAAAATTGGCAAAACTTTGAAAGTGTCCCCAAGTGCAGTCACAGAAACCATCAAGACCAGGCCAATGCCACACAGAGTTCTAGCAGCAGACACATCTCTAGAACAACTGTTAAGAGGAGACTGTGTGAATCAGGCCTTCATGGTAAATTGGCTGCTAGGAAACCACTGCTAAGGACAGGTAACAAGCAGAAAAGTCTCGCTTGGGCTCAAGAACACAAGGAATGGACATTAGATAAGTGGAAATCTGTGGTCTGGTCAGATTAGTACAAATTTCCTAGAATATAGACATATTTTAAGTTGTTTCACACTTTTTTGTTAAGTATATAATTCCACATGTGTTAATTCATAGTTTTGATGCCTTCAGTGTGAATATACAATTTTGATAGTCATGCAAATAAAGAAAACAGTTTGAATGAGAAGGTGTTTCCAAACTTTTGGTCTGTACTGTATATTATATATATATATATATATATATATATATATATATATATATATATATATATATATATATATATATATATATATAGAGAGAGAGAGAGAGAGAGAGAGAGAGAGAGAGAGATAAGAGATGTAATATTAAATTTGCACAGGAAAGTTTTGAGCTATTTCATGGTCAGAGAACTAACCATATATTACCTGCTTTCCACAAAACGACTTAGTTGAATGTGTTATGACCTAATGCAGATTTCCACAAACGTATGTATTATATTTAATATGATTACCAAAAAAATATGTAAAATATACAAATTTTGGGTAAGTATAGCTTGGATATGACACCATTATTTTGCAGATATTTTATTCTAATTTATTTGCATCTAGGGTTGCAGCCCTTTCGCTAAAGATGACATCAAACCTTTTGAGCAGTTTTCTTTTCATCTAGAAAGTTTGGAAACAGACACATCTGGTTTTAACAAGCCAGATGGTTTCAAAATAAATTTTAAAAGGTAAAATAACAGGCTTTCCTTAGTCTTCGATGAGACTGAAATAAAATAATAATAATTGGGATTTTAAAGAAAAGCAGTGTTGTTTGTTGGGTCAACCGTTTTGGTTGTCATTAGGGCTGTTTCCTCTCATCGCAGTCCTTTATACCCTGCAGCATATCCTGGAGTCAGATCTAGAATATGTATCCAACACACAGGAGCCCAAAACAAGACCTGTCACTGCTCAGCATCAGAGCCTGTGGCAGTGAGTGAGGGATGCTTTCAGGAGTGTTGTAAGTGCCAGTTTGAATTGGTCATTTGTTATATTGACTGCGCACTGAAGGCTTTCCATTGATTCGCCATCGATGTGTAGGTGAGCAGTAGATAAGGAAACAGACGGTGGGAAGATAAGCGCCTGCCATTTTCCCTGACAACCATGGACGCCTCAGAGGACAGCGCAAAGTCAGATGTCTGACAAAGTCACCCACCAAGCGTGCAGTACACCACTAACACACACACTTGGTTAAAACCACTCAACATTTCCACGCTTAAGGTTGAGCACCGCAAGGCTGCTATATTGAATTAGCCATCGTCTCTGTCACATTAGAAGCCCTCTTCCTGACAGCACCGTATCAATCAGCTGATTCATTCTTATTAGATTAAACTATGGGGGTTGTCACATCGTTAATGTGAAAAATAGGACGTTAGAGCCGGAAAATGGAAAATCTATTTCAACAAAAGGCCAAGAGTCAGAGGAAGAATGTCAAACATTACTAATGGTAATGTTTGGAGTTTGAACTAAGGGTATTAATATTGATTGAATGACACCATAATCTGCCTCCATGCATGGAGATTTAGATGTTGTGATTCTTGATAGGCACAAAAATGATTATTACAGCAACTTTTTATGCTTCATTCAATCAGGGAATGGCCATATGTACAGAAAAACCCTGTTAGACTGTAGAGTTAAAGTTAAAGCTTAAACATGTAGTTTTGATATATTAAATGTGTTTGCTTTCCCCCCAGCACTGAAAACAAAATGAAAGTTAACATTCTGTATCTTTCTCTTTACTGTTTTGCATGCTGGCTGTTGGAATTCAAAAGGCACCCCTCTTGCAAGATGTCCACATTTAGACCTGTGGACACATTTTAAAGTTATATAATCCAAACGTTTATTTGGTTCAGAAGCCTAGTTCAAACATTAAACTCATATAAAGTCATTACAGCAAGAGATATTTTATTTATTCATTAATTGATGTTAATTTTGAAGATTATGGCTTACAGCTAATGGGAACATATTTCTGAGGAAAGGAGAGTATTACATAAGACCAATAAAAATAAGTATCCCAGCACAGAAATATAGGGTTGAGTCATGGGGAAGACTGCTGACACTACAGTTGTACTGCAGACAGTCACTGACACCATAATTGACAATGAAGTACTAAAAAGTACTGCAACAACAAAAATGAGATTTTTAAATATGACAATAAAATGAGCAAACTTATAGAAAAGACTATAAAACAGAGCCATCAGCTCCGTGGCTGGTCTTGGTCCGGAGCCAGGGGGGACGAAGCAACTGAACCCGACCCCTGCGGTGACGGTATGCTTCCTGGTAAGGCAGGCGGGGGGAAGCATACCGTCACCGTGTCGGGTTTGGTTGCTCTGTACCCCGCTGGCTCCCTTCCCTCGTCCGCCAGAGTTCCCGTACCACATTCCCGGAGCGCACGGCTCGGTTTGGTGCCCACTGTGTTTCGACTACCTGCTGCAATATAGTCAAACAAAATCCCGGACGATTTTGAAATTCCCCACGGACATTTTTTAGGCTTGAAAAGTAGGACATGTCCGGGAAAAAGAGGACATCTGGTCACCCTACCACTAGCAAACATACACTAGAAAACACAAACAGATGATTAGCATATAAATAAAGGAGACTGTTGAACACAATGAGGCTAGAAATCATAAATCAGATTAGCAAAAACAAAAACTAGACTAGCAAACACAGTAATAAGACTAGCAAAGACAAAAACGAGACAAGTACATGACAAACAAAACATAAAGCTTGCTGTAAAACCTGCTGTTATTTTTGTTACTTGCAGATTTTCTTTCTTGTTGTGGGTTACCCGTCTTCAATTATGTATTTGTATTGCATTTGCACTTTTCGGTCACTATATAAAAGTGTGGCTAAAGCAGAGGTGCCCCAGCAAAAGAACAGCTGCAACTTGGAGCAGACAGCTGGTAGTCAGGTGCCATAGCAGGGCTGAGGGGAAATTATACAGTAATTTGTTGCACCTGTACACCTTTTACTAAAACATCCATTTGGACTCTGTTAAAATAAATGTAAAAAGTTTTTTTCCTGGCGGTTATCTATTCCTCATTCATGTTCGTGTTTTCCCAAGCTGATGCTGAAAAATGTTGAGGGGTTAGTTAACCCCTTTGCTTTTAAACTAAGCTAATTAAATTTGGCCTTATCTAGCAGGTTAATCTGGGTGTAAAATCGAGGGCGACCCGGATGTATATCTGGGCCCAGTCCTTTTGAAATGTAGCCCTTTTTTTAAGCTATGAACAGATACTGCTTCATTTAGACATTACTTGATTAAGCGCTTATAGGGAACCTTCTCTTGATTATTCCCCTGATTTTTGGCACCCCATTGTTTCAATTTCTTCTCTACTTGGTGTCAGTTCTACCCATGTAGGCTGTGGCATTTAAATATCCTTCCTTGGTACTAAGGGACCAAATGCCGCCATCAGCCACCATTACTCAATCAATTAGACTCATCTGACCAGGCAAACCGTAGTTGTCCAGTTTTATTGAGTCTTCCTGCTTCCATTTTTTCCCCAGTCTGATCTACTGCTTCAAGGTTTGACATTATGCTTTCCACCATGCTCTATACTTGATAGATGGTTGTGTGGGAAAATCAAAGTAGATCAACTGTTTCTAAAATGGTCAGACCTTTCCATCTGGAACCAACAACCTTGTCCTTTTCAAAGTCTTTGAACTTGATGCAAAGCCATTTGACTGCTGGAACGTCATTCGCTTATTCACAGTTTGTGTCGGGAACTGAAGCGGCATACCAGATAAAGTGTGAATATTTGTTGACGCCTTAGATGTCTTTCCAGCCCTGAAACTGCCCTCGGTTAGGCTGGAACATCCACTTGTTAAGAGGCTGCCGGTGTTATTTCTCAACAACCGTTTACACTGAAGACATCTGGTCTTTCTGTTATCTGTATCATCGTATTATCACTTCATACAACCAGTCCGTGTTTTTAGCCATATTCATGCATTCTAAAATCCTCCATTTATGTTGGGAAGCCCTTAAAAGGGTGCCATCCCTGGGGCTTGGTGCTGGGAATGCTTATGTGCTCTGCTTTAAAGTGAAGCGAACAGAAAGCTCTTGTGAGTGGTAAACACCGCAGACAACATGAATCCCTGCAGAGTCCCCTTCCTGCTAAATACACACTGGTACATCTTATATGTGCAGCTAGTTGTAGAGCAATAGTACGTTTCTTTTTTTCCCCCTCTTAAACGGTTGGCAAACTTCTTCTATAAATAGTTGTCCCCAATATCTCCTACCAGCAACTGCTAATCCTTAAAGGGTATTTAAGCATGATGTGTTTTTCAAATACTACCCCGGCCAGCATGTTTTATTCTTAGTACTGGTAATGCAGCCTAATTCCAAAGAACACTCGGCTCAGCTGTGGAACCCTGCTTTCCACTCGCATTTATAGATTTCCTGATGCCGATCAGATCTGATCAATCAGACAGCTAGAGAGAAAAAGCCTTCCCAGGAATTCATCAGAAATGCACTAAAAGTTCAGCTGAAGCCTGAATGCACAACTCAACAAACAGCCTTTGAAATGCTCCATTAAAGGTGACTTGAATAATGCATGGGTATGTTAGCCGGTTAGTTTTTTTCCCCCTCTGTTTTCTGCTTTTCCAGCACCAGTTAATACTAAAGCGCAATCAAATGGTCAAACAAGAGCAGTCAGACCCACTCTGCCTCTTTGCCTTGCAGCTTGTTCTGGCTGCAGTAAAGATCCACAGCTCCCACTTCATCCCTGACAGGGATTTTTTTTTCTGTGTGTGGCACTTTTTTTCTGCACTTGCTTCTGGGTGTTAAAGATGAGAAACGGGAGTTGGTACCTCTTATCTGAAGTCTTTCAAGGAACTCTCTTGTGGCTTTCTGCATCACAGTGGGTGTCCACCAATCTCATTTCCCCCCCTAGTCTTTCCTTCCGGGAGAAGTGAGCAACGTTCACCCAACTGGGCCTGCGCCAAAGCAGGGAAAGGGGGAAACAGAGGGTGGTTATTAAAGCAATGTAAGGAGAAAGATGAAAAGGAACGAGGTGAACTGCAGTGTCCGGAAAGAAGCCTCTTTTATTATTAGTGTATCACATACGGAAACAATCCTTTGGGGAAAATTGCAAGCAAGGGTTTGCCTCCTTTCCGAGGGTTTCTTCAAGGTGCATATGCTAGTGGAAGTAACCTCTAAGAAGAGCACAGGGAAAGAGCTTTTTTTCACCATGTTTGTGAATTAAATCACTGTTAATGAAACATTACACTCATTTAGATATTATGAGCTAAATAGTAAAAAAAAAATCCAAACGCAATTTTAAATCTAAACCAGATGGAACTCAGAAATGACTTCTTTCATCTGCTGAGCCCTTGAAAAAAGTAGCTGATTTTGGTTTTGCAAACTGTTGACAGATTTGTGAAGACAGTGTAAAGAAAGAGTATCATTTACACCTCGCCTATAAATTCACAGCAGGATTAGCACTTCTCCAGAAAGATTATGAAGAGCTGTGAATCTCTTTTACATTCAGGGAAGCTCATAATGAGGTGCTTTGCTTTGCTACGAGAGCTTTCCTCAAGCAGCTACGTTGCAGTGCATATCAGCACCAAATTCTCATACCGGCTGTCAGGCACAGTCAGCTTCAAAAACAAGCCCAGATCATCGTATCTCCACCTGTGATGCATGCTTTCATGAGGTGTTTCTGCAGGGACGCTTTGTTTGGTTCTTTCCACTCATGTTGTTGTTTATTATGGCAAAAAAACACACCTTCTTTTGGGGCTTTTTCCCATCAATCAAAAAAGTTGCAATGCTAACTTTTGGCTAAAGAGAAGAGAGGCTCCTGACAACCCTTCTACACTAGCCTCCACCCAATGGTTATGGTAGCATTAACTATTACGGGACGGACTTTACCTTTTAAGGTTTCTGTTTTAGTATGCAGATGAAGCTCTGTGATTTCTTCAAATATCACTTCTCTAGACTTTGGCATTGTATTGACATAAGCGTTTGCTTAAAAGCACTAGATGTACAAATTTCACCTTCATTAGGGGTGAGGATGACCATTGTTTCAAGTGCATTGATTGAAAGGGTTCACATACTTTGTTTTCCTAGTGATTGGAAGTCTCTTCACTGGGTCTATCTATGGGTTATTTTCAGAACACAGCAGTTTTACTCCCAAACCTATGCAGTGTCCAGGTTTAGTTCTTGAAGAGGTTGACTGGATAGAAAGACTGCGTGGTGAGATCCTCTAAATCTTATCGACCTTCATCAAAGGACCTTTGGACACTTAACTCAAGCCGGGTGTCATCAGTCAAATTGATGCATGAACAACTCAGGTTGGACTGGCTGCTTTACTCCGAGTTAACCAAATGCTGTCTTCTATTGTCCTTTTTACCGACTCTTACTAGGAAATAGTTCATAATTTTTTTTACACTTTTCTTTGGGTATAGGTCTAAATAAAAAACATTGTAATGTATTAAAATGTATATAGATTTAAATATATATTCAATCAGAAACTTCAAAATATTTTTTAGATTGTTTTCTTGAAGATAAGTTATTTTAGGCTCTATTGTCTTTTATGTTTTGTATTTTTCAAAAAAAGGCAGATAGGAGAGGGTATCAGATCTTTCAGCCTTTGCTGCAAGACGTGCAGCAAAGGCCACCAGGCCAGGTTGCAAACCTGTGTTTGCCACATTAAGTGATTAAGCCTCTGCAAATGTGTGGCATTCTTTAGCTCCGCAACACCACAAGCTCCCCTGTTTTTTTGTTTTTTAAACAGAAAGTAGTCCTCCTTTAGATTCCAGTCCTTCTTTTGCTCCTTTATTTTCAGACAGATTGAACAGGGTGGTAAACATAATTGGACAGTTCACTGACATCGTATTGTATGTCCTTGGGGTATTAAAGAGAAAATGTCTCTAGCAGTCGCCTCTCTCTACCCACTGCCAACATGGAAGGCTGCCTGGTGCAGAGTTAAAACCTTGTTTGATAGATAATAATTGTTGCCAGATTCCTCCATACAACAAGACACTCCTTCTGTCTGACCGCTAAATCAGGGACTCCTAGAAAGGCCTGATAATCTACAAAATCACCACAAAGCCTACCTCTCTATATTTGCTGCTCTGGGAATGAAGGGCAGGTGTCCATATGGTGGGAACAGTCTTTGCAACCTCTGGGAGAGTAATTGATGACTCCTGGTGGCAGCAGTGATAGGATCAGCTAGAGGGACCCACTGCAGCTACTGAGAGAGACTGGACAACATTATTGCATCAGCTGCACCAAGATATCGCACACATAAGCCTGAATTCTTTCCTGTATTGCAGAGAAGCACAGCGCCCATCCAACAAAGTAGTCTCAAGGTTTGATTGGATCTGTTTTCTTGAAAGATTTATTTTACATTTTCACGTGGCTATTCAAGTCTCATGCATGTACTTCCTTACACCACCTTAAGAAATTATATCCAGTAAAAACTTAATTATTAAAAGGCAATATTGGATTATACACAGGTTTCAGCATTAACCCATTTTTTTTTTAAATCAAAACCCCAAATATTTTAATTAAGTGTATGGATGATGGGTGGATGTATGGATGGATGAGGGGAGACTGATGGATGGATAATGGATGGATGAGTGGCGGTGGATGGATGGATGGATCGATAAGGCGTGGATGGATGGCTGGATGATGGGTGGTGAATGGATGGAGGGCTGGTGGATGAGAGGGTGGATGGGTGAGGGGACAAAGGGATGGTGGATGGTTGGACGAAGGGGTGGATGGATAGATGAGGGGTGGTGGATGGATAGATGGTTGGATGGATGGAAGATAAATGAAAGGAGCCGATATTTTGATAATCAGGTTTCTGTAATAAAGCCTATTTTTTCAGCCTTTAATGTGATTCAGAAACTGATGCATCAGCTCTGCTTCTTCTCTCCAAGGCTTCAAGCAGATCATTCCTTCCTCTACATCTTCCAAGTTACACACGTCTTCTCTTTTCATAACCGTCTCCCCACAGTCGGGGTCATCCCTGTTCCTGCACATCGATGATTTGTAACACATTTACGACTGTAATTGTGCAGCCTCAGACTCTGATTAGCATAGCTTTCCATATTTATGGAGGAGATCTCCATTTTTCCAGTTTGTGGCGTATATTAATAGCTAACGTGGCTCATTAGGGTAGTTGTTGGATGGAAAGGAAAGAATGTCAGATGGAGGAAAGGATGAGGGCCGGTGAGATTTTTGACTTTTCTTCCTGTCAAATGAATCTTGGCCTCGGGTGACCTAATTAGGCGGGTAATAAATCAAAGCACCCTCCAGGCTTCTCATGCTCATGTTCTGTTGGTGTGAGATATGTCAGTGACCCTCAGGGGAGGCAGGAGCAACCTTCTCTAAATCAAGGTTAGGCAGGAAAACCAAACAACGTCTGCCAACTCGAGCAGCTTTCTGCCGGACTTTTGGTCTAGATTAAACTAAGTTAAATCCGAAGCAGCCAAAACAGCAGTGCCACCAGAGTCCCAAGCATATGTCTGACAGAAGCTTCACCTAAATCCACCTAGACACACACACAGGCGCTCTGCCTGTAGAAGATTCAATAGGAGGAGGCTGCAGGGCGGCAGGTTGACAGGTGTGATGGACCTGATGCTCTCAGAGAAAGGAGGAAAATAGAGAGGGGCTTCAGGTACACTGATAGGCCAGTGCCTCCACCTAGGCAGCCCTCAGGGAAATGTCCAGATAGTGGTCATATTGGCGAAGAGATGGAGCTGACAGACCTAAAAGGATGGACCTCAGTGGAACGACTTGTCTGTTGCACTTAGGGTCTCTTCTCATGTGTTTTCATGTTCTGTCTGAGGCTCCTGTTGGACTGCTGTGTCGGTTAGTCAGAATTATCCATCATCCAGAGAATGAAATGTCCCTGTAATTGGTGCCACTGGGGATTTTGGGCCCCATGAAAAGAAGTGTTAATGGGCCCCTCCATAGACGGTCAACTTGTTTACATAAAATTATGCGCTGTAATGATATTTGTTCTTATCATTCCTATATTTGCTCATTGATTGCTTGGTAGAGGAAGCAAGGTAAATGCAAATAAATTATTTTACATGCAATAATTTGCTAAATCTATCTCTTTATTTAAATGTCTTTTTGAAAACATAAAATTCTCCCAAGATTACCTCAAAATACACAACTTACAAACAAATAAGGCTCTTATATTGAAATAAAATAGTCTTATTGTCTGTGGAGAAATAAATTCTCTACATAAAAACACAATTGAAAACAAAACGGCCAGTTGCCTTTTTATTATTTAGATGAAACAAGCATGCTGCACCGTGAAACAATGGGTAGTGCTGTTGCCATGTCGCAAGAAGTGTAATTCCTGGCCCGGGGTCTTTCTCTCTGGGTACTCCGGCTTCCTCCCACAGTCCAAAAACGTGACTATTAGGTTAATTGGCTTCTCTAAATTGTCTTAGGTGTGAGTGTTTGTGCATGGTTGTGTGTCTTTGTCTCTGTGTTGCCCTGCAACAGACTGGCAACCTATCCAGGGTGTGCCCCAACTCTCGCCCACAGACTGCCAGAGATAGAGGATTAAGTAGGAGAAAATGGATGGATAGATGGATGAAGCAAACAATGAAAACAAATCAAATGAATAACAATAATAAAATCATCAGCACATGTAAAACAAAGTAAAATAGGCTCATATTATCAAACTGCATGTAATAGTAAAGATGCGCCGATCTGATATATTTTAATATATGTGTGATTGTAGGTTTCTTGTTGAAAGTCATATTATTTTGTCGGTACTATAATTGTACCAGGGGCCTCTCCAGTTCCCGGACTATCATGGACCACTTGAGTCCTTCTCCCTTCGTCCACCTTTTCGGGACCCTGGCTCATGGCTCCCATATTCATCGTAAATTTCGCTATCTCTAGCTGGCATACAGTTCTTTGGTGACTGTTTAACCAAAAACGGTTTGATGATTGGAATTGTTAGGATTGTACAGAAAGACTTAGAAATAATATTATCTCCTCAGTATCCTTGAAAGGTACCAGAAAGCCATCCATTTTCTGCTTTCTGTTGCTAACTGTGTTGTGGCTTGTATAAACAACACCTTTCCTCTATGTATTCCAGTAAGTGGCTAATGGGAATTGAAGGTAAATCTCTTAGCTAACAACTTAACACTACCTGGTCAGGGGATATGAGCAGAGAGCTACACCCTTCATCCCTCTCCAAGCTGTAACTTATTGGGAACAAATTGCTTTGCAAAACTGTGTAATATGCAAAATGGAAACAAGAGTCAAGAATGAAGGGAATTTTTTACAGGATGTACCTTTTTCTTTGTGGTGCGGTGACATTTTCATTCTGTGGAATAATTGTTTGCATCACATTGCTTTGTGAGAAGAGCTTCATGATTGTACATGGACTAAAGTTTTCAGCAACTTCTGCTTTGTGACGTCATCCACTTAAAGTATTGGACCCTCCGGGATTTATTAATCCATTGTTGATGTAGCTTCACCATTGGGACTGGAAATAAGAAACTCTATTCCCATTGGTTCCCAAGCCCCTCCCTTGGGGTTCTGATTGACAGATTCCGGTGTCTGAGCCCTGAGGCAGGAAGTCTTAAACATAGCATTTCGAGCCACAGAGTCCCACAGCCCAGGGCGACGCCAGCTGCTGCACAGATACTCCTCAGTGGGATTTATTTGTATCACTGTTACGCTTACTGTACTCCTGTTTTTCATCTTTCTTCTGATTGTGCTTAATGGAATAAAATCCTTATCCTTGCTGGGTTGGTTATGGCATTATGGTTGTTGGGGGTCATTGCTTGGGCACCATCTGGGTTCCTTAAAGGAGGATAAGCAGTTTTTGTGCCCAAAGCATCAATGGTGAGGTCCTTTCCAACATTGATTGCTCCATTACAGTTTCCCTTGTCACTGAGCCTCAGGGTGTCACTATTTCTTTTTGCTAAAGACTTTTGTTGGCATCTCAAGCATGACCCTAGGCATGAGGATTTTGTAGCAGGATATGAAGTGGCCAGAATAAAAGTCACCTTGACACTCAATGGAAGTGGTCTAAGCTGTGATAATGTTAGTGCCATTCCCGTCTGTCATGGCGAATACAGGCCAAAAAACAAAGCCCTCAGTTTTCGGGTCCATTTATAAACAAGTCTTTATCGGATCCTGACAGATGAAGGAATATCAAGCTAGCAAGTGATCGAGACAAGTTTCCCCCAAAGTGTGACTAATCCTTACCCTGTGATTAGAGCCTTCCCAAAGACCTACCTAAAGTTTTTTCACTCCAGATCTCTCCAGATTTTGGTAAAGAGACTATGTATACCATTGCAGTTCCCCAGAATTTGCTACAGAGTAGGTTTTCTTTATATATCTCTAGCCCAATGACCATACCTTAAATAATATTAATTGTCTTTTGGAATTAAGATACGAAATTGCAAATTCAGAGACAGATTAGGATGGTTACTTTTCATACTATGTATGACTTTAAAAAAAAAATTGCGGAAAGTCATTGTAAGGTAAGGGTAAAAACTGCGCTATTGTTTTCAAATGACTAAAAACTTCTTTGTTGTTTCTTTTGTTCTGTTTACCAATAAAGATTATTGGCTCTTTAATCAAGGCCTGTCTGCTGTCCCATTTAATTTAGTCCCTACCCTAACCCTAAGTTATGTGATGTTTGCAATACCAATTCTGTGCTCAGCCTTTGTTGATAACAGTTTGGATGAGGAGTTAATTTTGCTGCTTTCACATTTGGAACAACAGCGATAGTCATTACCTTTATTATCTCCTGAATACAAAAGAAAAATGATGTCTGTTTGGTCATTATTGATGCATTTTCAGAACTTAATGATGGCACCCATGTGAAGTGAAATGGATGTTGTGGTGTTGTTAACTTCTCAATTAAAGAGCAATTTAATTATGAAGATGGGACAAAAATGATGCAGATTGCACTTCCAGCCAATCAGTCACACCAAAGCAGATGCTTTTACTAACTATTAACAGAAACGCATGTGAGGTGTTGTTCAAATTAAGTTGGACTGATTTAACAACATGCATTAAACCCTATGAAGTAAACAATACCAGATGTTTTGAAATCTTACACTATATGTCTCTTTGTTTTTAATAATCCCAGTTCATTCAAAGATTTGTGTATTTAGAAGCTGTATAGACTGCCTAATTAAAATTAACAATTAAGAATAAATGACTATCTGAATTACTTTTTTTAGGTCTTACTTTGCATCAAAAACAGCTTGTTGTTCTTGAAGAAAACAAGAATTTAAACTAAAACGAAAAAAAAAAAAATGCTTAAGAAAATGTATTTTGCTTCCATACTGGTAAAATCAGGTTTAAAACCTGCTGTATTATCTAACTTCAAATCTGAATGATACATTTAAACATCTACACGAAAATGTGGCGCTAAGTGACAACGGGCAAATGGCCAAATATGGATAGCAATAGAGCTTTTTTCTCCAATTAATGCTAGTCCTTCTATCATGGTAAATGTTTACACTGAAAAAGACTAATCTAACACGTTTTCAAGTATCAAAAGTCATGTTGTAATGCTAACATCTTAAATTAAAATTTGTGTCTTATATTGCCTTGAATGGTTTTATGTCAAAACCTCTTTAAATGCTTTAAATATAGTTGATTAATGTTAGGTTTAAACACCAAATATTTTATGCAGTAACCTGTAAAAATAAAGACACAGAGAATTTTAGTATGATTTACTTGCAAGGAGAGTGATCAGAGACTGTTCAGTTACAATTCTCCAAACCACTCTGAAACAGCTCTGCCCTCACAAGCCTTTATTAAGGAACGCCCTAGCTACAATGTTGGTTCCAGCTGCTAAAAGGGAGGAGGAGGGGGTGAAACCCAGTCGGAACCAGAAGTCTGCATAACATCATACAGTATCATGAGATAAGGAAAGCTTTCACTCCTTTCTCCGGTGTTAGTGCGTGCATTTCCCTGTGTTCTCTCCTTGAACCGTCTGACCTTGAGCAGCCAGCTCTCACATTCAGCACTCCATCTGCACAGACTTAAAACATTAGTACAGAACAAGCAAGTAAAATACTTCAACACTCTTTATGATATAAGTGAAATAAGGATAACAAAATGTGTGAGCATAATTATATGATCCCAGTGTGTAAGCATAATAATATGATTAAAGTAGAATAACTTGTACAATTAATCCAACAACTATTATTAATTTCTAACACTACTTCAGTACATATTTTTTGGTTTTCCTACTTTAGTAAAAGCAAAATGTACAAATTCTATAATTTTACTACCAAAAATAAACCTTAGAATAATGACTCTATTCATACAAATCTAACTGATTTAAACATAATCTGATGTAAAAATTAATTCAGATTATCTTTTTTACCTTGATTATGAAGAAAATAGTACAGATAAAGACTATGACAAAGTATTTTACTAGAGTTGAGGGTAGTAAATATGAACAAATCAAAAGTTATAAATACATCAGTAGTTATACTTTAAAGTCTGTGTTTTTCTTCCTTTTCAGGCAGAGCAGCAGATTAACAAACTGGGAGATGTAAAAAGTAAAATATTTAGAAAAGAACAGGTAATATGGTTTAATCTAAATATTAAATTATCAAATAAAACCAAAAAAGCTTATTTTTGAGTGAATCTCCATAAATTCTAGAATCAATATGCTGATGCAACATCACTGCTAGAAGTAAAATATGATTGTTATAATAAAGTCGTACATTATCATTATCACATAATAAGCAAATGTACCGGTATCCTTTTGACTCTTTGGATTTTTGTAGGTTTTTGTCCACATTTTTATTTTTATTTTTTTAGCTTTTTCTATGTATTTTTTCATGCATAGCCAGGTTTATTTATTTATTTTAAATGAAACCTAAAATTCTAAAACCTAAAAAGTGCTTAAGTGGAAAGCAACTTCCCGCTTTTGTCTTGTGTGTTTTTTTTAAAGCTGTTTCCCTTCAAACAAGAGAAGTTGTCTTTTAGACTGTGGCTATTTATATGTAGCCTGGGTGCCAGTCCGAACTTAGTCCCGCCCACAAGGTTTGAGTTCGGGGACGTTCGGTCTGGCTCTGCTCCATAGTAGTGCGAGTATTATCGCCCACTGTCAGGCGATCCAATCAAATTGTCAGGGCGGGCTTTATACGATGATGGACAGATGATCAAGAGTAACGTAATCAACCACGTGACCAAAGCGCGCTTGGGCGACAACAATAATGGCTGCCGCTGGAGAGTTTGGGTGAGTAGATTCTGCTATTAGGTCTGTTCTAGAAGATATCGACAGCAAATTAATTTTAAAAGAGGAACAGAGAATTGCGATCAAGTCTCATCTTCTTATTCTAGGCGTGAAACTGCACGCTTTGATTTTTGTGGACAACAACTATGCATCGCTTAACATACGTCACGCACTCCGTTGCTCTTATTGGTTGTAGATCTATCCAATTGAGTGCAGAGGCATTTTTTTTCCTGGTTCGTTCGAAACACGCCCCATAATCACAGCTCTATGGAGCAGTATCAGACTCATATTCTGACTAGAATTGAGTAGGACTACGTCAGGCTAATTTATATGTTGGGTAAGTGAAGAATTTAATCCAGTGTATTCCGGATTTGGTGCTTATAACTTTTGGAAACCGTTCTACTTTACACTTTTATCAGGTTACTTGGTTTAATGGAAAACAAAAAATACAAAAGGCAACTGGAGGTGCCTTGTTTGTATCATGTATCCCTCGTTAAGATGTGTTCGACAGGGTGGTATCTAAGTAAGTAGAGGATTGGATCACTTATGCCTGTTTGTTTGCATGCTGGTTTATTTACCGACAAAAACACCAAATCCACAGATCCTAATATGGATGAAGAGATACCCTTAGGTGTTGATTGATATGTTGCTCTGTGTAATTATAGTCAAAGCGCCCCGTTACTGATACAACTCGGCTCAGAAGATAAACAATAAATTGAGTTGTTTTCTGCCCGGGGCAAAGCCGGCCACTTTCATTTGTCATTCAAACCAAAGTGAGGTAATTGCTTTTTTTCACCATTTTGCTTTCATTCATTGTGACTTCTTTTTTTTCTTTTTTTGCATGTTTTGTGATACAGGTCTTTGCAATGAAGAGATTGCAGCTTACTTTGGAAGAAAACTAATTTCCTGTGTGAGAAAATGAAAACTTTTATAATGCATACAGATTTTTGTTTTGGCTTTTTCAACATTGTCATCTTCTCTGTTTGTTTCTCCCTCATTGGGTTCTTGGGTCACATTTCCTTTTTATTCTAAAGGTATAATGGATGATTTTTTTTTTTACAAATTTTAGAAAAGACCTCTACACGCTCCTGAGATGGAACGCCTATTGTGAGAGCAAGCTTACCCTTCAAAAGATTTGCAATTTTCCCACTATGTCAGACTCACTGCTAAGTGAAAATGGGGATGAGCACGTAGGACGGCATTACGTAACTATATAACCAAAATGATTGACAATTAGGAGAAGCACTTATTTTGATGATCCACACAGAAAAAAAAAGAACATCCTCCACTATACCTTGAAGTTTTGGCATCAAGTACACTGCAAGAACCATCTAGAAATAAGTACAACATTTCTTAAAATAAGTGTATTTACCCTTAATATTAGTAGGTAAATAAAATGATTTGCCAATGAAATGAGCATTTCTACTCTTAAAATAAGATAATTAGATAATATTAACTTGAAATAAAGTTTAAAATTTAAAATAAGAAATTTTCTTATTTTAAATGTAAATTGTCTTGTTCCATTGGCAAGGTGTCTCACTTATCTCCTCAATTCAAGAAAAAATTCACTTAATTTAAGCAAAAATGACTCATTTAGATTTCTACTTTTTGCAGTGTAAGTCTATAAATTATTATTATATAAAAAGGAAAAACATATCTTGACCATCTTAAGCTTAAAAATAAAAGGAATTACCCGATGATATTTTTATGCATTGTTGGCTTTGTTTGTCTACATTAGTTTATTATGAAGCATTTTGTGGTTTTGTCTTAAAATTCAGTATAAAAAGTTTTATTTTTAAATAAAATGGGCTATAGCCTACTTTTTAATACATGCACCATGTATTTTTACATCACTGCAGTGGAAGTGTGGCTAAAGCTTTCTTCTAGAATTGCTTCCAATTATTCAATTTATCTTAATGATATTCATGCCCAGACTTAGACTTGGCCGATTCAAAACCATTTTTTAAGCCATTCTGTAGTGAACGTACTGAGATTTAGGATAAAAAAAAACATTATTTGATGTTCAAGATGATTTTTGGTGGATGTTAAATAGAGCTTTGGGCTCTTTTTTCTGATCAACCATGGCTTTAGGGGTTTGATATCTATCCATGAAAGACCTATATCTAAATCGATAGAATGAGGTGAGGAAGCCCTTCAAAGCTTTAGATATTTTTACCTTTTTGAGCCCCTGGTTGAGTGAAAATTTGGAAATAAAAGCAAAATTAATGAATCTTTAAATCGAACATATATACGTTTGACCCAACTATACATCTGCCTATATAAATAGAAGTAGAGGAGCAAACACTTTGATGACCTTTCAGGGGTTACCTTCTCATTCTCGTATCGTGTCGATTCGCAGGTAATCATCTTCACGCTCTGCTGCATTCTTAGAGATCTGCCAAACACCTTTTCTCTCTCTGGCGTTAAGGCCACCTCGATGTAAACAAACAGCTGCCTGTGTCAGACGAGGACGAAATCCCCTCACCGGGGGGATCCAATTACCTTCGACTGCAGTGGATGGTTAGCTCACACATCAGTACCCAGGAGACGGACACCTGCTTCTCCTTTCAAACTTTTCTGCATGCCGAGCTGCTGCTCATTTATACATTCGCTCGGCAAACCTTTGCATCTCCGCTGACCTCAGCTGTATGGATTTATATACATGCTTCTGGCTAACTGGAGGTTTCTCAGTCTTGCTTGGATGCCCTCAATCCTCACATCTTCTCAGGGGGACGAGTTGGTTCACAAACATCCCAGCTTCAGCGCATAAACACGTTTCGTTCAACATTTTCTTCCCATGACCGCTAAAATGTTTTGCAAAGCAGAAAATGGATGCAAATACTTGTTTTGTTGTTGAGCATTGTGTTGGAAAATTAGCATGTTTACTCCCAGCTGATCTGACAGCTTTTGAGCTTGTGCCGTTTCTAAAATGAATATTAGATCATAAAGCCGCATGTCTTCTGTGATGTGACAAGCATCCTTTTTTTGTTGGTAGCTGTCAGCTGACTACATGAGGCAAAACTCATGAGAAGAAGCCAAAATATTTTAGTAAAGCAGATTGTTTTTTGCTTTTTGAGATTTTTAGAATTATATTTAATAAAACTTTCTGCAAAGAATTAATTTTTTTTGTCTTTCTTGCTTATTTTTCATGTGCAAAGAGTAACCAGGAGCGTGAAGGGGTTGTGATCGGTGCTGCCCTTCCTCTGAGTGTGTTACGCAAGGCTTCCTCTAACTTTACAGAGGGCTCAGTGAACTGTGGCTCACCAGCATGACTGCTCTCCATCAGACTTCCTCCTAATCTGATGTTACCCCAGTGGGGGTTGCCTTCGACCTTTTCTCTTGACGGCCTCTTTGTTCAGTCTTGGTCTGTTTTGTTTTTTGTTTTTTAACACGTCAGCTCTCCAAACAGCAGGTACCTGTGTTTCTGGGGCTTCTTACCCACCTAAGTTAGAGCTGAGGGATGTCTGAATTAATGCTGGGAGGGAGAAGTGACATAAAAGCTGTTTCCAGCTCTACTGTTCCAGTGGAATAAGCTTTGCAAATTGTATCATAGTCATGGATCTCCAATGTTTTTGTCCTAATTTTGGCATCTTTTGAGATGAAGTGTACAAATTTATAAAATGCATGGGTTTAATGCATTTTTTTGGTATTTTAGAGACTTTTATGCTCTTGCTGAAAGTGGTTGAACCTGTAGGAATAGCAGAAAAACTATATTTCAATAATGCTTAAAGTTTTGACTTCCTTTTCCGACCTCCTATTCCAACTAATAAAAACTCAGCTCAACCTGAGTTACATCAATGGATAGCCAATGAATAACTGTTTATGACGATATTTGACGTCATATGGGTGAAACCTAACATTTCAAAGATAACTCACTTTTTTTTGCATTTATATTCTTTTTTTTTCTCAATAATGGTGTGTTTTTGAAATATTTTGAGAGTTTAGTCTGATTCTTTTAAGCGTTATCTTTCTAAAAAGGTCTCAAGTATAAAAATGTGGTGGTATCTGCCTAGTCCTAGATGAGCACTTGTAGATATTCCAAGACAGCATTTCTTGTGACAAAAAGTTAATTTCTGGCCTAATGGACTATATAGAAAATGCAGGTGAGAATTGTGTTTTACATTCAGAGCTGTTTTAGGAAGCATACCATATACACAGTAGTGCAGCTATATTAAATCAGAATGAGTGTTACTCCTCTAGAGATAATCGAGGCTCAACGTCGTTCTTTGGTTTTTAATAGCAATTTATTGTGGACACGTCTTATAAAGCCCCCAAAAAATGCCGTCAGAACTAAGAAGGGAACCAGAACCCAAATGAGCTCAAAACAAATATAAAGCTTTACACAAATAAATATAAGTAAAACAAAGGCATACCTCATTGGCCACATAAACTCCAGAGGAATAAAGATAACTTATACAGCTTTTCTTAGAAAACCAGTCTTAAAGCTTTCTGGTTAAACTTCTTGAAGTAACATGTGCAAAAAAAAGAATTGTGTCGAACGATCTTTCCCATGGGCAACAACGTGAAAATGCGTAACAAATAACATAGGTTCCTCCTTTCATCTTAATGAGCTTTTTAACCAATGTACATAAACATAAATTTACTGAAAGTTATTGATTTATTTATGATTGAACTTTTAATTTCAATACTATTATGTATTAACTCTTGTTTTTAATTAAGTATTAGAATATTTAAATGAGTTGACTCTGATGGCAGCTACAATGAGTGTATTCTTTACATCGAGACCAAACTTTATTTTTACTCCATATGGCTCAAGAGCTATAAAAGTTTGAATTTGGAGAGGCCTTTTTAGGTGTTTTTTTTGGCATTTTCAGCTGAAAATCCTGGTTATATTACATAAATGACTAAAGCTATAACTGACACTAATGAATTAAACTGAAACTTTTCAAAAAAGCAAAAACTACACTAGTGAACAAATACTACCCATGAATTAAAAATAAGATAGATTTCAGCATCAGAAGTCAAAACTAAATAAAAAGAAAACCCAATGAAACCCTGGATCGTATTGTGCATGAACAGGTTCGATTAACAGCGTTCACTGCATGCGTTCTTATTTTTAGAAAACACTAAATTGAATGGATCAGTTTTGAAGTAATGAACGTGATAGAGTGACGTTCTCTCTGAGAATAATGAACGACACACACAGCTCATGTTCAATTGATAACAACAGGTTTCATTGGTTATTGTCAGGTTTTACGGCACTAAGGGCTCATCTACTGGTATTTCTGATGCCACTTTTGTAGAGAACTTGGCACAATTTAATAACTTATCAAAGTAAAAAAAAAAACTTATGTTTTTCGGCAAACTGTTGGTACCAGGACTTGACAAACAAGTCCATATGTCAGCCACGTCTAGGGTTGGGAATTGAAAAGATTTTCACGATTCCGATTCCCTTTTCGATTCTATGAAACGATTCAATTCTTTATCGATTCTTTTTTCGATTCCAATTTGGGGGAAAAAGGAGAACAAACAGTTTGATTATCAGAATCAACTTTGTTTACTTAACTATTGCACAATCTTACAAACTCAACAAGATCAAGATGTCCACAGGAAATGTGAAACTGGAGTAACATCTGTGTTTAAATGAAAAATGAATACAAGAACAAACTTAATAACCAACAATGTCTAATAACAAATTATGGGATAATAACCTATTTTAAATAACAAAAAATACTAATTATAAAACAGTAGTAGGGAAAATTAACAGTTATTTTGCAGAAAGATGAGCATATCTGCTTTTCTGGAAGGATACGGGATCTTTCAGGGCTTACGGTGTCTCCAGCCATGGAGAACACACTCTCAGATGGGGTGGAGGAAGCCTGCACACAGAGGTAGTTTTCAGCCAGTCAGATAGCAAGGGCAGCGTATCTTGCTTGTTCCACCACCACAGTGTGGCGCTATCCCTGCAGGGGATGGAGGGCAAGCTTTTATAGAGCTTGATTTCCTGATCTACCCTCTGGGCTAAGGAAAGACGGGGCTTTGATTCAGAAAGTGACCGCAGCTCGTTGTCTTCCTCCTCGAATTGTTCTTCCAACTTGCGTAACTTGCGTAACTTACGTAACTTGCGTAACTTACGTAAAAACGTGACGTAAGTCGTGCTCCCCAGAGCCGGCGCTCTAGGCTCTGTTGCTGCGGGAATCGAAAAAAGAATCGTTCAGCGAGCTGCCAAACGATGCCATGGAATCGGAAAATTCGGAACCGGTTCTTAACAGGAACCGGTTTTCGATTCCCATCCCTAGCCACGTCCACTTCAAATGTAAAGCAACACATTTAATTTAAGCATTTTAGATATCTTGGGAAATGTCTGCTACTGAATCAGGGACATAAAAAAAATCTATTTTGTTACATTGTTTCTCAGCAGGACCTGAATCGTATTTTTTAACAAAAGAATTCAGTCTTCTGGTTTTGCCTTAACTTTACTTTTCCCATTTGGCTCTTGCCATAAACTGGTTTTAAGTTATTAGGGGATTGCCTTATTAGTTTGGTCAATTTACCTTATTCTTCAGTTGTTTTCTAGTATTTCACCTGCTTATTTCTAAGTGTTTTGGTTAGTTTTGTCTTTAGTTTAGCTAGTGATCATTTGAACATTTTTGCAGACGTTCTCTTAGGTTCTACATTGTGCTTTTCACTATTTATCCCAGAATAAAAAACTGTCCTAAATATTTTTTTAGTACAGGGAAATGAACTGCTCTTGTTGATTTAAGGTTTTTCTTGCTTCGAAACATGGGTTGGCAGTATCAGGCAGACACGTTGTTGTCGCAACAATCCCAACACAGTGGCCATTAAGGTCCATAACAGAAGCTGAGGTCACATTAGTCATTGAGCCTTCTCATTCATCTTTTGAGGGTTTGGGTCTTTGTCATATAACTGTTACTGATCTATAAGTTGATGTGGTCCAACTTCTGAAGACGTAAGAGGCTGTGACGCCACCTGGGTAGAGGAGACAAAGTTCGCTGGCAGAGGGTTGAAATATGGACCCTGAGGTCTTCTTTTGTGCATAGAGGTGGTTTTCCATGCTAGATGTGCATTACTTCTGTTACACATCTCTGAAACCACCGCACATCTTTTTAAAAGGCGTTTAAAACTTTTGGACACAGAACAAATATTATTCCGAAGACATTAACCTACAGTTGCATCAGTATGGGGGAGGTGCAGTGTTAAGCTAGCTGACAGCTGACATCACTGTGTCCCTCCACTGATTATATAGATGATGTGTTAATGAATGTGTGTGTTGGGGGGGGTGGAGGTGCTTCGGTTCTCCTCCATTTCACTAATTGCTTAGAGAACTAGATAAGACTTTAATTACGTTTCTCTAAGAAAAGAGCTCTTGGTGTCAGTCTCCATCTCTGGTGATTCCGTTTACTTCAATCTCACCTCCTTTAACAAGAAACCAAGCAGTTTGAACCATCTTTTCTTTTCACACAGCCACTTTTTGTTAATTTGAAGACGAAAATGGCTTTTTTTTTTGTTCGTTTTGGATCAAAGATTGAAGCTATCAAGTAATCAAATAGGTAAATTGCCCATCTTGATTTGATTTATATCTGTTTTCTTGCTCTGCACAAACCTTTGCTGCCTTGCCTTGCCTAATTATTACTGCTCTGATATCTGCAGATGAGTGACATTGGCTGCATTATTAGCCCTAAATGATAGCTTTGCTCTTATTTATGTGCTCTTTATTTTTCTGATACAGATTCTTACTTTAATTATGTTTAACATTTACCGGCGACTGGCTATTAAAGTAAAGAGTGTGTCAAAGCCTTGAAGTCTTAGCCTTCCACCCCTCTAACGATGCTGGTCTTTTAGGAACAGTAAAGTTTTACTTCATTTACTGTGATTGCTTAAAAAGCTAGATCCGGTCCAACTTTTAGAGTCTATTGATTGCATTATTTTGAATTAAATTAGAACATAAATTTCAGTTTAATCTCTAATCAGCATGTGCTGTAGATGGTATTCAGCCTGTAAAATAATACTAGATAATATTTGATATTTCTACATGTGAGATACAAGATGACCAGAGCGTGGGGTGGATTTATTTTTGGAATCTTCATCTGGTAAAACCTTCCTTTTCTTTTTAAATTAGGTGATTGAAACTTTTCCAAAGCTGTGCTGTACTGTTTGAACCCAATGAGATTATCCATCAGTATGATTGGATAGGGCTGTGCTTTGTAGCAAACCGCCATCATCTAGTCATGTCGATTTGAAACGCACTTTCTCGAGGGTTTTGAAAACTATCAATCAAGCAGTTTTATGGGGAATTAAATCATATTTCTCTCATAAAAACGTCATCTTACTGGCTTTATGTAATGTTCCAATTGTGTTAAACTGGTTTATTTAGCAAAAATTTACTTTTTTAAACTGAATTAGTAGAAGAAACCTGATGTTTGACGTTTTTATTGTGATACATCTTAATTCTTACATGTAAAAAGATCTATGGATCTTCTTTTTGAATTGGATAAAAAGGATCCCAGCTGATCATGTTTAAGTTTTCTAGAAAAATAATAGTTCAATGCCATCAGCAAACTTTTCCTGGACTGTTTGAGAAGAACTGCAGAAGACGGCGGGTGTTTGCCAACCTTTTCAGAAGGAGCATTTGTTATACAAGGGGGTAGCATGAAATCTTGTTCCTCCACTTGTTTTGGAAAATCAGGCCTTGTTTCAATGAATCCAGTTTGAGGAAGAAAAAAGAAACAAGGACGTCCACTTTGGCTGACAGACGAGTATTTCTGAACCCGGCGCACGCTGCAGGAGGACCACTTGTGTGACACAGATGTAGTCACGGACCGAAAGATCCGTCAGGGAAAGCTGGAGGAGTGCGCTGTAGACATGCGGAATGACAAAGGCGTCTCAGACAGATGAATCAGCCCAGTTGCTGTGAAAGGACCATGAAAGAGATGTACACATTCATCCATCCATCCTCGTCAGCAGCCGGCAGGGGCCACCCGGCGCTCCTTCAACCTGACGCCTGACACGTTAACTCACACGCGCTCACACTCACTGCAGACACGCTCCGATGACAGGGCGCTCGCTCAGTCACACGACCGTGCACTCTCCCTGGTTTTTAGCTCCATAAAGCGCCACACAGAAAGCTCTCTCCCCGCAGACGGCATTATGGGAGGACGGGAGCTGGCCACATCTTGTTGACATTTTCATAGGCACTCGGAGTAATTTATGTAATGTTAGTTTGCTCCCAGTGCAGCAGGCCTGAACAAAGTAAAAGCAAACAGGGGGAGAAAAAGAACAAATTGCTTTTTTAAATTGCTCCGACAAGAGGTGCTCTTTTTGCTCTATTAGGACGGAGTGCAAACAGGGCTCCGAATCAAAGGAGTGGGTGAGCCGGATCGAAAAGAAACACCAAGTAGTCGGTGTTTCCATCCAAACTGCTCGAATTGCCACATTACAAAATAGCAGTTTATCCTTATTTCTAAACCCTCACAGGAGGATTTACTCACAGGGCTTCATTTGGTAAAGCTTGTCCGCTTTGCTACCTGAAGACACACACCTGAATTGGCTTCTAAGTTTCTCTCGACCTCATCTTCCGTCATTATTAATTAGCTGCTTCCAACACATACTTTCCTCTCATTAGAGAAAGGAATAACAGATAGAGGAGCAGAATGTAAAGCGTAGGTGCTGAGGTGGTAATGTGTCCTTTATGAATTTAGTCCCGGCTTGTCTGTTATCAGAGGGGTCGACGCAGACCTCTGGGAAATCATTTAGAGAATTCATTTGTTTATTCCCTGGGTCTTGGTGTGTCTTTAGATCAATGCAAATCAAACATAAGCTGAATTAACAGAAAACATAGACTTTATAGATGAATTTGTAAGTTTTGACTGAAAAATAGCTTAAAAACAGCCTTTTGATTTGATCCCTGGTGACTAAAACCCTGTTTGATGAGCAGACTGACACTGCAACAGCAACTTTAAGCCTTTATAGGGCAGGTTACTGTTTTTGATCCCTTGCATACCCCATAAAAAATGGAATCCCCCCGTCCCTCAGTGAGGTCTAGAAGCACAATATCTATATCCAGCCATTCAGCACAGATCCTGCTACATGGCTGTACATCTTATTTTGGAATTTGGCCAATTAGATGAGCACTTGAATGATATATTACCTACTGTCAATTAAGTTGAAAAACAAAAGTTAGCAGAACAAGAAAAGAAAAGATAAAAAGCTAAGTGAAAAGTAAAGTAAAAAAAAAAAAAATAAGTCTAGTTAGCAATTAAATTTAGTTTATAAACTAAAAAATGTAAGTGCCAGTATCAGCATTAATGCCTCTAAGGTTATGTTGGACCAAAAGAAAAAACATGTTTCTTTCACTCTCAGAGTGTTTTTCATGAAATTCTTCTAGAAGCACCTTTTTTTATTTTTCTTAATATATTTGGACAAGTTGGTGTTTCTTGTTATTACCTTGACATTCATTTTTGGCATCAAATATCCATATTTTTTTTGAATGTTACAAAGGTAATAAGGTCTGGTCCTGGATTCCAATAACACTATTGGCTTGAATTTTTGGATAAGACGCTAATCGCCTCCATTTTAATTGGATCCAACCTAGGAAACAATCGAAGCGTTATATTCAAGATGGATTTTGTGGCTACCGGCATCCATTTCAACTCAGACAGCAATAGCAAGTCAATTTAAGGTAAAATAAAGTAAAACAAAACAAAACTTGATAACTAAAAGTGAACAAGTTTGTGACATTGCTACGAGGATGAGCAGAAGAGGGCTGCAATTCTGTGTTTAACCGCAGGTGGCAGTATCATTAGAAAACTCCATGATGCCTCTTTAAGGGAGGAAGCTAACAAAAGTAAAATGTGCCTATGTGGAACCACGACTTAATGGAAAATAATCCCTTTTTAGGGGGTAATTTTGCCACGCCTATTTCTGACTGCTGCCTGACCTACAGAGTAAAGACACCACTTAGTTAGAACCCTTCTGACAACATAAAGATGGGTAAAGGTTGTAAAAGAGCAATAATCAAAGTATTTGATTTCTTATCTGGAAAGGGACTTTATTCTATATAGTACAGGTTTTAATCCACAAATGGGGAGGCTGGGGAGCAATTCGCCTGAGGTTATTCTGAGACAGTTTTATGGCTCATCCTGGAAGGGTGATGGGAGCAGGGCATCAGTTTGTGAACTTAAGTCTTTGCAAAAAAAAGAAGAAAAAAATCAAATAAACTTTCAAATTGCTCAGATAAGAAACAAAGGTGTGGACTACTCAAAGTATGATTTGGAGTCTACTTTTCTTTAAAGCCTGGATCAAAAACATTCAAGCAGGTTAAAATGACAAAAGACTCAATACCAGTGATACTGCTTGGATTCATTTTGTAGTTTAGCCAGAAAAGTCACACAAAAAAATCATCCAACCATCTTTTGTCCAAGGGAAATAACTGCTTCCCATAATTATTTTCCAGAAATAATATATTACTCATGGCTGATTTTATCTCTGCCTGTGAGCGAAAAAATCCAATAGTCCTATCAAATTTGGTGACTCTGGGTCATTTTTTTATGCAGATTTTTGACTTCGGAGCTGTACTGCAAGAGAGAGATGAGTTAAAATAATAAATCCTAAAGTGAATCCTTTCTCCTTTCTTTGCGGCTCTGAATTTCTTAGAGTCCTTCCAGTTGCAGTTCCAGTCTGATCTTAGCATCCCCTCATCACTGGGGTTATTATCATATTAATGGGTGCTTTGAAATATTAATTCAAATTGATCTATTTCTTTTTTTTTTTTTTTTTTTTTTGAGTTCTTGCGGCACTAGTGGCTTGTTTATTATGGACAGTAGGCTGACAGGAAAGGTGGTATGAGAGGGGGGGGAAAGGACCACAGGTCAGATTCGAACCCGGGTCGCCCGTGTCGAGGACTAAGGCCTCCATACATGGGTTGTGTGTGCTAACCAAACCAAAGCATGCCCAAATAGATCTATTTCTTTGGGGGCGGGTTGATGCAAGGATTTCCGAAAGCATGACTTGGTTGGTTTCCTCTAATCCTTGCAAGACTGCGCTGTATACTTGCAGCCTCGTAGCCATTAGCTACACTTTGTGAAATATATTTAAATTAGTTTGCTCAGAGAACCTGACACTTTTCACTATAAATCAAAGTCACTGAAGTTCCTTTTCATAACCATTTTTAATCCTCTATCCCATTTCCTCTTTATGGATGCCAGCAAAGGTTAGAGCTAAACCACAACCACCACCTGATATAGTGATAAAGATACGTATTCTTCCATTCGTAAATATTGTTTTTATAGGTTAATCATTCAGTTATGTTCTTTTCCCACCACACTCCCGCCTATTGCTCAAATCACTAAAGTTCTTATTGTATATATCTCATCTTTCTTATTCTCTAACCGTGTTAGAGTGTAATTTATTTCTTATGAGATTCCAGCTTTGTCCGATTCATGATAGGCTTCCAGTTTATGGGGTTTCTGAGGCGTTTCTCAGGGCCCCAAAACTGCTTCGGTTTAGCTGAGTTGGATCTGTTGAGTGGAGTACCCTAAAGGCTGATTTATACTTCTAAACCAGGTTGTCTGCGTAGGTGTCATGGTGAATGCAGAGATGTCCCCGCCCCCTCTACAGACACTCTGCTGCACCTCTCCCAAGTTGTAGGTGACCGCAGACAGTGCTGCAGACAGCCAGCCTCTGACTGGTCAAATCTATGGCTCTGTTCGAAAACCTAGGACGGGTCCTCCAAGGACGCGGTCTACCTAGACTGGATCCTTCGAAGTCCTTGAAAATAAGGAGACCGGAAGAGTTTTGGCTGTAAATTCGACCAGGTCTACCCTTTGGCGGGTTTTACCGCCGTATGCTCTGTTGCTTAGCAACCGTGAACGTTGACACACAAAGCAGGAAAAGAATAAATACAGAAGTTTTCAAAACTGTTTATTTATTTCTTTGTTATTGTGAAGTGAACAAAGACTACACTCACAAGAATCCAGAGTGGAATAAAGATTCCAACCACCGGGAGCAGGAACAAATAAAATCAAATGTAAAGATAGAAACCTTAGTCAGTTAAATAACCTGCTGCTGTCATTCTGCACATCTCTGATGTTGCTGCTATTTTCAAATATCCATGACTGTAAAAATGTCCATAGCTGCATATTGGTTATTTATTCTCCAGTTTTATATTGTTAAAACACTTTACAGAATTTTATTGTTTATATTTTAACTCTTCCTATTATGTTATTCTTATACATTTTTCTAAGGTCCACATTTGTGTGACCATTTTCAATAATCTTTCTGCTGCTGTAAATTTGCCCATTGTGGGAAAATAAAGAGATTTTCTATTCTATTCTATAAAAGGGGTAGAAAGATATAAGTAAATCTAAACAATATATGTATAAAAAATATATCTGCAAAATCTCTAATATTCAACAACAAAAAATAGGAAGTTAAGCATATTGTGCAAAATAGCAATAAAAAGATTAAACTCCTATCAGATTTATAGTCCCCACCCTGCAAATATATTAGAATCTGTCCTTAAATTCCAGCCAAACCCATTTACACAGTAACAGATAAAAACCTTTAGATAAACCAAACATTACCGCCACATATCTGACTCTATAACCATTAAAACAACTATTTTCATTCATTTCAGACGGAACTATTCACAGAGTTGTATTATATTAAACTGAACTTCCAATTTTCACCACTGTTCGGCGCCAAGTAACCTTTCCTCTGATCACGGCTTGCTTGGTCTCGCAATGAATCCTGGGATATCCAAGAATACCGAGGATACATCGGACCCGTCCTTCAAATCGGGCAAAAAGAAGGACGCATTTTAAGGCCGCATAACGAGGACTCTTGGAATCCGACCAGACCTCGGCGCCGCGCTATGACGTAATCGGCCTTCGAATCCGGTCTTCTAAGGATGCGTCCTAGGTTTTCGAACAGAGCATATATCTGTACTACTCGTGCGCATTTCCTGTTTGTTACCTTCCAGGCTTGTTTTGTTTGTATGACCACCATTGTGAAAAACGACTCGTGAAGTTGGACCAGTTAGAAGAGCGAGGCGCGCCAGAATGCTGGGACCCTTTTTCGCCCTCATGTCCCTCCGTTGTCGCATAAACTTGCCACCACTTCGTCACCGCCTCTTCCATCTCTAGACCCACAGCTAGTTCGTGATTGTCCCTCTTGCGTTGTGGCGTGGAATAACATAGCGCAGACCACACTTCAAAATTGAGTATAAATCAAAAATGTCTGCATCATACCTGCGACAAGCTCACTGCGACACACTGCTGCTGGAGTATAACCAGCCCTTTAGGGCTCTGTTTTAGGCCCAGTTCTTTTGTTCCCCTCTGAAACATAATCCCCGAGTTTGTTGACGTTTCTCTAAAACCATTGCAGCTATGGTAATGCTTACACTCCTATTTGAATCTCCTAAGTGTTAGCTTTCTTTTTGATACCAAATATATTTGAAATAAAGCTTGCAATTGCTAAAAAAAAAAAAACGCAGTTGGATTTTAGTATGTTAGCAAGACTTGGGAAAAATTACCTGGTTAGCATCGGCTAAAATCTGTGTTTCTAGATAGCACATAATAATAGCTTGGTTTTTTTGTATATTTTGTCTCAATACTGCCTTTTGGGATGTCATGGACATCACAAAAAGTTGTTTGCTGTGTTAATTCATGATGTTTAATAGAAGTATTTGAAAAAGTTTCTAAATCTCATAGTTAAATTTTCGGAGCACCCAAGGTTGCAGTCTTATTTCTTCAATATTCTTTAGAAGCATTAAAAATTCTTCAAATAATATGCTTATTAACAAAAAAAAATAAGAAAGCAAAGGAGTTGCAAAATTAAATTGATTGATAACATGTTTGTATCTCTCCCTGACAGGGATGGGGAAGTTACCTTTTTCTTTGAAAGTAGTTTTTGAAAATATGCAAAAATCTATCCCATAGAATCATATTTAAACGGCCAATTATTGGACAAATGTTTAATGTGTAAAATAGCTGGTTTGTGTCTACCAAATAATCAGAAGTTGACGGAAAAGAAAAAGCTTTAAGCCGTCCACCAATTTCCCCCATCAAAATCGTAATTTTCATCTAATCTAAATACCATTTCCAAAATCCACTAAATTTAGGAGATGCTTAATCAATCTAAGATGAAATACTTTTACCTGAAAGTCAAATAAGAGCAGGAAGAGTGCATTGATGGTATTCACCATTAAAATAGATCAGTTTAATTGTCTAAGAGCCGACACAGAGGCAGCCATATTGGAGAAAATGCCCCCCTCGGTGAGAGCTCGGCCCGTTCTGGCCTGGACCTCAAAGGATTCTTGTATCTCTCTGTTGTTCATATGCATGTTTGGCCCGAAACGCCTCTTTGGAGAAACATTGGATGCTGCAGTGCTGCCACAAACACAGCTGGCCATCTTTTTTACTGGAGCGTGCTCAGAAACAACTCTGCACACTGAGGGCTCAAAGAAAATAATATTGAGAATTGACAGATTAACTCGGTTATTTCAAATTTGGCTGCCTAGACTCTGAGTCCAGATCACAAACTAACCACTCCACTCCGTGCGTGGCCTCGGTACATGTTGACACACCGTGGATCTGGGCACGCTCAGACAAGCCGAAGATTAGCACAGACAAACACCTTCTGCATCACATCCAAATGGAGCGCGCTGCTGTCCATGTTAAACGGCTCGATGATCCTCCTCACAGGTGCAAACGGAGTTGGCTGCACCTGCATGCATCCAGATGAGAACTAGCAGCTCTGTGATTTATCTACTTCCTTCTCTGTTTCAGCTGCTGGGATATAGATTTATCAGAGGAGGAATCATGGCTGCTCCTAAAGAGGCATTTTTCATTACAGGACTGTGATGTACTGTGGGCTCAGTTCAAGAGGGTGAAGCTGCAACACATTTCAAATCATCCTCGATGGACTAAAGTGTAGAAAACAAATGTTTATTTAACTGTTTTTAGAAGCCATTTTCTGTTTGCTCATGAAAATGAAATCTTTTGCTTTTTTGTGGGGAGAAAAAAAAAGGTGTAAAGGCAAATAATGACATCAGACAGGCTTTTTTCTACTTTATCTGTTTGATGGTTCGGGCTGTACCAGGAGTTTTCTCACTTATCATCGTTGCAAGACTGACGTCTCGCTCAAAGACAGGCGCGTTTTGTCCCACGTCTGTGAACTCTCAGAAAACCATCTTCCCTAACAAGGTGATAATGGCCGTCTGTTGAAGTGATCCCTCTCCTGTGGCCCCTGGATGTTGCTCCTTTCTTTTTCTCTCTCTTTCTGTCATATTTCCTTCAGGCTTGGAACACGACGTTCCTCTTTCTCCCTATTTCTCTCTCTCCGCTGGGAATAATGTTGGAAGCTGATGCCTGTATTTTAGGGAAAGGCCTCCATCTTTTTAGCCAGACTAGGACTATAAGGCTTTCTTTTGGTTTCCCGCTCTTCATAAAGAAATCTTTTTTTTTTTGTATAAGTAAAAGATTGGATAAAAACCCAGTTAATATTATGTATTTTATGGCCATATACAATGTATGTATCTCAGTCCTTTTTTTTCACCAAGTAATTATAAAAAGGCACCTTTCAAGCTTTGTCACAATTAAGCACAGTGTCTAACAACAAGAAACTTGAGATCTACCCTACCTTAAGGTGTTAAAGTAAATTAAATATGAGCTGAACAGTAATGCATGATATCTCTGTATTTCAAAACCATCCCTGCTTTCAGGTGTGGATTAACACAATGCCAGGGATTAAAGCTAGCGGTAATGCTGCCTGTCAGCAGTCTGATTCTCTTTTCCTTCTGCAGCAGGAAAAACCTTACAAAGGTTCTTTGGAGCATTGAGTTGGATACATGAGGTAAAAGAGAACTCATTCATTCGTTTCTTTATTAAACCACTTTTTACCGTTTAGCATCATCCCAAACATCCCAACTTGTTCTGGCTCTGTCCATAAGCTGCAAAGATGCTTAAAAATAGCCTCTGAGCTCATCTGATTTAATTTATTGACATTATGAGTTGTGTTTGAATTTATAACAAGTTTAGCTGGAAGACGGAGGGAGATTTCAGTTCTTAAAGAGAGAGAAAATCCCTTCTTTTATGGTGTTTCTTAAAATTCTGGGATTTATTTTTATAGTTTTTGATGTCTAAATAAGGGGTTTGGATACCTTACGCTTTGGCCCTGATTTAAATTCCTATATATCTGACATATAAAAGGGTTTTTAATTGCTTTAGTTTTAAATGACTTACCTAATTTTGAATTCTCTGGATCAAAATTTAAGTTTTGGCCTTAAATGATATAAGAAACAAAATTAGAGAACAATATATAAATATAATCTTTGCTTCAGATCTGCACTCGTATACAGTTACTTTTCCAACAAAAACTCACTATTTTACTTGTGTCAGTATTTTCTTTTTCATGTCTAATTTATCTCTTGGTGAAATTAAGATGATACTTAATTCTTAGTTTAATTCTGTATTCTCTGATAGTGCTTGTATAGGTTTTGTACCTTATTGAGAATAATTTGGTTATACTGTAGCTTCCTCTTGCTCTTCCTTTCTTTCCATCACTGTTATTTCTATCCCTCTGTTTATCTCTCCAACTGTGTTTCCATTATCTGCCTCTATAACTTCCTAGAGTCCTTCTATCCTTTCTTCTTCCGACCTTTCTTCCTTCCCTCCATCCTTTCTTCTATCCCACTACTTAACCTTAACTTCAAACTCCTCTTTAGAGAAAGCATCACTTATCATTAATACACTAATTGTTGCTTCTCTTTTAAACATGTAAATACTTTAAGCTTAAGTCTAGAAACATATACATAGAAAAGTTTAAGCGTATTTGTCTAAATGGAGCTCTCTTGCTTATTCTAGTGGCAAATAAAGAGGTTTTTATTTGGGATTATTTAAATTTACCAACTATTCAAGGGTTACTTCTGCCTGGTTCTTAATGTTAAGCCAGACATCTTGTCTCATGTCCACCTATTTCATTCAGAAACGATTAAACAGAAGGCAGTTATCCAGGCGATCCGCCGCTGCGTCTGAACAGCCATTATGTGTAATGTTATGTGCATTAGAGGAGCGTTTCAGCAGCGGCTTTCAGACAGTCACCAGGTAACTGTCAGTCAGACTTCTACTTTAAGTCTATTAAATGTACATTTGAACTAATTGCTGCATTTCATCACATTTCTGGCTCCAGGCGCAAGAAAGCGTGCTGACAGGTGTCTGTAAAAACAGTTTCAGCCTCAAGTAGGGAGTGAATATGAGTCACGTCCTTTCTAAAGTTTGAACCGTCTTAGTGGTAATGTGACGTATGATGTGTGTGTGTGGGGGGGGCCCTGTGGATTCACAGCCGCTCCTCTTCACCCTCATCTATGGGCCTGATTTGAAGGCGACTCAATCACAGCGACTTGCTGGCTAATGGTGCTTTATTTCATTACATTTAATAGCTCTAATTGCGTGCTTTTAATGAGAATCAAAGGGAACAGAACAAAGAGAGGGGGGTGCAGTGACCAGGTGAGCACAAGCAGGATCACGACCTATTCAGAGAATTTCAGTCTTAATAGGAGTCACTCAGATGTTAGAAAACAGCTTTGAAACCTTGTTTTTTTCACTTTTTTTGCTCTAAGACACAACACTTTAATGCATGTAATAGAAATGGGAGAAGAACTTGAACATGTAGTGTGGAAGCTCATTGGTAAAATTCTCTTATGACAGAAAGAAGGACACTTGAACACGATTCACATCATTTTGTCCTCCGTAGGGGGGAAACATTTATTTACAATTCGAATACCTACAGCTGTCTTAAACACTTCATAAGTTCAGCGCTACATCGTCAGACATCTCAGTTTTCCCCCAACTTTTATTCCATCTCATGCTGTTTTATAGTCTCAATATTGCATTATGTAGATGCACGTGCACGATGGAATGTTCTTAAATCGAAATCTCACTGGAATGCACGTGCGCAGGTTAAAGCAGGTTGCTCTGACACTTGAACAAAAATGTTTATACAGATTTTCTGTTTTTGCCAAAACTTCTTAACTTATCATCTGATTGTGTAAGAATCAACCATCAACCTTGTTATTGCCAAGATTCATACTTGACCTTCAGCATGTACGGCTAGGATTCAAACACCCTGTCAACTGCATTCTCTTTGTTGCTAAGTAAGTATAAGACCACGAGTAAGGCTATATAAGGCAGTACAGCTGCTTCTATAGTAGAAAGGATGAATTAGTCATGGAGGTCAACCTAAGCGATGACAGTTCAAATTTGTGAGAGAACATTCTGTCATATTTCAGATAAGAAATATCAAACCAGCAAAAGCTGTAGTGTAAGGGCTTTGATTAGCCTAATTGCAGTGGTTCTGCAGAGGCTGTAAATTCTGCAACCCCTCACAGGGATGGCCCCTAATAAGCCATTTGGCCTGGACCTGTATAGTACTTTTTCAAGATTTTCCACACATCCATTCACACACTCATGATGGCAAACGACATTGTAGCCACAGCTGCCCTGGGGCTCCCTGATAAATGCAAGACTGCCTTACACAGGCCCCACAGGGCCGTCTGCCCAACATCAGTAGACGATGAAGTATCTTGCCCAAAGACACAACAACACTAAAAGCCAGATCCGAGGTTTGAACTGCCTACCCTTTGATTTCAGGGTAAACTACTACATCTGACGCCACTGTTACTCCATAGATACGAGGGGTGTTCAGTAAGTAATGCGCCTGGCCCACTTCGAGACGTTTGATCGAGCTGAAATTTTGCATGTAAAGTAATTTAAATCTCTATAGATTAAATAGGAAATTACAGCTCTGATCTAATTGTGGTTTCTGATTTACTGGTGTTAAAACTGAGACAAGTCTGAGTTTTTGCATTTGAAAGGACACACACAACGGGAGACTTTTGATCAAATGAAAGTAACTTATAGTGATAATGTCCCATAATATAACCGTGTAAAACCTTTTGTAAGGTCATATAACGGGCATCCTCACCATAAGTTACTTTAATTTAATCCAAAGTCTCCTGTAGTGTGAGTCTTTTCCAATAGAAAAACCAGATCACTGCTCGACACTCAACAGGCTCCATTTCAGACTTTACTCAGTTCAAACACCTTTAAGTCAGAAACCACAAATAGTTCAGAGCTGTAATTTGCTACTTAATCTATTGAGATTCTTGAAGGCAAGAATCGATTATAAAAAAAAAAAAAAAAGAACAAATAAAATACATTAATGGTTGGCGCACATCAGCCAAACCAAGTGGAATACAACTTCCGTTGTACGTCTAGGGTTAGGGTTAGGGTAGGTTGTAAATGGCACTGATTATCCTTATTTTGTCATTTTAAGTTTTATGAATCCTAAGATAATTTTGTCAGTGTGTCCACACCAGTAATAGTAATATTTGTGTCCAGTATTTTTTTTCATGGCAACACCTCCAAAAGTCATTTCAATTAGGGTGACCAAAATTCCGTATTTCCCGGGACATATCCGTATTTCACGTCCTGTCCTGGGCGTCCCGGGTTTTTTTTAGAAAGTGAGGAAATGTCCTGATTTCACTGCGCAGTGCGTACGACGCTCCGTGTGACATAATCCCTGAGCCGCGTCAGTGCGGGCAGCCCTGTTCTTAATCAGAGGCTCTGTTCGGAAACCTGGGCTGCATCCTCCAAGGACGCGGTCTACCTAGGCTGGATCCTTCGAAGTCCTTGAAAATAAGGAGGCCGGAAGAGTTCTGTCTGTAAATTCGAACAGGTCCACCCTTCAGCGGGTTTTACCGCCGTATGCTCTGTTGCTGAGCAACTGTGAAAGTTGACACACAAAGCAGGAAAAGAATGAATACCTAGGTTTTCAAAACTGTTTGTTTATTTATTTATTTTTTTAAAAGGTTAAAGTGAACAAAGACTACACTCACAAGAATCCAGAGTGGAATAAAGGTTCCAACCACCGGGAGCAGGAACAAATAAAATCAAATGTAATGATAGAAACCTTAGTCAGTTAAATAACCTGCTGCTGTCATTCTGCACATCTCTGATGTTGCTGCTATTTTCAAATATCCATTACTGTAAAAATGTCCATAGCTGCATATTGGTTATTAATTCTCCAGTTTTATATTGTTAAAACACTTTACAGAATTTTATTTTTTATATTTTAACTCTTCCCTATTATGTTATTCTTATACATTTCTCTAAGGTCCTCATTTGTGTGACCATTTTCAATAATCTTTCTGCTGCTGTAAATTTGCCCATTGTGGGACAAAAAAGGGATTTTCTATTCTATTCTATAAAAGGGTTAGAAATATATAAGTAAATTTAAACAATGTATCTACAAAATGTATCTGCAAAATCTCTAATATTCAACAACAAAAAATACTTAGTTAAGCATATTGTGCAAAACAAAATAAAAAAATTAAACTCATATCAGGTTTATAGTCCCCACACTGCAGATCTATTAGAATCTGTCCTTAAATTACAGCCAAACTCATTTACACAGTAACAGATAAAAACCTTTAGATAAACCAAACATTACCGCCACATATCTGACTCAATAACCATTAAAACAACTATTGTCATTAATTTCAGACGGAACTATTCACAGAGTTGTATTATATTAAACTGAGCTTCCAATTTTCACCACTGTTCTGTGCCAAGTAACATTTCCTCTGATCACGGAGCAAATCCCGATGATGAGACATTTGTTCTTTCAACACCCCCCCCCCCCCCCCCCCCCCCCCCCCCCCCCCAGCTACAAGGTGTCCTGGTTTTTCCAAATGAAAATATGGTCACCCTATTTCAATAAATACAGCTATGTATGAATTCAGTTGCTTTCAGTTATGTATCAATTGAAGACACTATACAGATCACACACAGCCAGTCAGCCACAGGTAAGGACTGTATCTTATTCTTACAGTGTTCAGTGAAAATATCGCAATGCATCGCGATGCATCGCAATATTTCAAGTATCGTGATGCATCTTGATAGAATCGCATCGTGGCATGTGAATTGTTATTCGAATTGAATCAGGACTTCTTTGCCAATACCCACCCCTAGTCAGGGGCATTACTTATTGAACGCCCCTCGTATATAGATTAAACCATGTTAAAACAAGGCTTTTGGGAAAATTTATATTTTATTCTGCAGCATTATTGATGTTCTTTGGATGTATTATATTTGGAAAAGGAATAGTTGTAGCTCTAATCATTCTCTCACCTTTAGATTTGCTCTCAGTGATCTAGAGCTATTTTGCTAATAAATATGGTTAAATAGTTCTTATTTTTTGCTAAGCCCTACAGTATGTGCAGAAAAATGTGTTGCTGCAGATCCATCCTACCGGTTGCTGGTGAACTTAACAATGTTCAGTGCTGCTTACAAACTTAATAAGTATTTTTCTGTTTGGTTATCAGTCATTTGTGCTGTTCTACCTGCTTTTTGTTTTTCATTACAGTTTTTAATAACTTTTGCGATCTCAAAAAAGTTTTTACTGCCTTAAAGTTCGAGCTTGTGGCCCCACCAAAGGCAGAAGCATTCAACCATTATTGAATCTTTCACAAAGCTCTGTTGGGGAAACAGTGGGAGACACCAGCTACCTAACAAAAGAATTGATATATATATGTACATGATTCTGTCCTACCTGTTCAAACTCCTAGCTCAGACCTTAAACCAGCCAGAAGAATGAATGCTGATACGTTCCTCTCAGGAAATTAATCGCCTCACCAAAGCTCCTTTAGTTAAATCGATTGTCTCAAAAACGAGCTGCTTTCTCGCTCTCTGTCACTTCAGCAGCCGTAACAACCCGCACAAAGCAAGCCATAGTCCTGCTGGAAATGTGCGATAAGAACAAAGGTGCCTATCACGTTTAATTCACAACTCTCATAAGGGAAGGCTTCTATTGTGATGGTATTGAATGCTCCGTCTTCTGATAAATGGAAGCTAATGTCCAGATTCTTACCCAGCATAATAGCTCCTCGCTGCTGTCTAGTAATAACGTCGCCTGCTTTTCATTTAAGGCTCTTTTCTTTTTGTTTTAGCTCGTTGATGTAACTGCGGCTCTTTAACAAATCATTTTAGTGCTCTGACAGCCAGCCGTGTGTCATTCTGCTCCGGCTTTTTTTGCCTTGACGTAGCAGTTGTTGTCCATGTGTCAAAGTGAGTTAGTTCCAGCTCCGCCTGATTGATTCCCCCTCCCCCGCCCAGTCTAACACTGCTATAATTGATGCAATCAGTGGTTATGAATCTTTGTGTCAGCTCCCAACGGTAATAATTCGGTCCAATCATGCAATCACTACCCTGTTACACTAGAAATCGTATTTTTTTTTTTTTTTGCCCCAAATTCTCCACAATCAGGTGTAGATCGACTGTTTTAGAGAAAGCTTGAAGGGATGCAGTTTTTTTTTTACTTTTTTCTTTATAAGACAAAAATGCATCCAGCTTCTTTACCCAACCCCTCAGTTAGAGACCTCATCCTGTGTCTTCCTGTTATTTATTCCCTGTGTTTAAAAATGGCCTCCAAAATAATGCGGCAAACAGCAGCAGGAGGGAAGTCATACCTCATGCCGGGCTTCTGCGTATTTTTCTGGTTTTCCTTTTAGTGCAGTGACGGATCGCGCCTTTTAAAGGCAGCCATCTCTCCAGAATTAGGGATACTAAACATGAGGAGCTGTGAAATAAGAGGTTTAAAAAATCGGTTCAGGTTGCTAAGACTAAAAAAACTTGCAAAGGAGCTCACCAACAGAGCGTGGATCATTTCATTTAATCACAAAAACACCACTTGTGGAGGCATTATTAAAACATTAGAAGGCGGTTAGAGGATTTATTAGAGGAACGAACGGCTAAATTAATAACTTCATGTATTTTTAAAGAATCTGCTCTTTTCAGAGGAGTTTTTAACCCTCAGGATAGAAATTGTATTATTACAATTTTTTTTTTTTTTTTATTGATTCTTTTTGGTTTTATTTCTGTGCCAAAAAAGAAGTAAACCACTGGAATTAGCAATGTACTGGAAGCCAATTCAAGTGGTTTTTAAGATCTGACTGCAGCATTTTTTCAAAACAACTTGAATAATGTGATTAAATATAGCAACATTTAAGTTTAAATATAGAAAAATGGAATAAACGCTGACCAGTGTGAAAGAACAGGGATTATATAAAGGTTTAGATGGAGCATGGTAGTGGTAGAGTTCTGGTTTGGTTCCCTGTTTTGTTTTTTTGTGATTTTGAGGTTGTCTTTATGTATCCAAACTTAACTGTTAATGCATTTGTGAAATACAAATAAATAGAACTAAACAGAAACTGTGTCAACAAGAAGAACATTACTAGACTAGGGCTGCAACTAACCACTTTCTTGCAAATTGATTAATCTGTCGATTATTTTCTGAGTTAATCAATCAATAATCAGATAGTGAAAAGTTCCTCAAAGATCCTTAACAGAATTAAACCAGGTAAAACTAAAGATTTTTCCACTTGTTGAGTTCTGGATAGAGCCTATTGTCAGCTGAAAACGTTTTTTTTTTTTTATATATATATCTTAAATGCAAAATATTTATATATATATTTTTACATTTTTAATATAGCGGCTGCTCTAAGTGGGTTGCTCTTTCAGCTAAAGGCATGTTTTAGAGTCTCTATATTCCAGTTCATGAATAATTTATTACTAAATGAGTTTAGGATTATTTCTATAATTGATTAATCCCAATTCTTCTGATTATTTTTTTCAGCCCTAAACTACACCAAATAATAATTCCTTTGCGTATCATTGAATTAGGGAAAGGTACATATATGCTTGAAATTGTGCTGTAAAAACCACAGATATCTTGATGTATTGGGGCGACAGTGGTGTTGGATGTAGGAGTTTGCCCTGAAATCGAAGGATTGACGGTTCAAGCCCCGACTCTGACTTTCATTGTCGTTGTGTCCTTGGGCAAGACACTTCACCTGCATTGTCTACTGATGGTGGTCGTGGCGCCAGTGTACGGCAGCCCCGCTTCTGTCAGTGAGCCCCAGGGCAGCTGTGGCTACAATGTAGCTTGCTACCATCAGTGTGTGAGTGTGTGCGTGAATGGGTGAATGAATGTGGTGTAAAGTGCTTTGGTCAAGTCTCCTGACTTGAATAAAGACGCTATATAAGTACAGGCCATTTACCATTTATTTAATAATGTTATCTCTGTAATTTGCATCATTGACTGTTAAAGACACTAGATATTCTTTAAAGTAGGTCAACATTGTTGTATTAAAATTCAGAATTGGTAGTTCTAATCATCCATAAAAAAACAGGCATTAATGCCAGTTATATGAGTTTCACATTTAATATTGAAGTAATGATTTCAAAATGAAGGTTTAATGATATCAAACAGGAAAGTCCAAGTCTTGTGATCTGACTAAACTGCTGTAAAATGATGTAAATAAAGTAGCAAGATATCAAGCTGTTCAAATGCGGATGAAATGTCATGGATTAGAACATGTGAACCAAAACATTGTCCTAATAATGTATTAATGTTAAGTAGGTTCTCAAATACAGAACAATCCTTGTTTAAAAGATCTTTTCAGAATAAAAGCAGACTTGTCAGATATTCACGCCGAATTAAAAGTCAAACTTTCAAGGTTTGTTTTAGACCATTTTAGTGCCTTTAGACTTTATGGCGACTTTAATAATGGCTAAAACAAAGCCAGATCATACTCTGAATCATAGTTTTGTTTGTTTGCCATGTGATTAATCAGATGATCTGATAAAATGGGTTCTTTTTCCTCTTATTTCTATAAATGGGTCGATCAGTCCAACCCACTTATGTTGGAGTAGAATATAATATAACATTTTTTCTGCAAGTCAGACTATGGGTATGTAGTTTAAATTTATCCAGGTCTTTCTTATAAATTCTACAGTGTTTATCTTCTAAACTTACTTTGTCAAGTGGATTCTTCTGAATTAAACAGAATTCAAGGCAGGTCTGGTGGGTTTTTGTTTTGTTTTGTTTTGCCTTTTTGTTTTTAATAAACCTATAGAAGTGGATAAATATTGATTGAATCCCTTGATCACATCATAGAAACATGGGGCTGTTTGAAAACGAAAGAAAATAAATTGTTAAACTGATGGTTGGACATTTTCAGCTGAATTTACGGCTCCATCAATGCAGAGACATCATGCAGGACCTGAGGCATAAACAATGTTTAACTGATGCAACTGTGGACTGCAGAGGATGAGATGTGATACTGGGTGTTTGTGATCTCCTGAATGGGTCAGTGATGCCCTCTAAGAGTAAGAAAAGGGGTTCACAATGTTCTGTGCATAGCATCTCTCATTGTGGTAAACTGCAGTCTTATGTTGTGTTCAGACCGAACGCGTTCTGGCCGTCAAAACATCTGATTTACATGTACAGTCTATGGAGGACGGCATCAAGCGATGTCTAGAGGTGCTGTGGAGCTTCTGAGCAGCGGGAGCGGCGGGTCGGAGTGCCTGGTGTCCCAGCATTGCGAGCGTTCGTCGCTGGAGTTCAGAAATCTGAATTTCCGCAGCACCAAGTGGTGCATCAACCAATCAGAAATGATAATCCGGAAGTTTTCTGGGAGGCAGATGCTACATGCAATCTGTGATAGATAGAAAGGGTTCACAGTCAGCAGATTTTAAAAAGCCAGGACGTCCAATGAGCAAGTATTTTTTGCCCTTAAAATAAGATAATTATTGGATATTATCTGCATGAAATTAGAGGATGCAGTTGTTCTTTCTTATTTTAAATGTAACTCTTCTTATTCCATTGGCAAAGTCCCACTTATCTCCTCAGTTTAAGGAAAAAAGACATTTATTTTAAGAAAATTTACTTTTTTGGATTTCCAAACTTTTTTAAGAGTGTATAATTTTGTTCGTTGTTGTTTGATCTTGCCTACTTCACGCCATCAGACAGGTTCCACCTGATCTCTCCATCATACATTTAAAATTATATTCAGAATTGTATGCTTTTGGTCAAATTAATGAGTATCTGCATTTAAAAGATATAATATTGGCATGCTTGTTTGTGAAACTTGGTTTCCTCAATGAAGAAAAAACATATTTTTATTCGGGATTACAGACATTAGAATGTATGAAATACAGACAATGACAGGGATACACTGCGATGTACAGATTTGCAATTATCATAGGTGGGTTTATGAGCTGGTTTATCAATTATCGTTTGTAATCCGCCCACATGCATCATTAAACTGTAATTTTGGATCATTTCTGCTGAAGTACCTTTAAGATCTGCGGGTGTGGCTACAGCGCCTTGTTTCAGAGCTCCTTATTGATGCTGATGTTGATGTGTAAGCCACCCACAGGTCTCCCTGCTCATGGAACCAGCATCCTTCCAGTCACTGGTCAGCCAGTATGTTTGACCAGAGCAGCCGCCCACATGTTTATCTGGTGATTAAGTCCTGCTGCTGGTGCAGAATCTGTTTGAACAGGCAGATTGAACACAGCAGAGGAGAGAAGGAGGTAAGGCTGAGTGGGACTCCAGGGAGAAGGGATATAGAGAAGGAAATAAGGGAAGGGGGGAGAGATCCTTCTCTTCAGCCTGTTTCACGATTTTCAGCAAAACACAAGAGGCCAATCACATTTACATCCCGGCGCTCTTCTGCTTCCAAACAGCCTCTGGAGGAGCCCTAATCAGCCTCAATTGGAGAGATGGATTCTTCAAAACGAGGCTTTGATGTGACGTTTTAACATTTGTTTTTTGATCTAATTATATAATAGATGGGCCGGCGGTGTCAGCGTAAAACATTTCTCATCCTGTGACTATGAACGCTGCAGGCCGAGCCCGCTGGGAGATAACTATAAGACAACAGGGCGGCTTGTTTGTTCTCAAGTTTTTTTATTTTTTGGTTCGTTTAGTTTTGTTTAATGCTTTTTTTAGACTGCTGTTTTATTTAAATCAACACAGTATGCATCCATGGGGATAAGTGGTATCATTGGGATTCAATTTTTCAACATTAATAAATGCAGTGTAAGCAGATTCATCTGGAATCAGCTTTTTTTTTACTTTCTTTGTTTATTTCTTTTTTCACGCTTCTTTAATGGATCTTTAAAGAACGGGTATAAATCATGTATTGTCCTGATTCTATTCCCTGTTTTTTGCCGAGGTTGCCTTCCTTTGGTTCTAAAATAAAATACAAATAAACCCCTTATATAAGTGGCAGCATCTATAGAGACTCTTGTTTTATGTAGAAATAAAGTTTATTGCTAAAATCGTGTAAATTCCTTATTCTACGAAGCTATCATTTGCAACAGAAGGTAAAACCAGACCTCACCTTTCCAAGGACGGCTTCGATTGAGGATATTCAAAGTGAAAAAGCTGGGTCATTGTTCTGATTTTCTAGACAAGAACACATAAGCCCCAGATTAGCCCCCAAAAATCTGATGATCCTGCTGAGGAAAGTATTTTGTAATCTGATAATACCTCTAAACCAATACCAGACAGTCAAACATGGTGGTGGTGGTGGTGTTATGCTCTGGGTCTGCTGTACAAACTCTATAGGAGAATTTTGGATTCAACTGTAGCTCATATGGTTATGCAGCAAGAAATAGGCTCTAAAGCCTACATGAAGGTTTTAGAATGTCCTAGTCAAAGTCTGAAGTGATGTGCTTAGATGTCGATATCAAAATAGGCTGGATTAGTTCCTGCATAGCAGAGTGGATCAAATTAAATCCACAATGATGTTAAAGACTTATCACCAATTAGAGCAAACGCTCAGTGCTGCTAAGGGTGGAACAACTAGTTATTACCATTAGGAACATTAATGCTTTATTACGATTTTTTGTGAAATTCTATTGTTTTGCGTAGTCTTTCACATTTCTAAATGTATTCATCTTGTATGTGATCTCCTTTCTGAACTGTTTTTATACAGCTTCAGTGTCCTGCAGGCACAGTAAATGACGCAATGACATCATAGGTATGCAAGTAAACATGGGTGGTAATGCTGGAAAGCATCTAACGATCCATTTCCAACCGGAGCCAGAGCATTAACGAAGCAATCTTTTGAAGAAGATCAGATTGAATGACTGCTCTCTGTATTGTCATGATTCATGGTTGTTTTTCTTCCTGCTTCTGCATTTCAAGATGCAGAATAGGGAGCTTTGTTGAGTATTGATGATGTTTAGGTTGGATGCATAAGACCTCGGCATTCAGACACGGGTTGCATTTGAAAAGATCAGACATGCATTGGATTTTGGACCATGTAGCCAAATGACCTCGGTCGAATTTGAAAACAACCAGATCTGTGTTGCTCAGGGGCCTCGGTGATTAGGATAGCTTTTTTTTTATTGCAGCATTTTGGGTTTACTGTATTAAATTTATCATTGCCTCACATTAACATTTTCCTAATGACTGTAAACCTTTAACTCTGACCAAAATAAGAAAAAAAACTTCATTCTTATTTTTTTCACCTCATTACCAATTGGCTCAGTGCACAACTTCACTACTTCTTGAACCTAATGCAGCTCAATTTTTTCCTATCTTTCATTACTGGCTGAATTAATTAATTCAGGTGTCTCTGGCTGGTGTCGTCATAGTTACTAAAGTGAAGCACACCTGGTTTAATCGGTTCATCCATTAGCGAAAGACCAGAAACAAAGGAGCTGCTTTTAAGGGCAGATAGAGGGTTAGAGCCTCACTTTTTAGTTAATAGTTTTTATAAAACGATGAGATGAATTGGTATTTGAATAAAGCACTTCTAGCTACTGGAAGTGATGGATGAGTTAGCTTAGCTTCCCAGGAGTATCTTTGAATCCTACTTTAAATATGATCCATTAGAATAAACATTGTTTGCATTTTGTCAAAAATGTAACCTAGAATTTACTCTTTAATTTCAGGAAGTAGTGGAATTTTGAAAAGAGCCCATTCCTCCGGCTTTCACAATTCTACAGTACCTGGATTTTCATTTCTTTGAAGGTTTAGGGGCTTTGAATACGAGGCTGTGCTGCTCTGCTGTGGTATCATAAACACAACTCTATCTGGAAGAAGAGAAAAAAATAATGCAGACATGATATAACAAGCTATATGAAAGACTCCTTCTGGTTTAGACAGTAAGTCCCCAACTGTAGCATAGAACTGCTCGGCCATCCTGTGCCAGAGAAGCTTTGCTCTAAGCAGATGAAAAATAAAAACAGGGTCCCTATTACTATTAGAAGAAACCAAGCTAGACGAAGGCATACTGTGTGTTTAAGTGCATTAGAGCAGAAACAGCATCTTTTATTTATACCAACATCCTTTTATCTCATCACTTGTCATCTTCTTGGTTCAAACCTAAATCTTGCTGGGTTTAATGTTTGCAATCTAAATAATTACTCCAAAAGGACTTGAAAGAAACCAAAACAGCAATGATGATTACCAGTAGATGGAGATCGGTGGAACATTAGAGGCTTCACCTCCGCGACTCCTCCTAATTGGAACATTCACAGTGGGAGACTGGTCAGGCTTTAAATATAGAAAGGCAGACCGTCTTTCACTTACCTCGCTGCTTTCTCTGCTCCTCATACAGTAGCCGTAATCCATTTATTTGAAGGTTACAGGAACATTGGTCAATAAATCACAATGAGGGAGATTCGACTGCGCTTTACTTTTTCGGCCTGTTTGCCGCAGCCGTTTAATTCATAAGGGTCAGCGTTGACAAGTGCTGTCGATAAACGCAGAGATGCACTTCTTTGCAGAAGCAGGTGAACAAGATGTTGTCACGTGGCAGAGATGAGTAACAAAAATATGGCTGCTGGATAGGACGATGGCTGGCGAACACATGGATGCTGTTAGTTTTGTGAGTTCCACTGGTTGCCATTTGTGCAAGCTTTGTTTTTTTTCCCATCTTTTAGAAAGTTTATCTCAGTGCTGCTGTGTTTAATTGTAGCCCTTTCCCGATTAAAGCCCTGTAGATATGAAGATGCATTTTTATTAGCTCAGTTGTATCTTTTTCCAAGGGTTAGGTAATAAAAAAACATAAGCATAAGCATAGCTCTCTATGCTAAAGAAATCCTCTGTCAATAATTTGTGTGCCTTTCTAGTCTCATTAAAAGTAATCCTCACTTAGTTTTTCAATCTGTCTATTTGTTTTAGATTTTAATAAAAAGTTTTCAGCGTTTTTGTTTAGTTAAGACTTTTTCCTGCACAAAGATATTGAGGAAACCAATATTCAGGGCTGCAAATAACAATTTTTGCCAATTTAGTCATTTGTTGATATGATTTCATTATTCGATAAATAATCAGATGGCAAATGGTTCCGTAGAGATCAGAATGTAGAATTTAAACCAGATCTAGCTAAAACAATGCCACTTAAGGAGTTCTGGATACAGAATATTGACGGACATTTTGAATGCAACATGTTTATATATTTATTACACTGCTATAATTACAGCTCTATTTTGTTTGCTCTTTCAGATTACAGCTTTTTTTGGAGTCTCTATGCTCTAGTTCACAACTAAATGATCACCAAAATAGCTGATTAATTATATCAGTAATCAAATAATCAGGATTAATCGGATTGTTTCAGCCTTATCAGTGTTGGCATAACCTTTAAGTCCTATCTTGGTTTCTTTTCAGTATTAAATGTGTAAATGTAAACATTGCTCCAGTATTGAGATTACTTTTGCAGAGTCATCAACTTGTACACCTGTTACAGTCTGCAATCTATCTCTGAGGGACTAAACTACAAAACAAATACAAGAGAAGTTCACTGTCTGTAGTCAGAGTTGACTTTGGGTTCCCACTCCTGTTTTGATTTTTTTTGCATGTATATATAAATTGTTGAATTTAAAAAGAATAAAGCAATATAAGTATTAACTAGTGGACACAAATTGTGCAACTGCTGCTATAAAGGGCTATTTAAAACAGTTGATTTTCACTTGAAATGAATCCATAACGAAGCAGAAAAGTTGGTACCAGCACAGTTACCAAGCTGTATATTTTAATAACACAGTGGAGGTATGCGTTTCATTAATGCCTGATACTAAAGGTAGCTTATGCACTGCATTAACTTTACTGAATTCAGCAAACAGTGATTCTCTCATCAATGCACTAATCTATCAGCTTTATTGCTTCCTCTGGCTTCCACTGTTCGAGCGCAACCTTCTTCCTCCATACCAATGCAGTGTAGTTGAAGTGTTCGCATACAGCTAAAGGTACTAGGTTTTAGAGTGTAGAGGTGCTCCTCGACACACTGTCGGAAAGTGTTGTAGCAGCAAGAAACATTCAGAGTTTTCCCCTCATTCATCCATTATTCAACCTGTAGAGCTAGCAGCTACCGTACACAAGCTTGATACAAATATCTAAAATCTGTAAAGAGACTTAAGCCAAAGAGGAAGTGCATCAGCGATCAGCATGATAAGTGTGACCAAAATAGTGCTGGCAGTTAGGAAGGAGCTAGGATATGGAAGCATCATGCTCAATGCAGTTAGCATAGGGACCACAAGATTTTCCACTGCTAGGGCCTTACGGTTGTAGCCTAGTAAACTAGCCCCACCCGCCAGCGGCCAAAATCATTTTTGCGTGCAAGTGGTCTGGCCACGATCAGTGCCCCAGGCCCTAGAACTGGCGGAGACGTGTTTTCAATTTTTGGATGCAAAGCGGGCGGCGTTTTGAGGGCGTGACGACAAAAGCTACACGACGCTGGTAAAAGCACAACAAGGAAGATGGCAACAACTATTGAACAGTTCTCATTTGACTCAGCTTTGTAATCAGTTTTGGAAGGATTAGAGTTGGGTTGAACAGGAAGAGGCTCTACGCTCATTCATTTTTAAGAAGGAAGTATTCGCCGTTTTACCTACAGGCTGTTTGTTTACACTCCCCCACCAGCTTTCTGTCGCGCTTCCTACGTCACAGTCAGTTGCGCTCATTGGTCAGAGCTTTAGCCAGTAGGCACAGACATGGTTTGAAGAACAACGGGTTGATCTCATCAACAATCTTCCAATGTCTCATTCATCAGGGCCAGACTAAATTACACATTTAATCTCACATTTAGTCTGGTTTATCAGGGCCAATACGGTTGTGTACAATCCTTTACCTGACAGGAGGTATAGGCACAACTCACCTTATAGATTTCAACAAAATTACATTTTTTTTGTTTTTACCTTTAATGTGAGTGACATATTCTAATGTTTTATAAAAAGAACTTCACTCATTCACTATAGATAGTTAACTTTTGTTTTTTGTAGTTCTTTTCTGGATGGCTGCAGTCCCAAATTGACCAGCATGTTCCTGTCCATCTCAGAATGACGTCCGTTAGGTTGAAGGCTGTCTGGATTCAGCCCAGCATTCAGAAGCTCCCTGGATAGAGTTCCTACTGTTGAGCCAACAAAAGGTGAAAGATGTTCAGAATCGAGCCACAGAGGTGCGCCGAGAAGGGGTCATGATGTTGTGGCTGGTCACAACCTTAGCACTATCTCTGGCAAGAATAAAAGAAATAAACACCTACCTGTTTTAGGGATATACCAACAACTTATGCAGTTTTGAAACCATGACCTTGTAATAACTGGGTAAACCTTAAAACTGATAACTCCCAATATGACCCATCTGGCATTTAGATTAAAATAACAACCATGTTTTGACTAGGCCTTTATAATGTCCTTGCAGAACCAAAGGATAGAAAAACTGCTGATTTAATTTGAACTCTTTGCAATGACATAGTTTGGCATTGGCCATCTGTGTATAGAATTAATATAAAATCAGATATTATGTAAAAATATCCCCCAAACATCAAACAGAGATGCTATATCTGCCCTTAAACACAATAATTTGTTTTTCATATGCTAATGCATTTCTGATATGTATGAAATGAAATATTAAAGTAAAGTCATAACGACTCCACCATCTGTATTCCCCTGTTATCCTGGGCTCTTAGCTTATTAGGTTTAGATTTCTCCCTTTATTTCACCTTATACCATGGAGGCATACTGCTGTTACATTTAAAGCTGGTTTGCCTCAGTCTACCCATTTAATGAGTCACCATGGGTATCTTTTTCATTGAAAGCTGTGAAGCTTCCCAAATAATCCATGAGCACTGATTTATTAGTGCTAACTTTAAAGAAATGGATCGATTATTGTCGCGAAAGGTTATCATCAACATCTGCAGCAGCAGTAATGCACTGCGACACACAAAACAATGTTTTACCTGTATAATACGCCGCTTGGAGGCATTTTCTGTCTCGCTTTAGGGCATTAGTGCACTCGTAGAGGGTGGGGGGGCTTTTGAGGCTGAGGGATGGTTTCTCCATCCTGTGCTCTATTGATCTCTCCATCTGCCAGCTCCCTGCTGGCTAACATTTATCAGTTAATTAGGCTTAAAGCTGCTCCTGTTGGCTACAATGCATTTTGATGACAACTAAATATTGTCCAAGTGGCTGAGTAGTGAATTTTAAAACAGACAAGAGTCCTTTTGATTTCTGTGACACACAAGTTGCAAAGATCTCCTTTATCACCTAAATTAGGAATGAAATAAAAAGCCAAGAGTCTCATGGTCACTTTGGAGGAGCTTCAGATGTCCATAGCTAAGGGTGAATAATTTGATAAGAGAACAATATTCGCTCTCCAGATCCATCTTATTTGTTGTCTTGTGACAGTTGCATCAGATGCTGGAATTTACAACTGAAGTGTCATCAGGTTAAGCACCAGCTTCGTCTTTCAATGTCGTTGTGTCCTTGGGTTGAACACTAAACCCGCATTGCCTACTGATGGTGGTCAGAGGTACTGGTAGTGCCCTAGCGGTAGTGTGTACGACAGCCTTCTGTCATTGAATGGGTTAATGTATTGTACATTTTTTTAGTCAAGTCTCCTGACTTAAAAAAGCTCTATATAAGTACAAGACATTTACCTTTTTTTTGAGTTTTTACGGAACTAGTGGCTCATTTTTATGAACAGTAGGCTGACAGGAAAGGGGGAGAGACATGTTGGAAAGGACCTCAGGCCGGATTCGAACTCAGGTCGCCCGTGTCGAGTACTAAGGCTTCCATACATGGGTCGTATGCGCTAACCACTGCGCCTGAAGCCATTTAGCATGTTTAATTAAAGTGTTTCTCGAGAAAGCTAAATAGAGTCCTGTTTAAAGTTAGCAACCATACACGTAAGGGGCTTTGCAAATATGTGAAGAATGAGACCAAATTCTTTTTAGGTCTAAAAGTAAAAATCAAACTACTTGTTACACAGATGTGAAGAAGCTCCTTTTTTCAAACATTCCTCATAGATTGGAATGCCTGTAGGCATAATAAATGGTGATGGGCGTATCATAGTCGGGGTTCTTTTACCTCAGAAGGGACAGGGAAGATGGGTGAAGGTGAATGCAGTGCGGTCCTTAATGACGGCAACCTTAAAAATACAGCCCGAAATGCATGTAATTTAACAGTATAGTAAAAGACCAGAATATTGATGTTCACTGATCTAACAGGGCTGTTTTAGCAAAGCATTAAAACCTCAGTGTCTAGATCAGGCATCCCCAAACTCGGTCCTCAAGGCCCCCTGTCCTGCACGTTTTAGAGGTTTCCTTGCTCCAGCACAGCTGATTTTAATTGAAAGCTGATTAACAGGCTTCTGCTCTACTGCATTCATGATAATCAGCTGTGCTAAAGCAGGGAAACCTCTAAAACCTGCAGGACAGCGGCCCTCGAGGACCGAGTTTGGGGATGCCTGGTCTAGATCATGGGTGCCCAAGTCCATTCCTCAACAGCTATCATCCTGCAAGTTTTAGATGCATCCCTTCATTAGCACACCCGAATTTAACAGCTGAACTCTCAGCCTGTCATTTAACTGAGCAGGGGCTTGGTAACGACACACTCGTTTGATTCAGGTGTGTTGGAAAAGGATTGTATCTTTAGGACACCCCTGATCTAGATGATGAAAGCTAATGGAGACATGCATTAAAAGGTGGTTCTAATTACACTTTTCAGATTTTTATTGCTAACAAAATTAAAACACCTTTGTCATGGCATTTTATTGTTACATTTAAGATGTAGTCTTTTTTTTTTAGACTACTTTTAGCGCTTTCTAAACGCAGCATTTAGTATATGCATTGTCAATTCCTTATGTTTTCAAGTGGTCATATGAACAGCATGTACGCATGAATTTGCCCGTCATTTTCCCTCCAGCAAATGTCTTCAATCATAAAAAGATGAAAGGGAAAAAATTGCTTGCAGTCATCTACACAATACAAACCAAATATCTGTTATCAACATTCTTTGCTGTTGGTCCAACAAAGCTTTTCCCGTGAGATCCAATATCTTGCCACTGCACTGGTCACAGCTCAGACTCAGCTTCTGTTTTAAAAGGATTATTTACATCGATGAGGTTTCGTCTCTCGCGGTGGCTCTCCCGGCTCCCTGACCACCACATAAATATTCTGCTGGTGTTTTTCTTCCTTGGAGATCATCAGCAGTTTAAAAGCATCCGCGATTGTGTTGTGGTTGAGAATTCGTTTGATGAATGGAGCCATTAATGATTGATTCCTGGCTGGTGCACGCCGCTCGGGGCCCTGCCGGGGGCACAGGCTTGCAGCGCCGTTGTCATAGAGATGGCTCGTGTTTTTAGGCCATCAGACATGACAAGAGGAACAAATACTAATTAAATCACTCAGGGTCAGCCTTGTACCGATTGAGCCCTTGAGACCGCAGCACAGCCTGAAAATACTGGGAAATTTTCTACCCGTGTTTGTTCTTTAACACTCCTAGAACAAGACTATTGAGTTGTAGACCCTGAGCTTCTGGTTGCGGGTAAATACTTTGATGAGGCTCTTTGTATGTCAATTTTGTGATTATCACATATTGTTTGTGCTTTATTCACAACTAATACATTTCAACTCCAAAAAACACTTCTAAAAAGTAATCACACCCTTATTAAATCCAGAATTTTTTGTCAAAAGTTAATTTAGATTGTGATAATGTCAGTTTATTTGGGGAACACAAAAATATGAATCAATGCATGTGAGAATGAACAAAAAGTGTTGCAATTTTGTTCTTCAAAGCTCTCAGGGTATAAATGTTAAATCTCATTGGACTTGCTTTACATGAGCTTTTTTGTGTCCTTTATTAATAAATATAGTTTGCAAAGTTTGAGTTTGAATCAATTTGACTGTATGATCTGGTTGAACTGTAAAGTGCCTTGAGATGACGTGTTGTGAATTGGCGCTATATAAATAAACTGAATTGAATTGAATTGAAAGTAACTGACTGATCTGATTGTCTCCTTTGATTTGGCACTATAAAAACTACATTGACAAAAATAAGGCATCAGTCAGGCGAAGGTTGCAAAGAAAAAGCAATAACTGTAAATTTCTCCAAATGTGATGTAAAGACATTCCCAGAGCCTTATCACCCAGAAAAGTTAACTGGTCCTGGTCCTTCCACGGGACATATGTGCTGTCTCCACCATTTAAAGGATTTTATTGTCCAGGCTTCGGTCAAAATATGCTTTTGTTTTTTTTGTTCTGTTGGTGTGGCCACTAAAAGGTCAATGTTTACAGGCTCAGAAGCGAAAACCTAGAACACTTTTCAGTGAAAAAAAAATAAAATTAAAATCATGAAATGTAAATTTGCAAATATTACGATTTGAAATAATGTCCCATGTGCATTCACTTCAATGCACATGGGACATGCTATATCACTGAAGGTTTTTGACAAATTATGCTGTTAAGATGCATTTTGTAGGCTGAGATCTGGTGTGTTGGATTAATTATTTTAATTGCAGTTATGCATTTATGCCAGCAGGTGGCATAGATTAGCATAACATTGAAATTGGTTCATTTGTTGTTTAAAATAATTAAAAAAAGAAAAATTTGTTTACTAGTGGAAAAAAAAAAAAAAAACAATATGAGACTGTATCTCCTCATAACCAGTCATATTACATATAATTCAGTGCGATAGTCATTTCTGACATAAGATGACTCGACATGTCATCAGGAAAGTTGCCCTTGTTTCCCTGAGGCGTTTGGAGGGATCTACATATTCCTCAAATTTGTACTCATACCTCAGCATCTAAATGATGCTTTGACTATATATCAGGTTAGGGTATGTCATTCCTAATAACATGTGGAATGTTGTTAGTATCATGAAGATGGTAATATTTTTGCACTTATTCGCTCGAAATACAAATGTATGTCCTTATATTTTATGGTCAATTAAAACACCTAGTTTAACCAACTTTAAATTATCCCTAGAGCCTTTTCTTTACAAACCACTAGGTTGTATTTTTGATAGCTAACGTCAGACCTGATAGTTTAGCTGTGTATTTCTGTCTTATAACAGCCAAAACCTCTTTCTTGGTATAAAAACAGGCCAACTCTGTTTAGCATTAAAGGTAAAGAATTACCATAAAACATCTTGAAAGCTGACATCCCCTCCTCTTGACGTGTGACCTGGGCAGCCATATCTCAACTGATATACCATCAAGACACATGCACATATATATGTATGTATATTATGGGTTTTCTTGGCAACATGAAATCTAATCCTTCTGTCTGGAACTGAAACAGCCTTTCTGAGGCCTTTTTTGGGGATTTTAAAGCCATCAGGCGAGGCTAATTCTGTATGAATTGCTCACTCTCGCTGTGAGTAACCAGATTTGACAGAACAAACAGCCTTATGAGTTGTGTTGTGGGCGATGTTTTAATTTAGCCAGCAGAACGTGCGCTGCCGCATAATTTATTGAAAACAATCAGTTTTCATGTTTCAAACCTTGAAGCGATCTCCGTCACCCCTGAAATGAAGACGGACGTTTTAAAGGTACACTGCATCTCAGAGTGCGTCCTTGTTTAGATTGTTTTTCCTGCCAGTTAAAAGGCGGATCGTCAGAGAAAGAGGCAGGGGGAGTTAATAAGGAAATAGCATGGAGGGGCACAGTTAGGCTTTCTAGTTGTTTTTTCCTTTGTTCTCTGCAAACAGCAGAACTCTTACTTAACAGAACAAAGCAAGGAATCTGGATAAACCGGACGGCTGTTCATTCGGGTTCTCATTTCCTGAATTCTGATTGTTTTTTCTCTTTTTTGGGGGGGGCTGCGACCTTGCAGCTGTTGCCTTTCTGATTTTCTTTATTTTCTGTGAATGTAAAAATTCAAAGCAGCAGGGTAAAGCTTAGCAAAAACATTGAATTTCTTGTTGTATTTGATCACATTTTGAATGCACACAGGCAAAAAAAAAAAGTAAGAACTTTGTGTGACTGTTTATGTAGGTGAACCAAGGTTTATGAGAAATGTTTTGCTTTACTGTACCAAGGTTAAGTGTTCCAGGTACTATTCATTCAGATGACTGCATCCAAGTTGCACACAGCATCAAGGTTGTATGGGGCCGAACACTTGACCTGCGAGGAGATTAAAGTTGCGGCAGTGTTACAGCTCTGTGAACTCTTTCTGTACTTCTGTTAAAGCCTTTCACAGCCAGGTTTGATTATGTCTCTTTAAAGCCACACGACATTAGCAAATAAATGGCTAATTAGCATTGCGAGTCTTTGTGTAGCAGTTCTTAATCAAAGCTTTTTCCCTGAAACGCCTTTGATTGCTCCAAGTTGGTCCTGTTCTTGTATCACTTGCAAACACTGTGACCGCCTGAAAGAGCTGGAGGAAAGGAGCTGCTATGGGGTCCTAAAACGTTGCATGGAGACCATTTTGTTTCATTCATCACCAAACTCAAGGTTTTTTGCTGATGTACATGGTGTTCTTTGTCCCTTTTTTTTAAAGAAAAAAACATGTTAGATCTATGGCAAAGATGGAAATAGTTACATTTACAGACCAACATGAAGTATTGCAAAGCATTAAAAAACTAAATGTATGGCAGGAATCTAATAATCTGATGGTGGCAGCAACTTAATGTGAGGTCTGAACAGTTGTTTGCAAGTTTTGATTAGTTTAATCACCTAAAATCCACAAATAAACGTTGAATTTGTTACACACTTCAAGGTGTTAATCCCTTTTATAATGATTGATATAGAACTGAACTAAACTGACAGAATATTTTCTGGATTTTTCTCCTTACGTTTTGAAGAAAACCCGGCCCACCCATTAACCATTTCACACTGAAGCTCTTCTTTTCTCGCTCCATCTGATCTCCACAAAGTCCACCAGACTTTTTGCACACATCCGCTTTCCGGGGCTTCGCTGGCAAACAGCAAAGACATAAATCAATAATCTGATCCGTGGAGAAAAGCTCTCTGCCAGCTAAAACCGTTTTTAGCCACAGAGCAAAGACGGCACCGAGTCTCTTTGCCTCCCACTGACGAGAGACGGCGGGGGGAAAAAAATCCAAAGATTTTCCTTGTTCCCTTTTTCTGATCAGTCGAGCAGTAGATCAGCCTTTGATCCGCCCGCTCTTGTTGCTTTTAAGTGCAGATACATACATGCTTCATCGGCTGCATTTGTTTGAGTGCCAGAAACGCAAACTGCAACTCTACGTTTCCTTCTCTATTTCTGGAACTACCTATTAAAAGTCGGGAAAAACTGAGAAAATCTCAAATACAGTGGAGCATAGGAGGTCTCTTTAAATGGACCAGTCGGTCCGAGTGCAACGGGAAGCACATGGCAGCAGAAAGGCACAAAGACGTTTATAAATCCAGCTAAGGTTCATTGCCTGGTTCGCACCTTTTTTCATCTCTGCTGGCTGGGGCAGCTTTTGAGAGTGTTGAACTCATTTGTCACCCTGAAGCTACCAGCAGTTACAGTTTGAGAGGAAACAAAGCTGTTTGCCTCATGTTGCAGGACAGATTACTTCCTGAGACAATATTCAATCTTGTGAGCCATCCATGCTATAAATATTAAAGAGGGGATTCAGATGCCTCTATATACCAGAAGTTACATTTAAAGGTTACTTAGAGGGTGTTGTTAAACTAGTCGCTGCTTTGACTTGAGGTTTTGTTTTGATTACTCAATATGAACAAACTATAATTTGATGTAAAAAGGTCTGCTGAGTTTTCCATAGTTTAGGTGAGAACCTGCCAAAATGAGCTGTAGCCAGAATAGCACTGACTGAAGCACTTCCAGTGTTGATTTTGAGCCAGATTCTAAATTAAATTCAGTTACTCCTGTGCTGGCAGATGAAGCAAAGGTCCTTGATTAAGAAAACTTCTCCTAGTGCAGAAGCATTTCTTCGAAGGGTCTCGTTATAGAGATTACCTAAATATTTAGATAAAATAAATATAATTGAAGAAGTTCTAAAATAAAAACTGCACCAAACCTCCAGTCCAGCAGGGCGGGGTAATTGGGAGTCTTTACATTTTATTTATTAATCAGACATTAGGAAGAGTCCTACTACCTAGAAACCTTCACAGCCTGAAGTATAAGGCTGTACTTGAACTGCGTTGTGTTGCATCATCACTGCAGGCATGTCTTAAAATGGAAAGAGTTATCAATATCCAGACATACTCTCCTGCTCTTCATTTTTACATTAAAGTCATGTAAAACTGTCCCATCTTGAAGCCTAACTTCAATCTTGAAAACAAACGGGAATCGCATCAAGGTCAGAAACAATTTGTCCGTCTGTCTATAATGTTTGTACTTAGACTGAAGATATAAAAAATAGCATTGCTATGACTAGTGTCAGTACTAATAAGGACGTGTGGTTACTGTATGCATCCCTTTACTTAGCAGCCACATCTAAATGCCTTGGCAGCTTTAGCTTCTTCTGCTTCAGCGAACGCCAGTGTTCATACAGTATTCCCAACCATATTGGAATCCAATAATTTGTTTTTTCTTCATTGTTTCCATACTTCTCTGTAAGGCATTAAGTGGCTTGACTTTTTATTAAGCTACTTACTTGTTTGCCCCCTGTGTACTTGTAGAGTATTGAGCCTCCTTTGTCATTGTACGTAGACACAAATGGGTTTATTTATGAACAAACTGAGCAAACACAGAACGCAAAACACAAAAATAACAAACCACCAGAAAGACTCTTTACTATTTCAGATAAAAACTTTGTATACGGACACAAATATGTAGCTAGTGGTGAATACATCTAAAGGATATTAAATAAAGTTATATGCAACTTTATTATCTGTATCAGATTCTCACACTTGTTCTACGATTTACTCATCAAATTTATGGCTTAATGGCTTTGAGATCGGGTTGTCTTCAACCTAGCCAATTGACTTTTGAAATCTTGCAAAGTGTCATAACAAAAGGAGAAAAGACATTATCTTAACCTTTAAACTCACATACTCTTAATTGAGGTTTCTTCAGGCTTTTTCTGCTTTAGCTTCAGCGCTCTAGTACGCCACCTAGTGGTTCCCTGAGGTAGGTGCATTTTGCAACACAAAATGTGTCCTTTTCTATAGAGAAAAGTATAAATCAAGGTATCTTTCAGGCATGGTGTCATGAAAAGTTTAAATTTCTAATGTTAAGAAAATGGTAAAATTTATTTAAAAAAAAGGCTGCATGGGTGCACCTTTAACCAGTAAATAAAAATCTGTTCAATTTCATGTTTCTAACATGATTGGTGTTTACTTTATAAAGAAAATCCTGTTTAGCCTTAAAACCCCAAACTAGCCAGCCTGCAGTAACTCCCAAATCCACACAACTTTAAATTTGGCTGTTTTTCTTTGCTGGGTAAGTGTCACAGATATATGAAGCTTTGGAACTATGGTAGACGGACCAGTTGCTTATTTCAGACCCAACTCTCCTCATGAACAATGCATTGCAGGATTCCTGGAGCTTTATTGAGATATAAGGACCCAAACAGGTCCTCTCTTATTATTTTACAGATCACTGGCCAGTGGTTGCCCTTGCCCTTCTGCTTTTCCTGAGTTTTCTTCTTGAATGTAATTCATCATTCCCCTTTGGGTTGGATTTATCGCTTATATCTACAGGGGGAGTCAGATTGGGGGCCTCTCTAACCAGCAGAGCTTCTTGTAGTTGGGAAAACATGCATCAAAGACGGAGTGATAGAAGATTAAACCATCCTAAGGAGTATCACGCACAAACAAGTGTGTGTGTGCTGTTTTTTTTTTCAGTCTGTGTGGTTCAGAAAGATATGAGAGATTAATAAATACATGTGGGAACTGCAGGGAGGTGAAATTGGAGTCCTCCCTTGTTGAGGATTTAGAGTACCTTAAGGCGGCCCTCAGGTGACCCTGTATATATTCCCAAGTGCACTTCTCCTATAGCCCAGAAATACTTATGGGGCTGAACAGGAAACATAAAGAATATTACCCTTTTTTTCAGATTCTCATCAGACTTTTCTTTTGTCGCATCCCTTTTGAGACAAACTTCTCACCCACTCCCTCTCCTCAACCCTTCGTATCCCCTCATTGTCTGTTGCTCTGACTACTCTCTTTCTTCTCTTCTCTGTGTCATAATAGCCTGCAGATGCAATTCATTTCGCAAGCAGAGGGTGTAGGTGGAGGCATTGTACTTTGAGCGGCGCTTCTGCAAAATTACTGCCAAAGCTCGTACACTCACTATGACTCGGTTTGATGCGAGACACATTCCTTGTGCAATCCCCAACACCATTTTCACATTGTGGATTTTTTTTGATCAAAAAGTTTTTAACATCCTGAGGAGCAGTGCAGTTAGATGAAAGAAAAAATCAGGCGGCATATTTGTTCAGTGATGGTTTGAAAACAGAGGTGTCAGTCTTAATAGAAAATACTGTTTTACATTCACAAATTAGATGTTGGATGGAACAATAAGACACCACTTCAGCACACAGATCAGCTATAGTATCGAATCTGATCGTAAAATTATAGCCTTTGCTGGCATTTAAATACATGTAGCTTAGTCAGTGTACGGTGTAATTATATCCTCTAATGGTCGGCCGACAAATAGATGATAAGCTTTCAGTGGTAATACAATGTCACTAATCTGAAGGTTTAACCTGGGAGGACAATTAGGTGGGTGTGGGAGGTTAGGATGAAAGGTTTCTTTGTGTGCTAACTGAGAAATTAAACAGATGTAGCTGCCACATCCATATAAAAGGACACTTTGAGTCTATTGATCTTGCTTGCTTTATATTAAGGTGTCTATTTGCATGAAATGGGAGTATTGGGTGTATTATATGTGGAAAAAAAGTCATTTTGATGGGCTTATGCATCTGGTAAGTAGTGCAGATTCATTTGGTGGTCACAGAAGTTGCTGCTTTGGATTGTAATGAACAGTTAAAGTATGCTTGCTTTATTATGTACTGTACAAGTTCATACAAATGGCAAATGGACCAATCATATTGCAGCAAATAAATGCATTTAGGCATTTAACCTAACAGGACAGACTGCAAAAGACGACCTGATTGGTGGATAGGTCATTGGGGCTGGTCTTCTCTGCATCCACGTCTTGAACAGGTCCAGGGTCAGGAAAAAGGTTAACTAACATGTCTGCAGACCCCGCACATCCTGGACACAAACTGTTATAACTTTTACTTTCAGGCCGCTGTTTGCAAAAAAGTTAAAGAACATAGACAGTTTCTTTCATCTGTGACTCTCTTTGATCAACACCATAAATAACTTCTACCCCGAGTTACCAGACACTCCACTCTGAGGAACAGAATCACATATTTCAGACATTATAACATACCTTTATATAATATATATACGTGCATTTTTTTTAAGCTTCTCTAAAGTTTTTATATTTTAAGTTCTGAAGAATTCATTAAGCACAATTCAATTACTAAGCAGCAATTTGACTCAGTAAGGGTTTGAAACGGCAAAGCAGGTGCAATTTAAGCTTGTCCTCCATGTGTCAGTGCCTCATGCTGCTGGAAGGACATTTTCTTTCCATGCGTTAGACCTATAAGTTAATCTATGTTTGCAACCAATGGTGGGGAGGCCTTTTTTGCTCTCAGTTTTGATCCATAAATCTCTACAAAACAAAACAAAAAAAAACTTGAAAAAATAAAGAAGTGGTTATATTGAGATGCCTTTCTTTGAATAATTAGCTGGGTTAAAGGAGATCCTTATGCATGTAAATCAATTTAAGGCTGAAAGAATCTGTGCCTGAGAATTGAAACACAGTGTAGAGCAGCAGTAAATGAATAAAGCTGTAGATACTTAATTTTTTTCTCTTTTATTTGACAAATAAAACAAATAGACCAAATCAAACAGTGGCCCTTCAGTGCTTTCTGAATTCCTCTCTGCTGCTACGTGCCAATCCTGTTTGTTCCCTCGACTGAAATCCATAAAAATGGGTCACAAGTCTTTTCCTATATATAAACAACAATAATGGTTTGTAGTTAAGAGGAATAAGCTGTTATATATCGAGCCTCTTTTACAAACATAATATTTCTAATAATTCCCTGCTGGCTTTGATCTGTTCAGGGGATTTATTCACACTATGAAAGATGTACAAACAGCAGATTATCCTCTAAAAAAATCAATGCTTAATTTGCAATATTCTCACCAGTGGGTCTAGTTATGCTTTCTGTGACAGAGTCATGCAGCCTTTATTAAAACCAGGCAAATAGTAAAAAAAAAAACCCACACAAAAAACAGAGTGATTGTAATTTGTTTATGAGACTGCATTGAACTGAACTGTATTAGCGTAGGCATTAATTTGCCCACAAAGGCTAAATAATAATGCTTGCTGTAATGTTACTCATATTGCTGATATAATGAATGGGGTAACAGTTGAGACACAATGCAGTTAGGATGAAAGAGCCTTGTCAAAACCACATTAGTACTGAAGGAAACCTCCATGTTTCAATTGATAGAATACTACCTAGCACAGCACATGGAATCTGATCAAAGCTTGAAATGTGCGCCTTTCAAAATGGAGGTCATCCCGTTAGATCCATTGCATGAGGACGAAGCCAGAAGCGCCACATTTGTCTTGTGATGTATGTGTTTTAATACTGGCGTTCCAACACAGTCAGGGAACGGGTATGGAATTTGATTTAGGGAGTTCCTAGTCCGGATAAGTATGCAAATAGATCTATATTTCCAGGCTTTATTATCAAGTCTGTCCATCCATCCATCCCGCCGTAGAAACATATGCCTTATATAGTGATTATTCTTAAAATGGGCTACTGAAGGAAACAATGCTGCTTCCTCTTACATGGTTTTCACAGAGACTTTATAAATCCCAAAAGGGAAATTGAGTTTAGTGGGGGAAGCGGTTTTCTTCCTTGCCGCCGTCAAAGGGGCTGCCATTTGGATGACGCCTTCAATGTACAAAATGACTTGTATAACAGCATATTAATCCTATTTCTTATACAATATTTGTCTCCAAAATGTCATTAAGATTTCAACATTCTCATTCATTCTTTGGCACCTCCTCTACCAATCAATCTCCAATGTATTTTTTTCTTGGAGATCAGAAATTTGCTAATTGTTGCCCAAAAAACTACATTACTTCCATTACTTATTGCTATGCTTCCTTATTAGTCTGTTTCTGAAAGTCTATTTGGCATAAACATAAGCTGTTTCAAAAAGATCGTAAGGCAGCAGAGTGCAGGCTAGCTCGCAAAGCTAACGTTAGACTTCCAGTGTGACTCATCAACAATCATAATGTCAAATACCAATAAAATCCCACCAAATAAGCATTTTTAACCAAAAGCTAACAAATTTGATGAGTCTTTATTTCATATTATGAAATTAGCCACTTGTTTTTGCTTATTATTTCTGCCTTAAGTAACTTAGATCTAGGTCTTGATCTCAAAAAGCTGTATTTATTTTGTGTGAAGAAGCAAGGGTGCTCACTTGAGTAAATATTAGCTGTGAAAAAATCGCAGCACATCCACACAGCAATCAAGTTGGAAAAATAGTGGAAAGTAAGACCTTAAAACGCCACGTGTAAGTTTGCCCACCTGCAGCTAGAGAAAGCAGAGGGCAATTTTCACTTTGACTATTCTGTCTGTGACTTTGTGCTCGGATGATTCAATGTAGGGGAAAGAAAAGGACACCTGAGCAGCGGTTGCTCGGATCAATACCCAGCAGGCCTCAACAATACGAGGGGTCAGAGTGCTGAGCGGCTGATTGGTGGAAAGCTGGAAAATAACTTGTGGCTTGTTGAGGCGTCTGTGACCCCCATCATTGACACCACACTTGACGAGATTGGAGCAACATCAACAGACACACACGGCGGAATGAAGCTGTATTGAATTTCAGCTTGAACAGCCTTTTGAGTTTTATCCTCCCCTACGTTCTGATTTTTAGCCAACGCTCTCTGCTCCTACATTGTGCTCGTTTAACTTGCTGTGAAATTGTTGTCTGTTTTTGTCTCTCCTGCAGAGAAGAGAATACATCCCAACCATTATGCTGCTTCATGAGCTCGCTGTGCAGGAAGCAGCTTACAGATTTTATATACTCCTCAACTTGCAAGTTCCTACACAGATTCTTGTATAAACTGGCAACCTAAAAAAAAAATAAATAAATAAAAAAAGTACATCACCATGATGTCACCATGATGTTCACCTAATTTCAAGCTGCTGGCTTCTCTGTGTGCAGTTTCCAACAGCACTGAATATTTCTGTAGTATTTGTAAAGTAAAAGCTAACATTAAAGCTAAGCTGACCCACAGAAAACTGGATCCCAGCAGGAATGATTCCTGATTTTTGAAGGAATTTCTAAGCAGTGTAACCTAGAAAAATGGTAATGCTCTGAATTCCTTTCTAAAAAAGTATTTTTTTTTAAAGTAGACGCTTTCTCTGATTCCAATTTTTTTGTCCATACAAAAGCCGGAAGGTTGACGTCACTTCTAGCCAGCATGCCGATTATAAACAATGAAATGGATAGCAATAGCAATGAAGGTACTCATGAAAATTTATCAAGTGAGCGTATTTCAACGTATGAAAAACAAAATCTAGTTGACGAACATGCCCTGCAACTGCCAATCTCCGTGTATGTACGATGCTATGGCGCACTCTCGCATTTGGCCAAAAGATCTGTAAAAAAAAAAAATTTGCAGTCTTTAATGATAACCATCCAGTCCTTGCCTTAAAAAATGAAAGCTCCATTTCTCTTATTAACTATATTTTCATCCCACTCGTGTATGTTGCCTTATTTGGTTGTGGCCTGTACACTTGTCACGGCCCGAAACTTACTGGACCGGACCTGAGCAGAGAGCAATGATCTGTCAGTCCTCAGCTGGAGGAGTGGGGCTGGGGGCCGGTAAGATAGGGTTACCAGGCTACCACCATCGGGTCGGGGTCAGTCGCTCCATCCCCCGCTGGCTCCCTGCCCCCGTCCGCCGGGGTTCCCGGACCAGCCCCCGAGCTGACGGCTCTGTCCGAATGCCTGGTGTGTTTTGACTACGTGCTGCACTGTAGTAGACCAAAATTTTTTAGGTATGAAAAGTAGGACATGTCCGGGATAAAGAGCATCTGGTCACCCTACCATATCAACAATTTCAATGTCTCAGTAAGTGAGTGCTTGTTGCTATGATGCGTCTTTGCTCAGCAGCTTCGCTCGTCCTAAACCAACCAATCAGCGCACAGCTCATCATAAATATTCATGAGCATACCATAAAAGGAAGAAAACCTGTCGTTTCATTCTAGGGCTTCATAGAGACCTTAAGGACCAGCACTAAATACCCCATAAAATCATTTTATGATCCCTTTAAATTAAAAAATAGTAAAAAATATGTATTGAAAAATAACCAATAGATGAGGATCTATTCTAATTAATCCTTGGTTCCTTCTTCAGGTTTCACCAAAAGGTGTTCAAGGTGCTCAAGGTTATGTATTTGGGCCACTTCTTTTTGATTTAGTTAATAATGATATTGGTTTGCATCTCTTTTTATTTGTTTTTTTAAAATAAGCCTACTTCATGTTGTTAGACAGTTCCTTTCAAGTGATTCCTTAACAACACATGACTTGATATTAATCAGGTTTGGTTGTAGCTTTTTTATTTCTTATGTTCATGTAAATTTATACAGATTATTTTGATAAATCATGCCAGATTACTTTCAATAAATGTGCCTAACTAAATTCATTAAAACACTGTCTGGTTAATGAAAATTCAGCTCCACATATATGGATATTTTTATCTGAAAGCTGCTCAGTTGAAAATCGTTAGTCTTGCAAAACCATGGCCATCCCACCTAACTGTTTATGAAGCAGTCCTGGGAGATCTCTCTTTAACAGCCGCCACCCTCCATTTGCTTCACCATCCTTAACACCTTAAATAAATCCTTCGTCCATCTCGGATGACAAGATAAATACCATCTAGCAGCTGACTGAAAGGGAAACCTGTCCTCCCCCTAAGGAAAAAGCACTCACTTCCCAGAGGGAGATAAGGAAAAGCGATGGTTCGTGAACAGAAGCTTTTAAAGATGAAGTGAGGCTCCACAGAAAAGGCTTTGGATGTTACATTTTTGTCCTAACATGAAGTTCGGGATCATTAGAAATGTTTCTGATAGGTGCGGAGACATCAGTACTGCACTGATTATTTCATTTAAATCTACATGTGATGATTTGTTTCAGCTCGGCAATTATTCGCTTTAATCAAAGCTTTTCACAGTTTTTTCTATTTAGAGAAACGTGAGGTTAAATACTGAGATGTAACTTTATGAAACCAGTTTGTCAGGATGATTACAGTTCTAGACACAGGTAAGACATCCAGCTCTAATTAAGTTGAAGAAATTGTATTTTCATTTATTTTTTTTCTTTACATCAACTAAGGAGACAGAAGGGAACCAGAGATTTAAAACCATTTACATTTACAATGGCTGTGAAAAAGAGACAGGCCTGCTGTTAGAACTAGGCGTAACATTGAGGTAAATTGTTATAACAGCTTGGAGAAACGAACAGAGAGGAGATGAGCAAGCATTGCATCATATAAAGACCGGAAAAAACAACCCATCAGGATTCGAGCAGAAACACCTTTTTTAAAGAAACTGAAGCTGCAAAAATTTGATGTATGCAGAAATTACCGACAAAGTAGACAAAATAAAAAAACAAATTCATAACAAAACCAATAAATTAGTTGAAAATTGTTCCTTAGCAGAAGAAGGATGGATCAAACTAAAGCAAATCTGATATTTAGCATAGATAGATGGGGGGAAATGAGTTAATCTCAACCACAGCTTTGTCTCATGAGGTAGCAGCACAGAAATGGATAAGAGATGACAGCCATTAGATCCGGTTTCAGAGAAAACGTAATGTTTGAATGAACGAGAACAGGCAGAGGAGGAAAGTTGAACATTTTTTTTGTAGAAAAGGTGGAAATAGAAGAAAACTAGCGGTAGGAGATGGATGGATTTTCCTGAGCTGTATCTATTATTATCTTGCCTTTGCCTCTTGGCCACAACCTTTCTCCTGCTCTCCTGTTTGTACCTCCTGTCCCTTGTTTATTTTCCATCCTGCAGCAGTTATTCAGCTGTTCTTGTTTGCATGTTGTCTTCATTTTCGTCCAGTTTTTTTTGTTTGTTTTTTTATCTGCCACACCAAGATTTTCTTCCCAGTGATTCTCTGAGGTTTGGAACAATGTCCTCCAACACATGTTGTTTGCATTGGCAACAGAACCCCTATGTTTGTCTTTTTTAACCTGTAAAATCCTCTGAGTTGAAGGGTTATGAGATTTCACTCTTAGCTGTAAAGGTATTGAACATATTAAGACATATATAATATCTACACTTAGATTGCAAACAATGCCATCCTTAGATAATATTTAGTATTTAGAAGACACAGAAAATCCCACTCCTTCTGGATCCCTCATGAACCATACTTGGGGAGGTGAATCAATCTATGGATTGATCAATAAAGGAGAGAAACAAGTGGTGAACTAAGGGTCATTAGTATAAAAACTGATGGAGTAAGTTCCTTTCCAATAACTTGGCCATGACCCACCAGAAGAAATACAGCACACTAAATGTAGTGGCCAAGATTGTAAAACTAGCAGGTGTTGCTCTAATTTAGGCCAGTAAGCTGGAAGTAAAAGCTAGCAGCCGCATCGCTGTGATGAGAGATTCTACACTGGGAGCAATTCAGAGGGTCTGGGCCACATAAAAAGAGACAGAAAACTGCAGAAAACAAAATTAGGTGAGACAGCAGCACTGATACAGGATGTTTTGCATGTATATGTAAGTGTGTGGGTATGTCTTGTCCTGCTGCTCCTTTAATAAGAGCATCCTTCTTTCTGAACACCACCCTCTGCCAGGCTTGGAGTATAAACACTCACTCATATGCGTTGGAGAAGCTACCAAAACCTGAGAGATGCTGGTTGGCTCATTCTGTCATATTATCAATGCCTCAGATCTTCCCCTGGTGCCTCTTTATTTCAAGTTACACAGCAAGGAAACTAATTAATGGACCCTGTGTCCTCTTTAGAGGCTATTATGTTCAGAGGCGATTACTATTCAAGCTGGCATGTTTTCTGAAATACAACTTTCATTATGACTTTATGCTCCACCAATAATCAGGGTAGGTTGTAATTATGTGTGCATGGTTTTCAGACATCAATAAGCTCACACTGCAGCATTGTGAACATGCAGTGTCCATTTCGGGAGCTCAGGAAAAAAAACAAAAAAACAAAACATGCATAGATCAAACGGGCTGTGTCTGCATTACAAAGATTTTATAGACATTGTTTAAGGAGGTTTGGAAGAATTTTACAGAACCTCTCATTTACAAAGTGGATTTAAATGAAGCAAAATGGTTAAAATACAGTAGAATTTTATGACTAGGAAATCAGTGCAGTGATTTCTAGATTGTTCTGGAGATGCTTGGGGTTATGAAAGAAGCATTTTGTTTATATATATTTCCTTTTTATTAACAGTGTCCTGTCTGGTCGATGTGACAAGAAGAATAATTTTCTTGATGCCAAAAAGAGCCCAAAAGATTTTACTTTCACAAGTGGAGCAGTAGAGCTATCGCCATAGTGTTCCGCTTGTTTCATGCATATAAATGTAACAAATAGAAAAACTGAAAAAAAAGAAGAAATGAAGAAAGAAAGAGGAAATAAAAGGGAGATAATGATAAAATATTTTCAGTCTGCTTCATCACCTGCAAAGAGATGTAAAAAGAACAGCACAACCAATGGTCATTGTACGAGACATACAATAAAGTAACACTTTGATACTATTGCTGAAGTATAAGTAGTATTGTTTAATCTGACATGTATACTGTGGTAGCTGAAGATAAGAGTGTGGGCTCTCTGTATGGAAGTGAATCTCTGAATACCTGGAACCAAGCACCTATAGTTTTTTGTGAGAGTGCACTTGTGCATGTAAAGTTTATCCAAAGTAAGAATGCTCAATAGTGGTTGTGGAGAGCCGAAGACCTCTCAGCTCATTTTTGTAGATTTCGCTGTTCTTACGCATCGTCAACGATGCCCAGGCTTCAATTCAAATTCCAATAATTGATTCCGATTCTCAGGATTAAGAACTTTTATTTTTCAGCTGATTCAGTTTTATCTGAAATTATATTGCTTGTAATAAAAACATACTGTCAACTGTTACCTGGATTACATAATTGTGTAGTTATGCATTACATTAGTAGAATCATTATGGCAAATGAATAAAAAAAGCTATGCTATATTTATATATATATATATATATATATATATATATATATATATATATATATATATATATATATATATATATATATATATATATATATATATATATTCTAATGAAAGCTACTGTTCCCAGTAACTACTGTTAACCAGTTCTTTGCCTAAAGGCAATCACTGGTTATACCCTGACTTTAAATAACCCCACAGTATAGTAAGTGACTGTAATACAAGAGGGGATGTTTTATAGCAATTTAACCTTAATGCGCTGGGCTTCTGGTTATCTTCATGGGGAATAGGAATGAGCCCAGAATGACAGTTACAACAGTTTCTTATTAATCAGCAGGTTTATCCATATGCACATACTGTAACAAGATAACTTTGATTGTCTTCTGTAAAATGCAAATTGGTGGGGCATTATCTGTTAATGTCCCAAATAATTGTTTTCAAAAGCTCAGCAGTCTGTAGTTTAATATAATGTATAAAACTCCATAATTTCTTTTTTTGAGATATATTGAATAAAAGTGGCCTAAAAAGTCAGCCCTGAGGAACTCCACATTTGATTTTAATTATAATTTGCCTTGATCCAAAATAGTCTCTCCCAACCCGTATAGCACAGTACCAGACAATCCCACCCACTTTTTAAGCCTCTTACCATCTGACGAGCCTAAAAGGGGCTGCGGGGAGCTGCAGAAAAAAAACATAAATAACCAAAGCAGCAAACATCAATATTTCCATCAGAGTAAATGCCAACTCTCTGCTAAGGAAATGTCATCGATCGTTGATAATGAGACTACCATCCAAGGGGAATGAGGCAGCGACACATGCTTCAGAAAGCTCGGAGTATGAAGCAGACATGAGGCAGGTGGTAATGGGTTTAAAACACTGCGACTCATGGGGGTTAAACAGATGGTAGTGATATGAAGAGGTGACAAATTAAATGAGGAATGAAAGTTCATAGCTTAGAAAAACTTTATAGATTAATCTCTTCCTAGAATCTATTAAAATTATTATTTCCAGAATAAATTAATATTTTAGGGCTGGTTTCAAACTGAAAATGACAGTAGATTCTGTTCTCTGCAGCCTGACACTTCTCTGAGACATTTAGCGCTGGCTTTCCATTTTATTTGCCACATATTAACAAATCTTTGGCAATAAAATGCTGCATGCTTTCTGCAAAAAGACCACCCAGTTGCAAGGATTTTATATAAAGAGCTGTCCATTTCACACTTCACACCCTTTTATTTGCAGCTAACACCTCCCTGTCCTCTGCAGTTTTTATTAGGTGTCATACTCCCTGTGTCTGCGAACAACACGTCCGCTTACTGCTATCTCATTAGCTGCTATTAGCTTTGCTATCCACAAACACAAAGTGGAGAGTTTTGTTTTTTAACCTCTAATCGCAGAAGCCTGTTTTACTCAGTGTTTCCAGGACAACAAAAAGTATCACAGAGGTCAAACGAGGTTATCTTCTGCATGACTTTGTCTTTTTCTCCGTCTGGACATCTTCATGTAAACCAACATCAAGCTAGAAGCAACAAAAAAAAGTAAAGGCCTCCTTTCAGATCGCTTTTTACTTTTAAAGAACCTTAGATAACAGTGTGAACTCTCTATATGACAAAAAAAATGGATTTTAGAAACAACCTGGCCTGTTGTGAAAGACTTACCACCCTTTTTGTTTAGTCATAAATTAAATGTATACATAATAATGGATGTTTCTGCTGAATTTGCCAGCTTCCCTCTGAAAATATTCAGGCAGTGCAGTGCCAAATTAATAATGTTTAGAACCAAATATGAATGCTACTCATTACTACTTCAGGGCATGAACAACTTATTATAATGACTGAAACAATAAATACTTCATAGGTTAATTGGAGTAATTTAAGCCACCCTCACCCTCCTTAATGTAGTTTAATTAGAGCCATAAACCTACATGGACCTTAAAGAAAAGTATCCTGTGTTTTTGGAATATAAAGTGCCTTGACATCAAAATAGAGAAATTAGGCTTGTTTTTTTTAGTACTGCAGCCCTAAAGAGCCAAAATTTTAGACTCCTGGTCTAAAACACCTTGCAATTTCCCTTTAAGTCACAGAAAAGGGCCAAAATACAGTTTTTTCAGAAGTCAAGTCAGTTAAACTCCAGATTAAATTTTAGTTACAGGTTGCATGACTATGAAGGTTTTTATAGCCACATATATTATAGCTCAGTCTGCATACAGCTACAGTAATACCAAATTATTTGTTTATTTGTGTTTATTCTAATGGAAGAGAGCCAAGCCGATCATAAGTCCTGCAACTTAAGGTATGCATTTTGCAGACGATATGAGGCCTAAAAGCTGCTGTAGAATGATGAGACGTTTATGTGTGAGGATGGAGCCAGGAGTACTTTAGCTGAATAGGAGCTTACGCAAATCAGCATGGGCACTTTAGGGATTACACACACATTTGCAGCAGAAGCATGCATGCATCTCTGCATGGGGTCTTTCATGTTTTTGAACGTGGCTGGTTAGTTTGTAATTTGGCTAAATTGGGACATGAACAACTTTGTTTGAGGGCAATTTGGAACGGTACCGAATTCACACATATTTGATAAGAACATCTAGAAAAGCTCTTTGGTGAGTGATTGGATGCTGTAACCATTTTTTTTATTTTATTGCACTAATTTGCTTACCTTGGAAAAGAGAAGTTAATTAAGTTTTGCTGGTTTGAGAAAACTTTAAGAGGATTCAGACAGAAATTAAGATCAAATCTGCAAAAGAAACATGATGAAGAAGTTAATAGCTCCCCTTTTCCCCGTCTGCCCTATATAGTTTGCTCTGATTGGTTTTTATGTCTCTGTGTAACACTGTGTTCCCTATAAAACCTTCCTTTGGGTGGGTGGGAACACCTAGGAGGATTTTAGATTTTTTTTTTACTATATACACTGTTTGCAGAATTATTAGGCAAATGAGTATTTTGACCACATCATCCTTTTCATCCATGTTGTCCTACTCAAAGCTGTATAGGCTTGAAAGCCAACTACCAATTAAGTAAATCAGGTAGTGTGCATCTCTGTAATGAGAAGGGGTGTGGCCTAATGACATAAACATCCTAAATAACGAGTGCTTAATTATAAGGGAACTTCCTTTCTTTGGCAAAATGCATCAAAAAAGAGTTTTGACAGACTCGGACCATCGCAGAATCAAGCAGCTCATGGCAAATAGCCGACAGGGGCCTCAAGAAGCTTGTTGAAAAAAGAAGACGCAAAATACATGCCCAGGAATTGAGAAGGATCAAGTGAGAAGCTGCCAGGAAGCCATTAGCCTCCAGTTGTGCCATATTTTAGAGCTGCAACATGTCTAGAGTGCCGAGAAGCACAAGGTGCTCAATACTCGGGACCTGGCCAAGGTAAGGAAAGCTGAAAAAAGGCCACCTTTGAACAAGACACACAAGAAAAAACGTCAAGATTGGGACAAGAAATATCTGCAGATTGATTTCTCCAAGGTGTTTCGGTCTGATGAAACAAGAGTGAGTCTTGATGGGCCAGATGGATGGGCTCCAGGCTGGATCAGTAAAGGGCAGCAAGTTCCTTATCGACTCAGACACCAGCAAGGTGGAGGTGAGATACTAGTATGGGCTGGTAACATCAAAGATGAGCTTGTGGGACCTTATCTGGTTGATGATGGAGTCAAGATCAACTCCCAGACCTACTGCCAGTTTCTGGAAAACACCTTCTTCAAACAGTGGTACAAGAGGAAGTCGCCATCATTCAAGAAAAAACATGATATTCATGCAGGACAATGCTCCGTCACACGCATCAAAATACACAACAGCGTGGCTGGCCAGAAAAAGTCTAAAAGGAGAAAAAATAATGACATGGCCCCCTTGTTCACCTTATCTGGACTCAATCGAGAACCTATGGTCATGAAATGTGAGATCTACAGGGAGGGAAAACAGCACACCTCTCTGAACAGTGTCTGGGAGGCTGTGGTGGCTGCTGCACGCAATGTGGATCGCAAATACATTAAGACGCTGACAGAATCTATGGATGGAAGGCTTTTGAGCGTCATGATGAAGAAAGGTGGCTATATTGGTCAAGGATTTGTTTTTGTTTTTTTGTTTTTGAATGTCGCAAATGTTGTATTACTTTACCCTGGTGAAAATAAACAAGTGAGATGGGTATGTGTTTGTTTTTTATTACATTGCCTAATAATACTGCACAGTAATATTTACCTGCACACACAGACATTGTCATAAAATGGCAAAATATAAAAAAAAAACACATCAACTTCCAAAAATATGAAACGTTGATAGTAAAGATTGAGAACACAATTGTGGTCCAATAATAAAAATAATCCTCAAAAATACAACTTGCCTAATAATTCTGCACACAGTGTCGTGAGGCTGGTTGCATACATGTGTTATGGAAGCTTCTCTCCCAAACAAGGATGTCTGGGGATTGTAATCTATCAGGGTTGCATCTGGCATTGAGGTAGATGGGTTACATTATTAAAATATGAACCCGGTTTTGTGTGACCTGCAACCCTTTGGATTATTTGCTTGGCCATGAGTGAAAATGTGTGTAGCTTCTGTAATATTTGCTACTTGTTGAGGTCCTAACTAAAGTGTGTGACTGGTTTAAAGCAATGCAAACTATCAGAAGTACTGCACAAGCCCGTTCTGTTGGATTAACCCTTCCAGAATTATTTTCCCCTATGTCTATGAGAGATAAGCTGTGGGAATTTGTTTTACTTTCAATTTACCCTTTGTTTTACTTTAGAGACAAGCAAAACTGGCAAAGTTTTAAGGTGATCATCTCTAACTCTTTTTGCTACTAGGGGATGTTTTTTTTTTTCTAATGTCATTTAGGCCAGAGTTTCCCAAACCTTTCCATGCTTGGTCCCTCTAAACTTTCATTGCAAACTAGCAATAATACAAAATACACAAAGAAAAATCAACTTTTAGATTTTGTTTTGTCCTTGTGTCCTGCTTTTGGAATTATAGAATTTCTTCATCATTAGAATAATTAACATGATAAACAGTATTTCATTCCCATTGGATAAGAAACCTTTCAACAAAGAACTGGTGAGAAGAACCAAGCCAAGAAAATCAAACTTTTCAAGTTGGTATAAAGGAAGTGCTTAGCCTAATGTTCCAGTGCCATATGTGTATAATTTTCCAAATGTTGACTTGCTCCATTGTGTTTTGGGAACCTTTATAATTAATGAGATCCACAACTAAGGTCCACATTTGAGTGACCATTTTTTCTATAATCTTTTTGCTTCTATAAACACTAGAATTTCCCCATTATGGGACAGTAAAGGGATTTTGTATTCTATTCTATGAATGTCAAAATGCTACACTTAAAACTGAAAAGTTTAAACATTATTTATTGCGGTTTTAGCTTGACGGAGCTAGCACTGCATGACCAAGCATAACTAATTGACCCAGAATGCATTGCAGCGTAAACAACAGGGCCGTCCTGGTGACAATATTTTATTCGATGTAATAACAGCTGAACAGCTTACTGTATTTTTACTATATTTTGTTCACAAAGGCAATAAATATTCATCAAATGAACCCTAATACTACAACTAACATAGGATCCATTTAAAATGACACACTCACAAGTGTCTTGTGTTAATTTCAATTTCTGATAAACCAAGTTTGGATAGTCTTTTCTTGCATGGTTAAACAGAATGAAATACTTACATTTAAAATGTCCTAGGATTTTACTCTCAATATTAAAGTATTTTTTCCTTAGTACAAGTTTTACTTTCATAAGTAAAATTAGTATATTATCTTGTGTTTATATTTTTTCTTATTTTAGTTCCCATTTTTTCTATTGCCACAATAGCCCTTAAGGTGGCTGTAGACCTCACTTAAAAAAAAAAAAACTGGTCTATGCAGTCTGTGGCTTTTCAATCAAAAAATATGCAATCCTTGTCCTTTCACATAAGGTGGTGATAATTTCACTAATCAAATACGAATTTGAGAAAGAAATGTGCTGAGATTTCCCATTTAAAATTTGGCCTTAAAGTGGATCCTTTCCTGTTTAGCTTTACTTTTTAGCTGATAAAGAGTGAAAGTATAGGTTAAAGGAGGGCAGAGGAAAAGAAAAAAAATGAGCTAGGATAGGTTAGATGTTTTTTATTGGATTTACTGGCTACCTTACCCGCTCCAAACAGCAGTGTAATACATGATCCAGCCCATGTAAAGAACACATGAAGAGCCTGTGATTGTATACTTCTCAACTCTAGGACTCTGTCTTTAAAAACCACAGCCCTCTGGTGTGTTCTTACCCAGATTATATCTGCGGGAGACAGCTGAGACCGTGTCAGACTTCACTTCCAGACAACAAGCCAAACCCAAGACGTCTCAGGGGTTCAGCATCCCAGTGACACTCCAATCCAAGTACTCCACAGTGAAGAGCAATAGCAGGATAGAGGAGCAGCTAAAGGATTAACATTAGAGCTGGTGGCAGAGGCATTGCCCACAGGTCAGATTAGCTGAATGTAAAGCTTGCACCTCTTACACTGTACTTTGAAGTGGAGGCTTACATCTTCAGCTTTATCCCACCAAGAGGTGGATTCAGTGTTGAAAAGCAGCATCATCTCAGCTTTTTAGTTGTTTTTTTTTAACATGTGGATTAGCTTTGGGTTACAAGGAGGGTCTAGGGGGTCTGACTGCTGTCTGTTCAGGATTTTCACCTTATTTGGCTTCTTTTTACCATAAAAGCATACACCGCTCATAATGGGCTCATTGAGTTTCTTTAAAAAATAGGTTTAAGTTCATCATAACATTGATGCCTTTCACAATTTAACTCAGCTTTTCAACGTAAATATGATCTTTCCTACATCTGGTTCTATTTACATTCAGTTATGTTTTCCCCCTGTATTATTAGGAATACCAGTCAATGTGATTGATGTCACCCTTAATGTAGTAGATTGAGTATTTTACTACTATGCTGTGAACTTGAATCTGGCCTAAAAGCAAGTCTACTAACCCCTAAACAAGGGAAGAGCTGCAAAGACACAAAAATTCAATGTTATGTTAAAAATGGAAATATTTGATTTTAATGATGTAACTCTGATATGTACACACTTAAATATAAAAAAAAGATAAAAGGCAATTTTTTTACTTTAACTCTGCAAAATTTACTGTGTAGATTCATTACAGAAGTGCATCAAACATCAGCACTAGTGAGACAGTAATTGTAGATGCAGCTTACCTCTATTTTAGATTTAAATCTAGACTGCAGCCAAGTGTAATGATCATCACTGTTGGAGATTAGAATTGGCTTTTTGACCATGTCATGACATTGACCTTTTATCGTATCGGCTCCAGATCATCCAAAGATTACTTTATTTCAAAGTCTATCTGTTTTTTATGCATGGAGTAAAAAAAAAAAAACTAATAAAGAAATTGTGTTCGACAAACCGCTTTAGAAGAAAATGCTTCAGTGTTTCTGGGCAACTCTTCAGGGTTTGTTTTAAGCAATAAGGAATGTCACTTGTAAAACAACTAGGTGAATGTAAGCATCACTGGTACTAAAGGGAAATCAGCTCACGTTCAAATCCAGCTGCTTGCTAGTTTGCACAGGAAAAAATGAACATAAGGATGAATTCAAACAAAGCCACAGAAGCCAATATGAATCAGTCACAGAGGTAAAAAAAAAAAAAAAAAGTGAGATTATTATAGGACAATTTTATATAGCCAACAACAACACAGTCAGGATGTAGGAAAGAGTCAGATGCACCGATTTATTTGCAGGATGATATTCTGCAGATTTTGGCGTTTTCTTTTCTGTATCGCTTACAGCCAATATAGCATGTGCATTCCTATACAGATTAATTAGCCCATTGAGCAGTCGTGAGAACAGGTGAAGTACATGCAGTGCTATGTTTTGTTTGAGATGTTAAAAAAAACAAATAAACGTTTAAATCAAAATCAAGACTTCTGTAAACATTTTTTGTTTCATTTTATCATGTAAATGGAGGAAGAAAAGCAATGTTCAAAAATGAACAGTAAATATCAGCATGTGTGAATCAGAATAGGGGGCGAGCCACCCCTAGCCCTAGTCGTTCCTGCTAGGATGTAATTTGTCTCCTCTGGAGAAAGCAGTTCTGCTCTGAACCAAAAGATGGCAGCAGTGATACCATAATCCAGAATGTCCTATTTGGACATTTTAAAGTTAATCAGTCAAAAACTGATAAAAAAAAAAATAAAACAAAATTATTCATGACAGTGTAGCGCAAATACAGACTTAGACTTTGACAACTGTTATTGTCGTTTTGTATAAACAGAGTGTATACAAAACAAAATTTCATTTTGTACAGATTTCACACAAAATTAACATTTTAATTTCATAAAGTGACGCAGTGATCCAAAAACATGGTGCAAAAACGCATTTACATGGAAGTTTAGAGCATTTCAAGGCAAATATATATGGTGGAAATTGTCACGGTCATAGTTCTGTTCTGAGTTTTTTTTACGTTGATTAATTTTTTTATTTTGTTTTCTAGTTTTATTGGTTTAATTCCTATTTTGTGGTGTTTTCTGGTTATATTTGAGGTTTTAGGTTTTTCTTGCTTGTCCTCTGTTGCCCTCTGGTGTTGGTCTCCTTTTCCCCAGCTCCTTTCTAGAAGCCTCTGTTCACACCTGCTCCCAATCAGCTCGTTAGTCCTGTCTTTTTTTCAGTCAGCCTTATATACTCTCCCTGTGCAATTCCTCAGTGCTGGTTCCTCGTCTTTCCTTGGCTCTTCGTGCATGTTTTCCCTGATGTCTCCATGGTTCTGGTTTGTTTAGCATTTTTATGTTGGATTTTTGGATTTCTTCCTCTGTTGCCTGTGAGAACTCTATTAAAACTACAAGAACTCACCTCTGCCTCCTCGCCTCTGCATTTGGGTCCTCAAAACCTCAACTAAACCCTGACCCAAATATGCACCTTTTTGGTTTGGTAGTATCAGTGAGATGCAAAGTTTGTGACTTGATTTAGAGTTTTTGCACTTTTAGAGTTTTTTATTTTTTTGTGGGGGGGCTCATAATCTCCTAAAATGCAGGGCAAAACCCTGCAAGCCTGTTTATAGATGAAACTCTCCACTTGTCAATGACTAGCGTCAGAGGCAATTTCTACATCTGTCTACCTAGAATAAAAATCTTTACATTAAACATTTGAGCATAACTAACCTTTTAAGCATTTGCTGCAAATTCTACTATTTGCAATTGGTAGCGAGCTCTGTCTCTTCATGGCAGCCACTCAGTTTGCTCACCCCTTTGGGTCTTTAGGAGAGCAATAAAATCAGATGTTGTCCTTTTGGTTGGTACACCCATATACTGAGTACAAAATTACTTTTTTTCTGCAGTTTTCAAGATAATTAAGAGGATATGGAGAAACACTGCAATAGCTGCTGGTCTTTTTTGTACGCACGTTGACGTCAGCTGCACAGCCTCTAGAAATATGTGTATAGCTTTATTAGCAAGGGCTTCATGGAAATCTGGTTGGTCTTCATTGATTTATTTGTAAAATATGGGCGTTCTGCGCATTAATGTACCTCTTGCTTTATCGTGATCAAGTGCCTCTTAGTTTTCGGCAGTGCCTCAGTGCACTTACACCTAAAGTGTATGCATCCATGGCCATCTCATTCTAAAAGACGTAGAGGTTTGAAAGCTGTCTCTATAAAACCACTGTATATCTGACCAAAAAGAAACTCTATGGAACTACCATAGCAACACATCTGAGGGAGGAAAGCATGAATACATTTTGCCGTCCTTGTATTGTCTGAACAAGGTGCAACAGAATTTATTTTCAAAGGTTTTTACATTCGTCTTTTGAATGAAGATGCATTTAATCTGCAAATGACTGTATATTAGATGAGTCAGTTGATATCATGAGCTGCTTTTCCATTTGGTGTTAACGAAGCTGAAAGTTAGCATGCTTTATCTAATGTGTCCTTGATCATTTTCTGCTCCTTTTAATAATTCATTGAAATTACTAAACTGTAATAACTCTATTTGAAGAATATAATCTGTATTTTTTGTTAACTATTTTGTAATGTTTTATTAATCCAACTTAAATTATGCATAGTCTAATGTGCTTTTCTCTTTTCTTTTGCTTTCTTCTCTATTGCATGCACTGCCTGTGTGACCAACATGATGTCTACTCATGTCCTCCGTCACTGTCATCAATAGGTAAGACAAACAAAGCTGATTGCTTTGATGGTTCTTATTGTTTTCATATCTCTGGGAGCTTCATATTGGAACCAGTGTGCCTTAGCGTTTCTGAAATCTCTTTATATCGTCATTTTTACTGTCGGCCCCTGTTTTTGCTTTCCTGTTGGAAGAAGGATAAAGAAGCTGTTTTATAAGACATCTATTAAAATATATCTGAACTTGAATCAAATTAGCAAAAGGTGAGAAGACGGTGGCACAGAGGACGAAACTGATTATATATTAATGCAGAGAAAAGCTGAAGCGATAATTGATTGAGTGATGACTGCATAAATAGGAACTGATAGTTAGAACACATCTTATTTACATGCATTTTCTCCTTGCATGCATTATTTGTATAGCTAGAGCATAATTTAAAAGTTGTGGGGAATAGGAATGCTTTGGATTATGCAGAGGAAATCGGTGTGGAAGAAACAGAAATCGGTAACTCTGCTCTTTTTTGCTGGGTTTGCCTCTCGTATGATCATTAGCATCCCCAGGAGAAAGGTCCTCGAATTAGGAAATTGATCCTCAGCAGTTTTTTTCTTTTTATTGAGCGCATCCCATGCTGTATGCCCTGACGGACAATCCGCAGACAGGAAATGAAAACCTCCAGATCTTGTTTCTGAGTCGGGTCATTTTAGCGCCTTCTTTGTGTGCAGGGTTCGCCTTTCATGTGTTAATTTTGATGTGAGATTTTGCTGAGAAGTTGAGGATGCATCTAAAGCATCAGTGAAGGAGTCACAGTGGTGTTTATGCGTCTGTTATGGTTTTATCCAGCTTCTTAGTGGAGGAAAAATAAGTTCTAGGTCAACTTATAAAAGCTGTTACTTCATATCCAAGGTTGAGGAATACGGTCATTTTGAGGTTAAACAAGTTTCAGTGTTTGTGCACCGTTGTTATGCCTGCAGGGGTTAATAAACAAGCGCAAGTCAACAGGATCCTCCCAAACAAAAATCTGGATGTGTTTTGTGTGAGTGCATGTTGTAGAGCCCCTAATCCTTTAACAGGATTACAAACTGCATTGTCCTTTGTTCACTTGTTCCTCTCCACCCACATATCCCGGTATCGGAGATGTCAGAGCCCACATTCAGGATTATGATTTAATGGGTTCACAAAAGCCCGGGTGAAAGGAAAGCTGCTGGTTAGTTGCTCGTGTCACGTATTTTCCCTCAAGGGATTGCTCCGTAATTTGCCCTGCAGTTCAGACCGTTTGTTGTCTGGAAATGCATGAAACAACCAGTTGATACGTGGCTCGTTTTAAATAGTGATGCTCTGATTAATTTTCTAAGCTGGTTATGATTTTTTGAATTTCAGCCAATTCCTATTAAATGTTATTATTTCTGGCTCATCTTGCAGTGGGAAAACTGCACCACATTACAGGAAATATAAAAAGTATCATCTATGCACCTCTAAAAGATATCAAAGTACATGTGTTCATTGTAATATCTGTGAGTAGAAAGCTCTGATTTACCTTCAGATGTTTGGTTATAAAAGTCATTCATTCATTTTATGGAAGCCATGGAGAGTAGTTTGAACAGCCTGCTTGTTGTGCTCCCTGTTGTGACTGATCATTATTTATTAGGAATGGAAGCTATAGCTGGATATAAATGGTATTTTATTTTTTATTTTTTTAATGGATCGATTGCAAAGCAAACATTTTTTACACTATTAACTCAACTGCAACGATTACTAACTGTTACAGATCTGTGGACTCTCTGCGGTATATTTAGCTAAAATGTCAGGCTGGTTCTAATTCAGCATAATTTTGACTGATAACGTGTTCAAGTTTCACCGTGGCGCGATGTGAGCACATAGTTTTGAATTGGACCCTAAAAGTCCATCTAAACGGCTTTAACACAGATAAGACATCATGGTTACTGCTAAAATGAGTTTTAGAAGATGAAACTATTTTCATTTGTTAATATCTCAAGTCATGTCCTAACAATGCCATCACCACTGTTACTGCTTTGGGTAATAAAAGATGATGTGTGGGACTTTATTCTCGGTCTCTCCCAAGTACTTCATTTTCTAGATCATGGACTTCTCTTCCAAGGTTTACAATTTTAAGATCGATCTGTCTGTCTGTCTGTCTGTCTGTCTGTCTCTTGCCAAAGTAAAGCAATTGTATATCTTTCTCTTTTACCCTTTTCAGACATTTTCATATTTTTGTCTTAAATTTCTCAAAAAATGCTCCACGCCAAATTCAACTATAGCTCATCACTTCCTGATGCAGTCCACCTGTGCGTAAGTGAGAGTAAATCTGCATAATTAACACCCAAATAATGCCAACTAAGTGGGATTCCCTTCCTTGTCAGAAGGTGTTTTTTTAGAGAAATGGAATTGAAGGCAAAGAAAAATCTCTTTAACCGTTTCAAGGATCCAGGTTCTGCTGACTCAGAGCTGAGCTGCAGAATTAAAGGACCAGAACAACCCAAGCAGTGAAAATAAATCTCGACAGTATAAATGCTGTGGTTGTACAGTTACAGAAGTAAAAATAATACTAACAAGAAAAATTGTTTGACCTGAAATCTACTGTTGAAGGCAAGAGGTGGTGTTCATCAACTTCCAACACTGAGGCTTTAATCTTATGTTTTCTGAAAAAAAAAAATCCTTCAAGCTGGGAGTACAGAGAGTTTATCTTATATATTATATATTTTTTTAAATACTGCTATTTCTTGAGAGATTCAGCCAAGTTCTACTTCTGGGAGCATAATTTTTTTTGTTTTTTTTGTTACAAGTAATTGCCTTATTTAGTTTGAACTGGTGTTTTTTTTTTTTTCTGGGGTTAAAATGTTTCTTGTTGCTTATTAACTGCTTCCTCTGCAGTTGGTACAATAGATAGGGTTATGTTCTATAAGTATCCTTGAATCACGTTCGATAATAACTCTCCATTATGATGCTTTACAGCAGGATATTTATTATGAGTTTAAAAAGACAGTTTTCTTTTGTTACTTGGAAAAATTTAACCCATAACCTTCTTTTCTGTTTCTTACTGTGGTGTCACAATTTAAGGTTGCAGAAGCAAGGACATGACATTGCCTTTATCGGCTGGATAATTGGATAATATTAAAAGTTATAACAAAAACTTCATTTCATTTTTACTGAAAGTGCTAATTTGGTGAGCTACCAGATCATAATATTGGTTCAATGTTGGTAACAGAAAGTTACTCTTATAGTTTTCAGATCAATTACAGAATTAAGAAAGAAATAATTTCTAAAGATGCCTTATGTGCATAATAAGGACAAACTTGGATCCATTGGCTTCATTTATTAATAAACCTGTGTTTGAGAACTTTTGCCACTGATCTTGTCCCAGACTGACAGAAGAAGTTCGCCCCTTTGTGTGAAAGAGACGTCCAAACTTTACCTTTAATATGATGCATTTTAACTCCGTAACTGTTTTTTTCCCCCCATTTTTATAGGGAAGGAAAATATAACACGGCAGCTGAGTTTGTAATATTTGGCTTTAAAGGGGTCATAGAATGCAAAACCGAGTTTACATTGTCATAGGTGAATAACGATAGTTCAGTGGATGAAATGGACGTACAGAGAGGTTCAAATCCTATCGACGCCTCCTTTCTCTGCAAATCTCACAATTCTAAACTTCCACATTAAAACGGGCGAATCCAAACGAAGCCCCGAATTGACGTAAACTCAACCAGCTCATACAGTCAGATTGGTTCAAAGTTTTCAATCTAAGGAAAACCAGTGGATAGCATCCACTCAATGACTGAAAGGCTATCCCTCACACCAGGCATGCCTGTAGCAACAGTGCAGAGGAAAAACTCCCATTTATCAGGAAGAAACCTCCAGCAGAACCAGACTCAGTGTGAGCGGCCATCTGCTGAGGCAGACTGGTTCAAGGAGACGGAAGCAGACAGAGAAAAAAAAGGCCAAGCCCCAACATCTATAAACAAAGGTGTTGATGGCAGCAGCACAGCTGATATTTCTCTCCAGGATGGTGTCACAGCCAAACAGGAACAGACCAGATGAAGCTACTATGAGAAAAAGCAGAGAGAGATTGAACTAACAAATTCTGCACAGTGGGATAATAGAGATAGAATGATGAAAAAGGGGTCCCTATATCCTCCAGCAGTCTAAGCCTATAGCAGCATAACTATAAAGATAGCTCAGGATAACCTGAGCCACTCTAACTATAAGCTTTATCAAAAAGGAAAGTTTTAAGCCTAGCCTTAAAAGTAGACAGGGTGTCTGCCTCACAGACTAAAACTGGTAGTTGGTTCCACAGGAGAGGAGCCTGATAACTAAAAGATCTGCCTCCCATTCTACCTTTAGAAATTCCTGGAACCACTACAGTAGTAAACCTGCAGATTGAGAGCGAAGTGCTCTTTTAGGAACATAAGGAACAAACATATATCTGAAGTAAGATAAAGCTTGGCTTCATATGTGAGCAGGAGGATTTAAAATCTATTTTAAATTTAACAGGAAGCCAATGAAGAGAAGCTAGGATCAGAGAGATGTGATCTATTTTTAATTTTTTAATCAGAACTCTGGCTGTAAACATTTGTTGCAATCTTTCCATCTAATATAGATGTTGTGAACAGCTATTAGTTAATGATAAACAGTTTATTTCCACCGGCTTTGGAACACATTGCTGTTAGCATTTATATTTTTAATACATGCAAAGTTGATAAAGAAAAAAAAGGATTTCCAGGTGACCGACTAGCTGATTAAATCTGCACAATTATTTATCTGTAATTATTTTGTCCAAACCTCAAGTCTTTTGAAGCTAAATTATTCAAAGCGCTGACCTCAAAGCCATTTCCAATTATTATGAACATAAATGGAATTTTTTAACATTAATGGAGGATTTTAGCAATAATGATGGATTCCATATGGACAAAAAAGGGAATAAAACTCAATGTGCAGAACACAGAATGTTACAGTATTCCCTTTCTGCAATGGCCTTCAATGCATTCAATTAATTTTTCAGCCTTTCTCTTTATAAATGACCTGTTGGGCCATGATTTTATTGCTTGATCTGTTGATTCAAGTAAAATTTCTTCTACAGTTGAAGTGAAATTGCACCAACTCGCCCCTGTTTGACGTCAGACGGACATTAGAAGTACAACTACAAGTAACACACAATTATTCCCAGCAATTTCAGTCAGGATATGGGGAAGTTATTTGAAATCGCATGCCAGCACTTTTGCATGTTCTATTCCATTAACTGCAAATTGCACAAAGCTCGCTTTAGGGTCTTTCATTTCCCAAAACATAGAATAAGCAAGTTTTTAGATGGATTTTCTTCATTATAATCAGTGACTAGAGATGATGGTCCACAGAGAACTGGCTGGCTGATGGCTTAGTGGTCATGCCAAAGCACAGGATGGCTCAATTACACCAATTATTTCTTATATGGAAATGTAAAAAAGTTTATTTTTGTAACACATTTTTACAGATAAACATCACGCAATGCTGTTCAGCAAGACCAATCTCAAACCAATCAAATGAAATGGGTAGAATTCAGGGAAGGATAAAAACTAACAAATTAAATTTAATGTAATACAGGAAACAGAGTTACTGATCTAACTGAAGGCTTGGCTATAAAAGAGAATGATATTAGTTTATCTTGAAGAGAATCAGAAGTGTGTCTGCAAAGATGAAGCAGAAGAAATGTAAACCAACAATTCTGTAGTGATTGAATGGAAACTGGTGCAAATGTTTAATAAATTGCTGCCTTATAGGTGTGTAATGCTTAAATGCATGTTCTACTAATCTGTATATTTTCGTCAATCTTGACTTTTGATCCACAATGATGGTAAAGCACTCCTGCAGTTTGGTTATGATGTTGTACCTACTAAGCCATGTTCATGGATCATTTTTTTAAAGGTGCCTAAACTGTACAGTCCAAAGGCACAATCTTTTATTTGACCACACAAGAGAACAAGCTGTTAAGCAAGTACAAAACTGTCATGAAAAGCATGCCTGAAAAACTCAGTAATGTGAAACAACAAACATGCATATAACATGCATGGCAGTAAACATGGTCTCTGTCATATTTATTAATTTCAAGAAAGTTGTCAGTTGGCCATATCCTGTTTTCTGGTTGGTACTCAAACTGAAAAACATTAATCCTAAATGCCCAAAAAGAATATAACGGTTGGATGTCATCTTCATAGGAAAATTGGCCTAATGGTCCGTCCCTTTTAAAAGAGATGAGGTCAGCCTTGTTTCCCCTCAAAATATTATCAAAAAAATCCTTAGAATTAGATGATAGAGTAACAATATCTAGCACAGAGTGTCTGGAGCAACAGAGGAACGGATGCGTCACCTCAGTAAGAGGAGAAAAAAGGGAAAGTTAATCTGATTGCATTGACTTATTGACTCTTAAGGAATCCATTAAAGTGTACTTGTACTGGAGAGGGAAAAACTCTACTTTGACAGCTAAACCAGGCTCAATGTGAGCAGCCATCTGCCAAGGCCGACTTGGGTTCAAGGAGACAGAAGCAGATGTACAAAACAAACTTGGAAGCGCTGATGAACAAACTTTCTACTTAAGAAAAAGTGATGGAGTGAAACTGTTAGACAGACGAGCTCTGAAACAGTCACAGTAAAAGCTGAGCTCTTAGCTATGTTTAGGAGAGAAACAGGACTTAACACTAAAAAAACAGGTCCAACTCTATCATCTGTAATCTTGATGTTGTAGATGTTAGCAGGTAAGCCTGACATTTTTTGTTGTATAAAGCAAAAAAACAGCGTACAAATGGTAATTACTGATAAACTTAAAGGAGACAAAGTGATTTAAAAAGAAAATATTATATGCGGTAACAAAGAAGGATTTCAGATATATCTATAACATAAGTATGTATGTATGTAATGATTGACACTTGCCTTAAGAGTATGTCTGCTCCTCAAAAAGACCAAACACCTCTACCAGAGACTTTAGTAATCAACCTTAGAGTAAGGACACTTGGTTGAATTTTCTATTTTGATTTTAAATTGGCTATTACCTAATCCCTGCTAAAAGCATACTAATTAAAGAAGCATACTCAATTTTGTTTAATGAATGTACATTGTGGGTTTTTTTGAGTCAGGTTCTTCCTCTGTTCTTTGATGGGTGTAAAATAGACTTGGTGGATGGTTGGGAAGTCTTTAAATGTGCCTTTAGCAAAACATAAAAACAACCCCCTTTGGGCTTTTTGACCACTAAAACCTTATCTGACCCAAATAAAAAAGTGGCGTTGTATGCGGACAGGGTCCACCATTAACTATGTGCAGCCAGAGGGTAACAAATTAACTCTAGATACTAGGTTAGGTTGTGACAGGCAAGTGAATCTGATCCGACCAACCAAATTGATCACACAGGAGTTCTTATCATGGTAATACTCGTTCAGGGTACAGGAATCGTAGAACCCTGGTCAGGTTGAGCTAAAACCCAGTTTGAGCCAGGAAGGAGGATAGATTGGGCTTTATTGTGCCTTATAGATTAACATGAAAATAGGGGTCCCCAGAGCAAAGCTTGCCCCACTAGGGAAAGCTACCCTATCTGACATTATATGTGGACCAACACTAAAGGATATCTGTAGATGATTAATAGAGTTGTGAAACCAGATAATCATTTGGACAAACCTGAGGTTTTGTGTGAACCAGAGCAAAAGTGTAAAAACGGAAATAAAATCCACATTTCTGCAAATGCAAGGAATCCCAAAGGTTTTCTCTATGACAGGACAAGGCTTTACACGAGTGCTCATGTTGTGTTTTAACTCTGTAATACTGAACTGAAACTATGAACACCACAGTTTAAGTGGAAACTGGTAGTCTTACACTATTAGAGTTGATTTACGCGCGAGTCGCTGCTTTAAGGTGGGAGGATAAATTGTATGGTAAAGTTGGGTATAAAAACCACTTCAGCATTCTTATTAAATATGCGCACAAGAGATTTGAATAGCGCTTTGAGTGATCGTGTGGGTGTTTAAATGGAGATATAGATTTTCTTGCACTTATGTTAAATCATTTTTGATCAAATCCTGCATTTGATATGTAGCTCCAGATTCAGGGGAACCTCCAAGGTCAGCATCTACAGGGGTGATGGAAAAGGCCAAATTGTCCCTGGAGGAGAGAGATGATGTGTGTAGACGCGGGCATGAGAAACCAGAGCCTAGAGTTTGTGTTTTTGCCGGCGTTATCGACTGAGGAGCTATAAGTGGATGAAGGCGGTCTGATCTCATCCTGCTAATGCACAGCAGCTTATAGAGACAAAGATGCCTGTCAGTAGATCAAGAAGATCAAAGAGGCAAGGTTGACGCCATTGAAAGCCCAATATGTAATCCGTGTGTAAACAACAGAAGCACAGCACTTTAATCTAGTTATCAATGTATTCTCATAGTCCTGTGTGAGGAAGTGTATGCCAAAGTGTGAGGAATTATTACAAAAAAGCAACACATACCTTATCATTTAGATTGTCAAAGAATAAAGAAATAATAATGTGATGTCGTGCTAATTGGCTGTACATGCATCCAGCATTTGTCCCTAATGAACCATTATGTGATTACAAATTATTTTAAAGTACCTTGACATTATATTTCTTCAACATAAATACAAATTAGGACATACATGAAGGTAATGACGTGTAGGAGATTGCATTTATTTATGTCTCTTTTTACAAATGACCCACCTAATTGGCTTTGTCTATTTTTTCTCTTTTTTTGCCTTCTTCTGTGTCCTACTTTTCCCATTTTTCCCCCCCAACACACTAATAAACAATGCTCCGCTTGTAAATATCTGCAGGAAAAAAACAACAAAACAGAATAGATCCTCTGCTAATTAGCATGTTTTCTCCACATGTGAATGTTTTTGTTTTATTTGCTGCTAGTCCTAATTCAAAATATGATCATGTTGTCGTCTTTATGATGGCTCAATTCTTTTGCAGTTAGAAACATTTTTGAACAAGAGAAGGGTCTAAAGTCTCAGGAAAAAGAATACGTAAAATCTTGACCAAACCAGTGTTTGAGTTTAATAACATTTTATTTTCACCCTTAAAAGCTATCAAAAATGTATTTTGGGTTTATACACTGACTAGTTTTAAGAATCCTTCATATGTGGTTGATAATTGTGTTGAAGCAGATTTGGCAAGCTTAAAATTGTGGCAAAAAAAATTTAATTATGCTTTTTGTTACAAAAAATAAACAGCTAAAGAAAGCTGCACTCACATGATCACATGAAGAAATCATAAATAAGATATCTGCACAATCAATTAAAATTTACATAAAAAGGCACTGCGTTTGCTTTGCAATTAAGTACATAATTGTGCAGTGCTGAGCCTGTGGGCTGCTGAGCTGGCTTTTTTGACCCAGACCGTTTCTCAATATGTGTACTTGTGCGTTCTCTTGTGCTCGTGAAACGTCATCAACCTCAGCCCTAGTACTGTTCCAATTCACAAGAACAGCAGACCGAGAATGGACTAAGTTCCCGGATGTTGTTCTCTCCCTCCCTATTTACAGAGTATGCATCAGAGCAGACTTGTCCGTTCTTGAGATTGACAGCTGTCCCAGCATGCACTGTGGCAGCAGCAGCTTTCAATGGAGCGTTCCATTGAAAATTAAAAGTTCTGTTTTCTGTTGCTGTTGTTCAGTTTTACAATCATTAGAAGCTAGAATATTATACTTTAAAGCGTCACTAAATGGTCCATTTACCGATGTAATGCGTAAAAATTTTTTTTTCCGAAGTTGAGATGACTGTGGCAACCAGCAGACCCCCAAGGCTAACGGCAGCCAGGGCTAACCGCAGCCCGTCTACCCATGAAGGACCGCTGGCTCTGATGGCGATTTTTTATTTATTTATTTTTTTGGCAAAATTTTAATTTGATTTGTGTTTATCTGACTCTGTTAAATATTATTCCCCCACTAAAAAGTAATAATTTATTATTATCTAGAGACACAGTGGTGAGCTGTACTGAACTAGCAAAGCTGCAAGCTTTATTAAGCTAGCAAAGCGGCAAGCTGCACTGAGCTAGCAAAGCGGCCAGCTGAACTCAGCTAGCAAAGCGGCCAGCTGAACTGAGCTAGCAAAGTGGCGAGCTATACTGAGCTAGACAAGTGGGGCACTGTGCGGAGATCGCACTTTGCTCAGTGCAGCACTTTTGTGTCCTTGTGTTTGGAGATATTGAGTTTCAAAGCCCAGTGTCCTGTGTGAACTTCATTCATACAACTTAAGTGTCCCGCATGCGCAGTAGAGGATGCGATGACATCACAGGCCAGCTTGCACTGTGTTGACGGAAGTAAACATGGATGATAGTGCTGGAGTGCATCTAGCGATCTTACCCAACCATAAAAACACAATCTTTTGAAGGTGGTTAAACATGAATACTACTCTCCGCATCATCGTCCGCCATGGTTGTTGTTTTCTTGCCGCTTCTTCTTAGCAAGACAATGAATAGAGACCTTTGTCGGGTATTAATGGCATTCAGGTCGGTTCAATGCGACCTGGCCGTTCAGACACAGGTCGCATTTGAAAAGATCAGGTTTGTATCCGATTCAGGACCACATAGCCAAGTGGCCTTGGTCGCATTGGAAAAAATCGGATCTGTGTTGTTCAGACTGCCATTAAAAGAACAGGTACAGGTCGCATATGGGCCAAAAAAATAGGATTTGGGTCACTTCCGGCTGCAGTGTGAACGTAGCCTTAGGGACACGTGGAAAAAAACTAAAGTCCATTTTCCTTCAACCCGTTTTTAGGGCGATTACAGCTTTGTAGGCTTCAGTCATTTTAAAGGATGGCCAGTGGAAATCACCTTTATTGTATGGTATTGGGTAGCGTTACTTGGGTTTCAGCACAAGTCTTCTGGAATAAATTATCTTAGACAGATAAAGCCAAGTCTTTGGAGTTTTCGCTTGAGCATAATTAAAAAAGAGGGTACAATCTGGGCTACATTGTGTATGAATTCTGCTATATTAAGTTTTGAAATTAAATATTAGGCCATAATAACATAATACTTTTCTCTAGTTAAAGAGATAATACACTGATTCCATTACAATGTTAATATTTTAAAAATCTTTTATGGTTTTCTTTATACTAAAAACTGTACATGAATACGAAGGAAGAAATACATTTATTTTATTATTTATAACTCCTTGTGAGGACCTGGTGTCTTCAGATGGACAGCTTCCACCTAAGTGCAGTTTCAGAGGGACTCATATGTTCAGATATTAATAAAACTTTAATAAAGAAACAGTGCAGTTTCCAGTTTAATAAAGAAACTAGACATGGAAGTGTATATGTCTGATATTAAATAGAAAGTCAACGCTTATGTGACAGGTCACTGGTGTCAGAAAGGAACATATGGTAAACATTTTTGACTCTATGAATTCACTAAAACCAAAGAGCTAAAATGTGCCCATTTTTGCATAAGACTTATACTAAAAAATGTATGTAATTGCTGAATAAATACCAATTTAAGTATCTTCAGTAGGTTTTAGCCTACATGTCTTCCACATTCAGGGAAGCTAGAAAGCAGGAACTTACCTGCCGACCTTTTATCTATGATCAATAAGAGGAACCAACCATGGGATTGGCTGCCTTTGCTTTTCTTTCCTGTAGAGGCAGAACCAATAAAAGAGGAAAATAACATAGCAATCAGCGAGTCAGAGACTGATAAGTTATTTGGTCAGCAGAGGGACAGGGAGAGGGTAGAGAGGTATCTGCAGCAGGTTTCTGTTCTTAAGTGAGGCAAACCAGAGCTATTACTGGCCCTATTGTTGCCTAGCTGGCCCCTGAAAGAACAGCTTGTTCAAGCACCTTTTAAGTGAATGGACGGCCCCGCTGGCTGTCTTACAGGACAGATCAATCTGACCGGAAAAGCTGGAGACGGCTTGGGTAGAAGCAGAAAAAGGCTTTTTTTATTTATTTATTTTACCACACACACACTTGTACAGTGAATACAAGTTTATCAGATTTTTCCTTATTTAGGTTCTTTTGTTTTCAGAGTAACAGGTAACACACAGCCTAAATCGGGTGCACATGTATGGTCAGAAACTTAATCTGAATTGCCCAGTGTGAGTCTTTGTATGCAAAGAATTAGATTAAGTGAATTTCTAAAACTTAAACTGTATTAAATAACATGAAGCATAATAAAATATTGTATTTAATGATTTAAATATGAAACATGCATTTCATTGCTTTTAAATATCATTTTAGTTTCGGAATTCAATACCAGTTTTAGTATCCAGATTTTTGGGGGGCATTTGAGAAAGACCAAAGTAATCAAACACAGATTTACATCATGTTTAATGACTAGCAGCAAAACTCTAAGGTTTGCATAACAGGCCTCAGGTATACAAATGATAGGCTAACTTGGCAGCTATGCTACTTGTTGCGGTTATTCACATATATTTCTGTAAAGATGATAATTTAACTGGAAAGATTGCAGAATACATAACTTGTGTCTTTATAAGGATCAACCATTGCATACAGTGACTGGTTCCTGGTACTTGTTGTCTACCACTCATCCAGGACGTTCCTCTTTTAGACGAGATTCCCACCAATCCTGCTGGTGTCTACCTTCCCTTCATTTACTTTTAACTTTATAAGATAATTACAAACTCTTTGTAAGTTTTGTCTAAAGGCTCCATTTTTAGAAGAAACTTATAGGGAAACTGACCTGTGTTTAATTTGATCTAATCTTAAAAACCATTGTATTATTTCTAGCATTTTTATATAATCATACCTGGCACTTTAGGTGTAAATGCATTTAACAGCCATTATAAGGGTTATATGCATCCAGTCCAAATCAGTTAACTTTAGGATTGTTTGTTTATTGCTAAATACTGCAGCAGTACTAGTAGAAGTAGTATTCCAGAAGAGATGCAGGTAAAATGTTTTCATAATTATCATTTCCACTTCTCCCTTCTTTTCGAACACGCACAGGGAAGCATGCACCTCCAGTCGTTGCACAGCTTCAAAGATGGCCGATTGAACTAGAGTGTCTCCCACTCTAATAAACAGCATCCAAAGTGGCTTTGAAGTTGCATCAATCTTCCTTTTGCATCTGTCAAACTTCTCCAGCATCCACCTTTCAACCAAGCAGCCCATCAAGAGGAAATCAGAGTGCCCTGAGGCGTCTGACATGCTGCAAATAGCTCAGTGTGGATAAGCTGCGGCACCGAATGAGCTTGAATGGGATGAGTCTATTTGCTGGCTCATAACCGTGTTGGTTTCATATCCCCCACAGACCATATAACACGGACCTCGTAATGGTCCTCTCATTATTTCAAATTCAACTTGCAGGGTTTTTATCACCTCTGCCTTAATTTGTGTGTGCATAATTGAAAGGATATTAGATTTATGGGAACCCCATGTACAACCGTGAAACCTTGCAGTCTCACTATGTTTCTGTCTCCTCCTCTCACTCTCCTCTGACCTTGTTGCCTCTTTTATTTACTGCACAATGACTGCAATTTCCACAGCGTAATTAGAGCTGTTATAGCCCGGCCTTTGGTCTCAGTCATTTAGAGGTGAGTACACTATCAGTCCCTTTTCCCGCTTCGCCTCTCAAGTCAGAGTTCCCCCACCCATCGCACCTCCCTCTTGGACCAATGCCCAAAAGGGTAGACTTTCCTAGTTGAGGTCAAAAGAGGACCACTCATTTTCATTTTAGATGCTTAATTAATCATTTCCACACATTTTTAGCCCACACACCAACAAATTACCCCGGTCACTGCCCAAAGACAAAAAGATTTTGTGTTAATTAAGCACACAGCAGTTCATTTACACACGGTTTCCTTCCTCGCACTAGCCCACATCCTCTAACAGCCGATCTGCATGTTTCTGAAATAATTATCCAAAATTTTATTCCTTTGTTAAAACCACATTAGAGTGTTTGCAAAAAATGATTTTTTTTTCCTTTTTATGCATGATCTTATTTGGAAAAAATAGGTTAGTAAAAGGATTCTGCAGAAGTGGCACCTGGACTAAGTTTTATCACCAACTGTGATTACAAAAATCACTTTACTTTACAATTGTTCCATTTTTAAATATATTTTTCTCCAATAAAATATATACATAGAAATCCATTAACTACTGCTTTCAACTTTCTAGGATTAAAGAAATATAATTTTAATTTCAATAATCTATAATATGTTTGACACTTTCCTGTTTTCATTTGATTTTTTTTTTCTTTTTCACATACCTTATAAGTCAGCCTAGAATTTTTGTAACAGAGGTTCTGCCTGTTTTAGCTTTTAAAAAAACTAACAGGTGAGGTTTGTTTCATGTCTCAGCAACCTGTTCCTGACTTTGATATGGTTATTTCAAGACATTGGTAGCAAATTCAAAAGGCTGATGGTAGGCTTGAAAATGCAGATGATAGCAGAACAGGCTGGTGGCTTGCTTAAAAAGGCGGAAGTGGAAGATGGCTGAAAGGTGTGCTGGCATGCTTGAAAAAATTGACAATTATGGACCAGGCTGGTGGCAGGCTGAACAGGCTGGTTAGAGGCAGAGGCAGCCCAGTTCATAAACAGAGTAGGAAACCAATTAAAAACTCAGGGAGGGAAAGGCAAGTACATTTAGCACACAAGCATTGGAACAGATCTCATCCAGGGAACGAGACAATCTGGAAATGACTGTCGGAGATAGGCATGTATTGATAGCCATGCTTAGAAGGAAAGAGACGGGTACATCTGCTCCAGATACACCTTTGTCCAGCCAGTCCAAAAACAACCAAAACAGGGGCAGGCTGCATGGCAAAGAGTCACGATTACTAGAGATGGATTCATGGCTTCAGGTAATTCATGGTTTCATCAATTTTACCTGAGGGAAATATCATCACTGACATGTTTATATGTGTGATGTTCATTTTCATGGAGGTGGGTTAATTTTATATAGGATGTATGGGGTGTAATTATGGGTATAGTTCAGATTATTATTTTTTTTTTTACGATGGGAAGCCTTTATGGGGGTTCTTGTCAACAGTTTTTACCCTCAAACTATAAAAGCAACCAGTTTATCCTCTTCTTCATTGATAGAATCACAAACTCTTACCTTAACTGATGGCAATGAAGCCTGCAGAGCATGAGATGTTATTTTGCTGTCTTTTGTGATCTCCTGGAGCACTTTTTGATTCACCATTGGATTAATTTTGGTTAGTAGGGCATATTTGGAAAGGTTTACCACGCTTCTGTTTTCTTCATTTGTAGATAACGACTTTCTGTGGTTCTCGAAAACCACCAAGCCTTACAAATGGCTTTATAACCTTAGGACATCATCTATGCTGATATCCAGGTGGTTGGCAAGTTCATTACACCCAACCCTATCTTAATCATAATCTTGAGTCTTAGTTAATTTCTTCTCTGTTATTTGTTGGAGTCAACATTAGCATTTTAATGGCATCATTAAGGATCTGCAGGCTTTTCTTGGCCACCTTCCTATTTACTAGGATAAGTTAAAAAGAAAAAAAAAAGCTGCAGTCATACATACTTTCCTGCTGTACTTTTCAATTTGCAAACAGCTATTTAGATTGGACTGGACCAAGGTCCTGGATTAGAAAACTGTGAAATCTTTATTTCAATATATTTCCAGTCAAGATAAATGTGTGTTTGTCTGTTCATTCACCCACCACCCATCTAACTTTCTTATTCTCTCTTATTTGTGTTTTATTTAAAGGTGCCCTGTGTGAAATTGGCCTGTGCTCTAGAAATATAGATAAATTTAGCGATAAAACCCACAGTGAATTAAAAAAAACAGTAATTATTTGAAAACAGCTGACAAATATGAAGTACAGGAAGTTTCATACATGTTGATAAAACATAAGATGACCAAACCTTCAGCTCAGTATGTGTGGCATCTTTCGTGGGGGCAGGTCTTTCACTCCTCACGACCACTCATGAGCATTTACTTTTCCTATGGTTTACATATAAAGGCGCACTGTGATATACTCCTAGGGGTTTGGATCAAAGTGCTTACAGATACAAATCTATACACATTAAGCACAGCTTTGGCGCCCACTAGATACATCCTGTAGTAGATAATACTGTGTATTTTTCAGTGATGTTATCATATGCCTTGGTTGGTTGTAGCTTTTATATTTTTTTGGTTTTAGTTCTCTCTCTCTCTCTGCACATGCAGAAAAAAGACTGCAAAGGAGCATATTATCTTCTATTCTTTTTTTCTCTCCTGTTTATCACTTTCTCTAATTTTCAACATGTGTGCTCTCATCTCTCCCTCTTTTTCTTTCTATTTACATGTTGTTTCTGTTTCTGTGCCCATTTTCTTTGAAAGAACCACAGAATAAGGTCCAACACAGTGTTCTGCATACATACAGGTGCTGGTCATAAAATTAGAATATCATGAAAAAGTAGATTGATTTCAGTAATTCCATTTAAAAAGTGAAACTTGTATATTATATTCATACATTACATACAAACTCATATATTTCAGATGTTTATTTTGTTTAATTTTGATGATTACAAATGACAACAAATGAAAATCTCAAATTCATCATATCAGAAAATTAGAATATTACTGAAGACCAATAAAAACAAAGGATTTATAGAAATGTTGGCCAACTGAAAAGTATGAACATGAAAAGTATGAGCATGTACAGCACTCAGTATTTAGTTGGGCCTCCTTTGGCCTGTATTACTGCAGCAATGCGGCGTGGCATGGAGTCGATCAGTCTGTGGCACTGCTCAGGTGTTATGATAGCCCAGGTTGCTCTAATAGTGGCTTTTAGCTCTTCTGAATTGTTGGGTCTGGTGTATTGCATCTTCTTCTTCACAATACCCCATAGATTTTCTATGGGGTTAAGGTCAGGAGAGTTTGCTGGCCAATTAAGAACAGGGATACCATGGTCCTTCAACCAGGTACTGGTAGCTTTGGCACTGTGTGCAGGTGCCAAGTCCTGTTGGAAAATGAAATCTGCATCTCCAAAAAGTTGGTCAGCTGCAGGAAGCATGAAGTGCTCTAAAACTTCCTGGTATGTGGCTGCGTTGACCCTGGACCTCAGAAAACACAATGGACCAACACCAGCAGATGACATGGCACCCCAAACCATCACTGACTGTGGAAACTTTACACTGGACTTCAAGCAACGTGGATGAAGTGCCTCTCTTCTTTTCCTCCAGACTCTGGGACCTTGATTTCCAAAGGAAATGCAAAATTTACTTTCATCAGAGAACATGACTTTGGACCACTCACCAGCAGTCCAGTCCTGTTTCTCTTTAGCCCAGGCAAGACGCTTCTGACGCTGTCTGTGGTTCAAGAGTGGCTTGACACAAGGAATGCGACAGCAGAAACCCATGTCTTTCATACGTCTGTGTGTGGTGGTTCTTGAAGCACTCACTCCAGCTGCAGTCCACTCTTTGTGAATCTCCCCCACATTTTTGAATGGGTTTTGTTTCACAATCCTCTCCAGGGTGCGGTTATCTCTCTTGCTTGTACACTTTTTTCGACCACATCTTTTCCTTCCCTTCGCCTCTCTATTAATGTGCTTGGACACTGAGCTCTGTGAACAGCCAGCCTCTTTAGCGATGACCTTTTGTGTCTTGCCCTCCTTGTGCAAGGTGTCGATGGTCGTCTTTTGGACAACTGTCAAGTCAGCAGTCTTCCCCATGATTGTGTAGCCTATAGAACTAGACTGAAAGACCATTTAAAGGCTTTTGCAGGTGGTTTGAGTTAATTAGCTGATTAGAGTGTGGCACCAGGGGCCATCAATTTTGAACCTTTTCACAATATTCTAATTTTCTGATATGATGAATTTGAGATTTTCATTTGTTGTGATTTGTAATCATCAAAATTAAACAAAATAACCATCTGAAATATATGAGTTTGTATGTAATGTATGAATATAATATACAAGTTTCACTTTTTAAATGGAATTACTGAAATCAATCTACTTTTTCATGATATTCTAATTTTATGACCAGCACCTGTATAGTGAATTTATTGGGTTTCACTTGGTCAAAATCTGAATGCTGCACCACCAGACAGGAGGAAAAAAAAGAAAGTAAATTTCTACTATTAATTTATTATTTCTTACCTATAGGATATTGCCCCCCAAAAAAAAAACTTAGTGTAGAAATGCATGAAAATATTACTCTCACTGTTAGACATAATCATTTATCAGTTTTCATGCATTGTTAAACATCTATTCAAAGATGCATAATCCTAACCAGTCAAATATGGCAAAATGCTTTGAGTAGTGTCTATTTTTCAAGAACTGGTTATTCTACTAATCAGGCCCTTCTGGAAAAGTGTTCTCATAATTCCCCTTTTTAGTAGCCATCATACACATTGACATCATTAAAGACTATTGTTTCATTGCTGCCTGGCAACAAAAACCCTTATTAAGCAGACACTTTGGTGTCTCAGGATGATACTACATGCAGGGCAGAGGAAAAAAACAAGCTGTTTTTATTTTATTTTATTTCTTTTTTTTTTATTTCTAGCCCAAGGAGGAAATCAGTGGCTGGGTTTAGCTTTTGAAACAAAAGCTCATCCCTCTGGTGGTCTTACTGTCACCATGGCAACGAGACATGACCGGTAGCAATAGACATGAGGCTTCATTAGTTCTGGGCGAAAGCATGCACCAGTACGCTGAGTAGCTGCTTTACATTCTCCTAGAATTAGATAAAACAAGCAAAACCACTTATTTGCTAATTGGAGCAGAGGTACCGTATGGTCAGAAAACAGGGGGTCAAGCGATGAACGGATGCAGGCATGGGAGGGTGAAAACGAACCCGGTTCTTCTCTGACTCCCACCACCCATCTTGTACCTGTCAGCACGAAGCGAGGTTTGTGTGCCGCTGCAATGAGGAAGCCTCCAGTTGCCTGACAGGCTTATCTTTATCACATGTAATTCTGATACTGGGTGCTTATGCTCAGCCCCAAATCTTTCTGCTTTCTCTCCTGTAACTGCCTCCATCGCTTCATTATAGAGAATAAAAACAGGGTTCTAACTGTGTGGTCCTAAAGATCCGTGCAATCTAACAAGTTTATCAAAGCCAACCAAATCATGTACTGTGACTATAATTAAATTGTATATATGCTGTGGAATGGAACATTTTTGCCTCCTTACAGATTAATTTATTTTTTGTTCTTGAAGCTTAGTCATTGGGGTTATCTGGTAAAGAACAGAATTTATGTTTCCATCAATTAATCAGTCTTATACCTTTAGCTCTAAAAGAGCAGAGCAGCCACAGATTATGACACTACAACTCCCATGTTTGACGATTGCTGTAATTCTTTTTTTTTATTTTTTATAAGGTGATTTCCCTTATGATTTAATGTAATACACACAATTTAAAGAAATCCAAATTTGCCTTGTCAGTCCACAGGATGCCCAAGAAATTCTTGGGGATGACTGGCATAATTTTGCACTGTTAGATCAACCTCTATGCTTTTCTCAGCTCTTGTTTGCCCTCTTGAATGAGTCTACTGTTCCCTCTTGGAGTAATTTTAGGAATCCACTCCTGGGAATGTTTACCACTATTCCATGTACAAAGGTAAAAATTAATGGCCTTATTTTTTAACTGTTATTCAGTTTCTTGGGACATTTTAAAAAGATCTTTAGGCCTCTGTCATGATGTCTTGCTGATACCGTTTTAGGTGATGCAGTAGATTTTATAGTTCTTATCGTAATTTACAGTAATTACTCCAGGATTTTACAGGTGTTTCCTAGCATTTTTTAATTCATCTCTAAAATTTGAAAGAAAGTAACATATAATTGCAAGTTAGTGCTACCATTTGTACCATGGTTTTCTAGTTGTCAGGGACCTAAGTAGATACCTGCAGCTGCACCTTTAACCGCTACTGTATGTCAAGGAAAGCGACTGGGTTAAATATAGAGGCATTGGGTCAAATAAGACAAATCAAACAATGTGTACAGATATAGACATCAGGGTGTGAGTGAAGGAGATTCACAAAAAGAGGGGTCACCAGGCCAAGTGTCTCCAATTTAAAGGAAAAAAGGAGGGAGAAGTGAAAAAGTTAATTGGTAAAGAAGCAGAAAAGTATGAACTCATTCTCTATTTCGAATCCAAAAACTTAGAGGTGAGACATTTTTAAAATATCATCACTCCAATGGTTGTTCAAAAGATGGCACCCATTTATTTCAGATAACCAGACTTTTCATATAAAGAATTGACTAGTGTGGAATGAATGGGTCTTATTTTCCACCCGTCCTTCACCTGATATAACAGATGGAAGCTGTTGTCATCTCAGACAACCTATACATATCGCTAGTTATTAAAAAAGGCACATGCTTCCACCTCTGCGACTCCTTTTTCATTGTTTTTTGCCCCCCCGCCCGCCTCCTATTGTTACCTCACACAGCTACAATCCAATAGCGACAACAAACCGTAGACAAACAGCCCACACACTGAAGAGTAAGCATACCCACACTGACTGCCATACAAGCTAAATTGAATATTGATTGTTGGTAAGCAGACCAGCACTTTATGAAATAGTGTTAAAGAGATGAACTGCACCATGTTTGATGATCACCTTCAGCCCAGTCCACTGAGCCCCCCCTGTTCAGATCACACCACAGCCTTCAGATCCTGGTCACATTACCAGGCCTGTCCATTTCTAAGAAACCAAATCATCCACATTAGTGCTTGATGGCAAAATATGGGTCATCTTTTTGAAAATCTATCATCTTTACTGCCACATCAAAGAGAAGATATTGTATAGCTCATGATTGCGGTTTGGGAAATATAGCAGGGAGCAGTTAATGAAGCACATTACAGACGAGAGATGACATGGATTTTGAGGGCTTGAAATTGGCACCACAGATGCTCATCAAGCAATCAGCACTATTTGGATGTAATTTTATGGTAATCCTTTCATTTTTCTGAGCCATTTTGTTCATTTCATGGACTGTAGATGTGACTGAAGAGAGATGGGGGGGGGGGGGGGGGGGGCGACCGATAAACAGACGCTCCTATTTCAAATGAGAGCAACACATCACGCTCGGAAATTATATTCGGAGCTGTTTAGAGCGTAACTGCGTGTCTCACATGAACAAGTACATGGGTTTCATTTGCTACATGCTGCAGTTGAAGCTTGATAGAAGAGAGAAAGACCATGTTAATATTCTTTCAGTCTTCAAGTTGTGAGAAAGCAGAACTGAAGAATGTTTAAATGAGGCCGCACCACGACTGCAAACACTTGGGCTGATTTTGAAGTGGCTGCATTAGCCCCATGAGTGGAAAAACAGCAGCACAATAAGCACTTACAAGCTGTTTGTGCGATAAAATGGGAAAAAAATGTAAACCTAAATCTTCGCTGGTCATTTTCAAGTGACTGCTGACAGGGATAAAGATTGAGATTCATCCCAGTGATTTTGGCTATCAGACAACTGAAAATGTTTCTATAAATACATTCGCTCAACCTTTTAAGACAAGCTATTTTTACCGTAAGATTATTTGCCGACATTTACAGCCGTTTTTTTTTTATCTGTTTTAGTTCAAACTAATTACTACCCAAAACTGCAGATGTGGATTTTTTTACGTTTATTAACTTGAAGAAATACTCAATTAGTTCAGCTAGCAAAATAATTATTTTCCTAATCAATAATCCACTAAAATAAGTGGTTGCCTGCTAGCTCCCAAAATGAGTCTTAAGGGCAGATTAGAGTTCTGTAACCGCACACATCAAATGTCGCTTGCGTCTGGTCGTGAACCAGTTTTGCTGTTATGCTTCTGCATCATCAGTCTGGAATTTCTAGGGACGCACAGCAGTTTCCCGCCAAAACGCTAGGGGGAGCCTATTCCAGAACTCGTCAGAACTTCGGCAGAATGTCACGAGAACTTCTTTGGCAGTGCCGGCGGGAGTTTTTATTTTCCGAAACATGTCTGAGGCATCGTACAAGTGGTTGCACTGCCGAACCTCCTCGATCAACCTTTCGTCGTGGTTATCTATTTTTGTGCAGGGTCATCTTTGAGCACACCATTTCACTTTTCTTTAACCAGTTCACCAAAGTTTTTCTAGCTGTCTACAAACTTTCTTTCACTTTTTCTCATCGTCGTCCATTGCCTGGCTTGCCACAGGTTTCCCTGCCTTGTCTAAAAGTAGCTGGCAGCAGCAACCCAGACTGACAGCTCATTGGCTAATTTGTATTACCTGTAGCCTGGGGCCAGACGCTCTGGAGGCTTTACCGTATAAACAGGAGAAGCGGCGCAAGTGAAATTAGACACTGCTGTTAGACAACATGCGGTAGTTTCTAGATTTTTTAAATCAGGTTGGGTCTGGATTAGCTAGCAGGTGGGTCCAGACCGTGGTCAGCTAATCCGTGACCTCTGATATAAAGGCAGCAAACTAGCTAGCTTGCACAGTAAGCATGTCAAGGTATCAATAATGTTTCAATTCAGTTGATTTATATAGCGCCAATTCAAAATACATGTCAGTTCGACGCACTTTACAGAGTTAATTCAACGAGATCATGGATTGATTTTAAGTTTTCTATTAAAGATAATATTTCGAATATGCTTATAATTTTATGAATTTATATTATTGTTGAGGGTCTTATATTGCTTAAATGTTTTTTAAATAATTTTCAAAGTCAATGAAAAATAGCACTAAATACTTTAAAATACAATCACTATGTTAGAGTAGTCTTTCTGTAGTAACAAAAACAAAAGTTGCTCTTAAAAACTAAACTGAAAGTAAAAAGTCTAAAATGAAGCATTGCCAAAACTGTTGCTATTCACTGTCCAGAAAGTCACTGCAGCTGACTAAAATTATATCTCCTAATATGCAAAATTAGCAACTTGCATATCACTATAACTGCTGCTGCAGAAAAGAGTAATGAGCGGGAGACGGCTAGTATTTTAAAAACAGATGCCAACTTTACCAAAAGCTAAATAGTTGATTAGAACTATCCTTTATCAGTAGATAATATAAAAGATGGAGTTTGATGGTATAAAGGGACCAGTTAACAGCAGCTTAGTGCATGCCTGAATTATTTGCACTTAGTTCAGGGAGAGATAAATGTTGCTTTAACTGCAGATGGGAGAAAGTGCTGCAAGACAGTCAGCTTGTGCTATAGGATGGAGGAGGGACTGATTGAGCTTTTGGTGTTTTACTGTTTAAGAAGTTTGATTATTCATTATTTTCAAAAGGGCATTGGATCTTATTTTTTAGATTTTGTCTATTTGTAACTTATTCACATCAATAATGGCAAATACTGATTCTTTGATTAGTCCAAATTGAGGGAATAACCTAAACATATAATCTTTTCAAAACTATATACCTTATTATATAGTTATCATCTCTTTAAAACCACAGCTGAATAAGAAAAAAACACACAAATTGTCCTATTTTGATTAAGTTATATTTTAAGAGAGCACAGCCTGAAACACATATTTTCGAATAAAACCAGACACATTTTTTTATTGCCCGAAAACAAAAACAAAAGAAAACTATTTAAAGAAAATGTAATACATTTTTGTTATGATCTCAATAAAGGAAAAGCTTCTTTAAAATATTATTAAAATACATATCTAAATAAAATTATGCTTTTAACAATTTCCATTATGGACTCAAAACACTTAATTGCAACAACAACAAAAAAAATCTGTTAAGAATGCATCTAACATTGCATCCCTAAACTAAGAAAAGGAAAGATATCGGTAATAAAGACATATAGTGTAGGGACTTAATGGGAACTACAGACAATAAATAATCTCAGAATAATACCCATCTTAAATTATGATCATCATTTGTCCTTTAATACTATAATAACTGCACTTTATTATGAAGATAAATGCTGTGAAAATGCACTCCCATACTGTAATTGCCAAATAATGTGTCCAGAGCAAAAAGCCTTTAGCACTTTGTTTTTTCCGCAGGGCAATCCTGCATGTTTTATGAGTAATTGCAAATAGAAATGCTTTTAAATTAAAATGCTAGGGTACACGCAGAATGAATTTCTTCCTTTACCTGTAAATGCAAGGTCTCCGGTGGATAGAGGCTACTGTAAATTAGGATACAGTGCAGTCCATTTACTAGTCTTTGGAGTTAAATAAGTTAAATTAGAGTAAGATTAGGTTTCTTTATTTCTCAGGATTATTTAGGAAATATCCTAACTGGGGTTTTAACACCATAAGTAAAGATCATAAACAAAAAAAGAAGTCTTACTTGAACCATTACCAAAAGTTCACTCTTTCTTTGATAAATCCACTTATACAGCCTCAATCCTGAATCGGTGCTTCTTGATGTGATTTCGTGTGTGTATTCTATCTTTTCCAACCCAGAGTTGGTTGTCGCAAATGGTCCTTTCAAACTAAATCCTAGTGCTGGTTTTATTGGAGGTTTCTTTCTGTTAAAGGCTTTTTTTTTCTTTGTGCTGCTGCTACATCAATTTGCTATTTTGCAATATTGTCATGGAAGTCCATCTTATATACAGTACTCTTTTTTTTTTTTTTTTTTTTTTTGTGGTAATTCATTTAAAATTTTAAAAACCTTATTTGAAAATATGTCATTCCACATTTGGCTTCTTACAAATGTAAGCGAGGAAAAGTCAGCATTTGACCTTCTAATCCCAAATAATTTATATTTAGGTTTTGAATAGACTTATACACATCAGTAAAATCTTTTCAATCTCTCACTATAGTCATGCTACTCTTGGGTCTTTACAAAGCTCATAAATAAAGATTGCTATTTAAACATTTACAAAGACATAGTTGAGGCCCGGGTCTGTTATTCCTTCGGGTTAGCATATCCTATGACAGCAAAAAATCCTTTACAGCGACGCCACATATCAGGGCATTTTTTCCCTCTCTGTTTGTTTTCCCAACAATGACAACAAACCGCGGCCCAAGTTCAGAAATAGTTGTTTATTCAAAGCCGATGTCCATGGGCTATTTGCAGCTTGATTTTAAAACAAATTCCCGATCTTAAAAAAAAAAAAAGCCTAATATCCAAGGACTTTGAAGTAAAAACGGTTCTTATCAACATATACCAGCTGTTTAAAAGACACCCTGTCCTGTGTTTGTGAATTTCTTCAGAATTGCTTCTCAGTCATGCAAATCCCGGTTATTGTTATTCAACACATGACCAAAGTGCTTTAACCCAAAACACAAGTTTATTCATCGCCTCAACAGTGTCAGAAACTTGTAAGACTTTGACTACACTGTAGTTTCCTTTTCCCTGTGCCTTCCAAAGCCATGACTCTCCATTTTTTTAAACTTTTGAAGCATTTTAAGAAAGAGAACATCTAAAGCATGTGTGGAGATGTTTTTCATCCTCTCCTCCTTTGATACCCCTTCATACAGTGAAATGTAACCAACTGCTACACAAGTCACCCAAGGGGTAAATAGAGTTTGATCGTGTTATTTAACCTCAGCATGAATCCAGGAGCTCTATGAAGGCTTCTGAGGTATGCTAGAGAACAACCGGCATACAGAAGGTGAAAAAATAGAACGGACAGGTCAGGTAGGAAAAAGTGTGGAGAAGTTCGAAGACTTGGGTTACGTAAAAATGTCCAAATGTGGTTACGCCATTTTAGATGAGTGTCCGAATGTCTCATGGATGAAAAAGTAGTAGACTTAAAATTTCCCACAATGCACTTTGAAAAGTAGTGATCTTCCATGGTCAATAGACGAGCAGATACAGTAGTAGCCATTCAATATTTCCACATTTTCCTTGGCTGGTCCCCTACAATTCCTTTTTAAACATCAATCTTTGTACTAAAATATTATTTCTGTCATGATTTGTGGACATTAAGATCTAAAGAAAAGCATTATGTCCTGGTCAGACCCTGTAATTCAGTGAAAGAGTGGAGTCAGAGTATAAAGAAAATGCTTGCCCAGGAGAAGGCCAGTGGCATTTAGCTGGCGTTTGACTGGGAAGGGCCATTTTGAATAGATGCTACTGTATTGCCTAGAATGCTTGATGGCGTAGGCACCATGCGGGGATGTGGAGTCATATGACCAAGCTTTGTATTTTTTACCCTATTTACTTCTTCAATGCTATTTATTTCCTTCTGTCATTTTACATTTCTGTATGCATTTCTCCCTCATTATGCAAATGAGAAGGGGCTGTGTCAAAGAGGGTCAACTTCTTTTCTCTAAGGTTGTTAGAACGCTGCTACCATTTTGAAACAAATCATCACCCCTTATTGCCATATGGAGGTCCAGCTCTACCGTATTTAAGGGTTTCATGTGGAGGTTTTAGAGAAAGAAAACATTGGACAGTTTTTGTTGACAAGAACTTTAGTTGTGTTGCTTAATTTAAGTAATAGACCAAGCTAAAAGATGGTAACCTGTTTGCTACTGAGCAAAGCAAGCCAGAGCACTATTTAGGTCTGTCCATACCATGGTCTTGCAGTTCACCAAAACGGCCCTCTCCAGTTTTCTTATCCAACAAGTATCAATCATTCAATACACCCAACACCTCTTGTGCGCCTGACTTGGCACAATGGTGCTGCATTATTTCATAGTTGTCTGGACCAACCACAATGTTCGGCAAGGTACTGTAGGGGCAGCAGGGGTTTCGCTTGTTATTCTCTAGAGACCATGTAGGTGGAAAGCTTCAACCAAATTCAACCAAAATGACAATTTTTGCAACACATTAAACACATTGTTCCCTCCTAACTTCTTGTTCTATTAGTTGAAAGTAAAAAAGGTATAAAACCTGTTTAAAAAGCCTTAAGGTCAAGGGCATAGGTGAAACTTTATCAGCGCAGACCAATGCATATTTATGTTAGAATCGCCTTGTCAAAGTTCAGACATTGTGATTGGATTTTTATCAAAATGTTGTGTTCAATTTGACTTAAATTTAAGGAAACATTTTACTATTTTAATGAGCAAACCCTTTGCATACCACCGAAAACTAACTGTAGCCACACTGAAAAGAGGAGTCACTACGTACTCATTTATCAAGGGGATTCTTATTAAGATATTTGAAATCATTACTTGTTTTTCTTTTTTTTTTACAGCTGTGAACTGCTTGGTTTTGCTCTGTCACATAAAATCCTGATTAAAAAAAACAAAACAAAAAAAAAATATAAAAAGCAAATTCCTTAAAAATTCAAAAAATTGAGAAAGCTTCCTGGAGAGGTAACGAAACGTCTTCAAATCTTGGAAACCAAGTCCAGTGGATATTTTTTTGAATTTTTACGGAATGACTATGACCTGGATGACTGAGAACCTTCATCAGCATAAAAAGCAAACTACAAGTTTATGGTTGAAACATTAAAATATGTAGAAAAGTCCAAGATCTAAAACTTCAGCTGCACTCGTTTCATTTAACTGCAAAGATGCTTCAGTTTAAACACAGATTTCACCATGATGAACGTTGCACTTTTCCTACTATTACCTGAAGGCAAGCACTAAGACAGATTGGGACATTTTTCTCCGGATTGCGAACCCAGCATGTGTGAGGAAGCTATTTCAGCTTCAGAAAAGATAAGTATGAGTGGGATTGCTGGCACCTTCTCTTTGTAATAAATGTAAAATGGATGTTAAAGAGCGGATGGTGAAGATATTTCCAGGTTAGATCACGGGCTCCTTTTAGATTGTTTCAATTAACACTTCCATGAATGGGATCAGTCAGAGGATCGACCCCTGCTCCTCCAATCCTTCCCAGTTTAATGCAAACACAGGACCGCTGCCAGGGGGACTCATTAAGGTCAGCCTTAATCCATTTGCAACATCACGTAACATGAAAGTGGACCGCGTCTGAAGAGGACGCATTTTTAATTAAGCGCGTTTACTTGATTGCTATCTAAGAGCATTATCAGAGAGGCGCGTTTGTGTGGCACATTTGGAGATGCAGCGATCACACTTTCTTCAGCTCCTCCTAACTGTCTCCACTTAGAAGAATAAACTAATCCTGTTTGACACTTTGATGCCTAACAGGCAGAAGTGGAGTTTTTTCACTCTGATACCAGGATCCAGGATTAGATGCAGAGTGATAATCAGTGGATACTGCTTTGCTGGAGATATGCCAAAAGAAATTAATGCCCAAGTTAACAGAAGTTAATTGGCTAATCCCAGACCACAGTAGTCATAAAGAAAACATAATTTTTAAACTGCTTTAAGGTAACATTTAATCACTTTTAGGATAATTTCATTCTCAATAAGTACAAATACCTCCCTTATTGGTCTACGTTTCTCTTTTTCTTATCTTTTTGTGCTTGTATGTATGATTTTTACTTTACAAAAAATAGAATCTGATTATTTTAGTGTAAGACAAAATTATCGTACTGTAGTTTAAGCAGATTTCTAAAAATGGTTATTAGTTTTTATGATGATATTGAGATGCTACAGGTACATTTTAACAGATTTCTTAGCAGGCAGTCCAGGTAGTGGCCCATTTTTCAGACTATTCTTCATAATATGTATTTTGTTAAACTCTCATGCTGGTCAGAAAGGATTTAAGTGTTTTTCTGTTTTTGTTTGCCTTTTAAATAATCCATGTTAGCCTAAATGTAGAAATGTAAAAACAGGTCATGTTGATCTTAGTCAATGGTGTCAAGTGTGTTGGAGGATCTGTTTGCTTCTCATTGATCAGGTGTGAAATAAAGAATGAATATATGAAACAGCACCTCATGACAACTGTTGGCTATGGTGGAGGATTAATGATGCTATGGGCCTTTATCTCCTGCTTGAGGCCTGCACTTACATAGACACATGAAAATAGTAGGAGATAAAGAAAAATAAAAAAACGAACCTCTTTCGAAACCTGGGAAAAAAAGACAATCGCTTGATATTCGAAAGGTTACCGTAAAACTTTAGAGGTAGGTCACCAGAGACTAACTTTTTATTCTATATTAGCTTCCAGACACCCAAAGCTAAAAAAAAAAAAAAAAAAAAAAAAAAAAAAAAAAAAAAAAAAAAAAAAAAAAAAAAATAAAAAACTTTGAGATGAGCAGGTAAGATAAAACCCAGGACTCTGGAAGATCTGGGAATATTTAAAGATAAATGTTCTAGATGCTTTTATTTGGTCGCCAAATTTCTAAATTTAGAAAGGAACAACAAGAGAAGACAAATGCAGCACTTATTCTTATAAAAAGCACAATATATTTTCCAGCAAATAAATAAAAATAACATAAAAGAAAGGATTGATTTTCTCTCTAAAATACAAGTTTTATCTGAAGGCCTTTTATACATCAGCACCTCACTACCAGTAAATGCAGAGGTTGCTGTAGCACTCTCTTTTATTTATGTTCTGCAAACACATAAATGTGTTTGTGTTTGACCAAATGAATGACTGTTTGATAGATATTTATAGCAGGCTGTAGAAATATAGCTTACATAATGAGAAGGCTATTTGGACTTCTAAAAGTGCTGCGATATACAGCTCTTAAAAGTTCTTCTCATTTATTAGGTCATATCTTGTCACGATGCCAGTCAAATCATATTTATTATAACTTTAAATTAATTGTTTAACTTGACTGATTTAATATCCCTCTCTTTTATATTCAGGTTTTACTACTTTGCAGTTATGAGTACCTACCTAAAGGACAAGAGTGCAGAATTTAAGAGGTGAGGGGATTGCAAGTGACTAAACCCTCCTGCATTAAATCATTACTTTAAAAGCATTGAAGGACACACACACTTGATTCAGTGGCAGCGTTAGAAAGGAGCAACAGATCACTTTTTATCCTTCGAGGAGATGCTAACCAAAGTGAAGTCAGTTAAAGGGGAGGACCAAAATAAAATCAACAGCTCAAACTTTATTTGCACTTTTTTGTACCTGAAACACAATTAGCTTAAACAGGATGTTAGAAATATAGCTTGGGCTTCATTTATTTCTTATTTTTCTTGGTGAAAACTACTTTTGTTGAGGATATTTGAAGTTGATCACGTTTGTTTTCTTAGTGAATGTTGCTTTTCTTTGGAGGCAATTGAAAACATATAATAAGCTGCTATGAATGAAAAACAACTGTAGTTGGGAGTAGTATGGAGCTGGATCGGTCTCAATTTTCACAAATCAACATATATGATCAACACATGCACAGCACGATTCACACAATCACAAAAAATCGACACACACACAGGACTAGGTTCACAGATGCACAGCACAATTCACACACAAGCACATAAGATCCACACATGTACAGAACAAGATTCACCAAAGTATTTCTGGTCCATAAAAAATTATAAATTAACTTTGATTTTTGAGACTTCTTAGACGTGCCTCGATACACTAATGCATTTTTTTTTTAAACAGTGGATGGGTTGCCACCAATCACAAAGCTCCCTTGTGTAAGCCAATCGCAAGAAAGTACTCCACATGGGATGACTTACCCCCTAATCCCACACCCATCGTATCTGCCCTGCTCTCCTCCAGACCGCCTGCGCACGGCAACGCCTATGCCCTCCAGGGTTCCTCCTGTTTCCTTGCTCTGACTTCCTTCCCTATGTTATTTAACTTATAGGTGAAAAATATGTGATAAAGAATGCGTAATTTAATATGACATAGTTATATCTCACCAACAGCATCAATCACACACGTTTCTGCCCAAACATAATTTTTTTCAATGTGTGTGTTTGTAATCGGAATAATCATACAAAATTTGTTTGTTCTCTACCTCCAAACTCAGCATGTCTTTGATAAGATGTTTGTTTTGAAGTTTTGAGATGCACTCTTGGAAGTTGTGTGACTGGATTTGATGATACATTTAAACATTTCGGTATAAAATACATATCTTGATAGAGATCGTGTATGTATGTCTGTCTGTCTGTCAGTCAGTCACCTGGACTACAACAAACAGCAGACTAAAATGTTATTCCAGTAGATAGAAATCCCAATAGATTTCCATATTGAGAAACTTGACAACTGTAATTAGGATAAAGTTTTAATTCGATAAAATTCAAAAACCTTTTTTCATGTAGACCAATAGAAAAAGTGAAATAAAAATGTTACTGTCTATAAAAATTTGCTTTAAAACTAGGAGTTCATAACATTCCCATGTACAAACTTTGTTTTTTGTACAGCTGAATTTCCTTACTGAGAATGAAGGATATTTCTATTCAACTCCATTCTATTAAAGATGAATACATCTTTTATGCGTAAGCATGCTCAATTTCTTGAATTTGATCGGATGTAACAGTGAAATCATCAAACGCTTCATGGGTGACCAACTGTAGTGTTAGTTTCCAAATGGAAGTTATTTTTCCCCTCGCCGTGTAAATGCATTTGGTATAACACTTTATTCTGTGCGGTGAGATGACGTGACGAATAGCACTGTCACATGTATAACACTACGCAAAATCAATTCAGCATGCATGATAAAGGCTGTGTTTGTGTTAATGTTTGTGTGACTGGCGTGGGCTGCTCAGGCGTTCTTTCAGGGCGTTTCATCAGTCCAACTGGCCGCTGAACAGAAGAGCACAGCTCATTTGTCTTCACTTTCATCGTGTGAGACCAAACTGGATTACCCTGAAGTTCCCTGATATATTGGAGGTATTAATGAAACGGAAGCGAGTGAGGCAGCATCTGGAGGTGTTTTGGATTGGTGCTGTTCTGCTGTACCAGCAGATAAACTGTCCTGTGTCTGGTGATTAAGGCAGTTTATAACAATGAAGGTGAAGAAAGGAAGGGGGATGACTGTTTTGACTGTACCGTGGCGTACTTTTTCAAGCAGTTTTTTTAAACTTTGGTTGGATCCTAAAACTTGTACTGTGAAATTTCACTCATTCTCCTGACTGTCCTACATTTTAGCCTCAACTTACCATTTTGTTTCAGTAATGGAGCTATTGACCGGGCATATATGTTGTTGGATGGATGCTAGTAACAAACCAATTAATCCACTCATGCAAACAACATAAAATAGTTCATAAATTGAAAAAAGTGCAAACAATTTTAAAGATAGATGGCAAAAATGCACAATCTTACTTGAATATATTCAATATTTACAAGAAAACCATTTGTCTGTTATAAACTTCAATCTGTTTATAGAAACAAGTCATATGATTCATTGTGGTAAGAGTTTTTGGCATAGTCTTTGACAGTTTTGAGATCAAGTGTCTTGCACCTTTTGATACATCCCTTTTCCAGTTCATCTGAATTGAAGTAGTTGAACATCAACAGCACTCTGCAGAACTTTGTGAAATCCAGTGGAGGTAAATTGTGACATGCATAGGAGGCTGATTAAGCTATTTTACTCAGGGTTGGTCGTGGGGATATATCTAAAACCTAATGGACAATAATCTTTGGAGGACTGCATTTAAAGATCGCTTCTCTACCAATAATGTCTTGATATATTAGAGGGTTCATTTAACAATTCCCGGGTACTCCAAAAGTTATGTATTTGAACCTAAGGCCCAATTTAAGCCATGTTTGGGTTCACATGACTGACTTCTTGGTTGATAGTTTCCCGTTCAGACAAAACAACCCTGAAACATACTAAAGCAGCTCTCAGAGTGGATAATTTTGAAGACGCTTCCACTTACTGCCTCCGCTCTGTCAAACCTATCATAACTGACTATAAAATGTCATGTCTAGGTATGCTAGCCAGCGTTAACCTCACCACCCCTAACACATACTTGCATACACAAACAGGGTTGCATGTTTGTTTTAGAATCCGTTTCAGAAGCTGTTCAGTTTCATTGATTTTAAACTTGCACTCGTTGCTCATCTATTAACAGTCATCTTTTTTCTCTAATCTATCCATTGTTTTAATTCAGCTTCTCTATTCTTTCCTTCCTCCTTCTACCTTTGTTACCCCTCTACAGGTGTAGCATGCTACCTACTTGCATGATATGTGTATTATTACAACTCCTCCAGCTTTAGGTGATTACATCTTTACACTATAACTTTTCTCTGTGGACACCTCATTCAGCTCCTTATGGATGTAGCCCAAACTGATACTAATTGGGAGAGGAATTAGGCCATTTCAACAGCTATAACAAGTTTCCTTATCTCTGTTATCATACTTAAAAGTTTCAATGTTTTAATCATTAGATTGATATCAACCATGTTATTGTATTTTTCTCCACTTAGCACTTTTATAGCTCTATGTAGTCGTGTAGTACAGCAAATAAAATGACACACCTTCATACCCCCACCTTCTAATTTCAGATTTCTGGTGCTCTATTTCCTCTTAAAAGCCGGTCTGTTGTGACATACAAAAATATACTCATACTAAACTCAACATCTTGTTAAGCAAATGTTCTGCAGCAACATTTAAAGTAACTTAAACATGCTTTTCCTTCAACAGTGGAGTCTTGCATAGACATTTTGTGAAGTTAATTTTAGTTCAGTACATTTCCTGACCTGTTGAGCTCAAGTCTTTCAAAATCTACTTGTCCTTTGGTAAAAGCTGATTATTCCTTGGAGTCCTTTTGCCTAAAATCGCAGGAGGGGAATATAGTTAGAAAGTTACAGACTTTCAGATCATAGAGCCAACTATGCCAAGTAAGGAATGCAGAAAATTAGAAAATCTACAATCTAAGCCATTGGCATGTTTTGAACTTGCTTGTAAGAGCGGAAAGGCCTTTTTTATTGGTTATCGTTGGCTGATATTGCTTTTCACTAGTAGGGGCCCAGATTGATTAATTTATCTATAATTTCCATGTCTCCATGCACCATTTATGCTACATGTTTTTAATACACAATGACATTTTAATCACATGCATCATCTTTCAATGTTAAAGAAAGACTAGAAAAGCACTTGAGAGTGCAGACCTCTTCTAAGCAGCAAATTTTTGCCCCGACTTGAACCTTTAACTTATGTTGGCACATGATCTGGATCGTGATGGAATTTGAATGAATTGTTCCAGGGCATAGGTTTGCACCTTTAGCTAAAATGTCCTTAAGAGCCCTTCGTAATTTCATTAGTAAGGCAGAGCGTTTGTCTGGAGCCTGTGGTGTCTGTTCTGCTCTCACCCTCTTCATTCACTCTTTCTTCTTTGATCAGCATATCTATAATTCAGGTGAGGTATGGCTCCCCTCTCTCTTGTTTTTGTATTTTTGTCTTCAATATATGCTTCTGGAATTTTTTAATCTGATGCTGAAGCTGTCAATTTTCACTGCTGCCACCTTCTGGTGCTTGTTCCTAACCTGGCACTAGCCAGATTGATATGTGTAGACCTGAGTTGAGTTCTACGTTATCAATCTGAGATGGCTTCCTTTCAGTCTGTCCATGAAAAGGTGGGACGTTTAGTACAATACTTCGAGCTCATTGGGTGATGTGCCAGTTGTACCCGCCTTCGGTAATACGCTTTCAGACAATCCTAGCAGCGAATCGTGACATTTCGAAAGCTGTTAAATTAAACTTTTACCAAATGCTGTTGAAAGAAAAGCACAGACATCTTTTCCATCTACAAATGCACAAAATGCTTCTCTTTGCTCCTATTTTAAGCGGGAAATTGTTGCTAATTTAGCTAAAACCAAGTCAACTGCGATATCAACAGGTCAGTCCTCCAGCGTAGCCATGTTTAGTAATGCCCCAGCAAAGCCCTTCTGACTGTCATTATACCTACATGTCCCGACCCAAAAAACACTGCTGGTCCGACTCGCTGTTGTTACGTGACAGGCGTATTAGCTGGAGTCTTTTAAGATGGTTTTGATGAGAGACTGAAAACTCAGATCTGGCGACAATCCAGCTTCCAACGCAAGGTTAGCTTATTCCGGCAAATAATGTGTAAGAATCCATTGATAACTTTTCAAGTAATCCTACCAAACACAACTGAAAACATAACCTCCCTGGCATAGGTAATAAAATGGTATCATTAGTAAAATTGTTTTTAACATAACTGGTTTTATTGTGTTAAACAGGTTAAAGTAACTGGTGGACTCCATAAATAGTTTGCAGAAAACCATGCTAAAATGGGCTAAAACTACCGCTTTTCAATCCAGATCACGGATAGCAGCCCTCGCCTCATAACAAAACCTTTGCTTGGGTCAGAGAGGGATCAAATCTTAATCCCAAACCATCAAACTTGCTATTGATTGGCTATGATGCTTAGGTTTATTACTTTTCCTTCTTTCTCCTTTCACTTTCCTTTTATATCCCACCCATGACAGCTACAGGCTGGCAGGGGCCAGAGGGACCTGCGGGGGTGACTAACACATGAGCACATCAAAGCCTCATCATCAAAAAGCGCCATCTGTCCTGCTCGTTGGGGTCTCTGCTGTCATCCACTCTAGGCTGTATCAGTACAGTACCAAAATTACGCAACACAGGTGATTTATGCTGTCATACCTAATTAGACTTTAGAGGAGTTTAAAAAAGGCCATTGTTTCTGTATTGTTGGTTGTCGTAAAACCCAGCTGTAATTACCCTTCACTTATTCATACAGTGTGTTTTAAAGAGATTTAAAGAGGGTTTTTTTTAGTGTTTAGATTCTGTAATCAGTCAGTTTTGTGTCTATCTTACCTATAAACTGTTACTGTTTATCTCCAAAGTTTCGGTGAGAAGTTAACAGTCTGTAGGGAACTGCTCTTTGTGTGTGTATATATATATATATATATATATATATATATATATATATATATATATATATATATATATATATATATATATATATATATATATATATATATATATATATATATATATATATATATATATATATATATATATATATATATATATATATATAGCGCATACAGTCAAATAGATTTTTTTCTATCTAAGGAAAACCAGTTGTTTGCATCAACTCATTGCCTCAAAGGCAATCCCTCACAACAGGCATGCTTTAGAGAATGAATTAAACTCTGAGAGATTTTCAGAGTTTAAGATGTTGTTAAAAACCCAAATCTGCATGAAACCTCTCCCTTTGATTTCATAATTCCATTTTAAAGAGTATTTCTTTTCACTTTGATTCTTTGGGTATAAATTTGTAATTATTCAGTGTTAAAATATACTTTTTCAAAATATCTTGGGAGACATTTTTTTTTTTTTCAAATAAATCATAACATGCTGTGAAATGTTTGTGTAACGTGATCCTGACTGATAGACTTATACAATAAAGTCATTTTAAACCTTTTTTGCTTCGCAGCAAATTTTAACCACCGCTAAAATCTGCAGAAGAACCTTGCAAAAAACACCTGAACTCTATTCCAGGTTAATACAATTTATTATAACTGATAATTGGTGTGTAACCACGGACACTGGAAACTGAAATCAAATGAAAAGGTTTTGTTGAACCTATTTCCACATTTCTCCTTCATGCGGGTTGTTTTTAATTCTATATTACGGTACATATATCATAAAAACAGTGGACTAAATTATCTCTTTTGTTGCTGCACTGGTTTTACATCACAAAACCTGCCCTTACAGCGGCGATTGGTAATTTGTTAGGTCCGCTGACAGGCAGCACAGAAAAACAGAAACAAAATAATGTGCTGTTAATAACAAAAGGGTTTTGATGTTTTACACTATTAGCATTTAGAGAAGTTCAACATCAAGTGTAGGAGCTTATAATCGATATTCAAAGCCAACAACTAGAGTTTCAGGGATTATGTTGGCTTTGTTGGTTTCGTGATTATAGAAACATTCTTCCTGTACATCAGACTGTTATAAAGGTTGTTGTTTTTATTCGTGGCTCAGTTGATTGTACCTTTATTTGTCCAAAATAACACACCAAGGTTGCATGTTTTTATACACTTTTAAAATAATTATGTATTATAACCCCAACAGAACAGTTACCTGGTTGCTGGTTGGAGGTGGTACCATAGTTATGAGATGAAAGACAGAATGAGTTTAATGACTTTAACTACAAAACTGTTATAATGGATATCAAATGTTCTAAGAATCTGGGCATTTTAATAACCAATTAAACTTTTTAATGTCTTTTATCACAACACTTTTGGCAACTACCCTGGTATCCATTAAAAGAGACTAAATCTTCCATTTTAATCCAATTTTCAACACATCTTTATTATGATGTTTATTTGTTAAAAACATGGGTCTCAGGATCTGTTTTCCCAAAATCAACCCTCTGAACAAGTCTCATTAGGAGCAGTCAGAGTCTTAATATTACTTCTGACCTTTTAAAAACTGTTTATCACCTTTATGCTATTTCTTAAGAAGTACTGTTCAACAACCAATCCCCTGTTAAATGAATGGAAAGCCATCTAAGGATAGAGGATAAGTTTGCAACTACTACGGGGGAGAAAACAAATCTGCAGCTGTTTAAGTAGCTGCCAAAACAGATATTTTAACCTCCAGTTTGGTAAAAGAACCTAAGAGTTTAAAGCTGGTTGAAGCTAAAACACATTTTTGTGCTGAGGATTTTTTAAAATTAGAGTTGGGTGCACTGATTTCCCATTTTGACCAAAACCTGCCTGCAAAAATGGAAACATAGACACTTCTGTTACGCCACTATTGACTTTACTTTTAAAAAGTCTGAAGGGAAAGCGAAAATGGGCAAAAGTATGTATTCTAATATCATTTTTTTCATCCTGACAGAGATTTTTGGTAAAAATAAAAATCTTTTAAGAGTTATTAGCTTACATCCAAGACGTTTTTTGACCTTCCTTTTTAGAGGGGTCGCAATTTTCTTTTCCGATACGATACCGGTAGTTCAACTTTAAGTAGTACTTGATACTGATATTCAGTTTCTGTCAAGGAAAACCAGTTGATTGCATTGAGCCACTGACTCACACTACATGCTCCTGCTGGATGAGCTTGTGGCGACCATTTTTGCTTGCATCTTGTCATTGAATGTTCAGTAATCCCTCACACTGAATGTGCATGTAGCGACAGTGGAGAGGAAAACTCCCTTTTAAAAGAAAGAAGCCTGGCCTTTTGTGTCTCTACGTCTGTCTCTTTGAACCCCAGTCGGCCTTGGCAGATGGTCAATCACACTGAGCCTGGTTCTGCTGGAGGTTTCCTGCCCACTGTTTCTACAAGCATGCTTAGAGTGAGGGGTTGCCTTCGAGTCAATGAGTCGATGCAAACAATTGTTTTTTTTCTTGGAGATAAAACTTTGCATTAATTTGACTGTATGATCTGGTGAACTTTAAAGTGCCTTGAGATGACGTGTTGTGAATTGGCGCTATAAAAATAAACTGAATCTATTAGCATTATTATATAGAAAATTTTATATATTGGCCAATAAATATTGCAACATTAACTTTTTGAGGTGATTTTGGTAATTGGATCTGGACATATCTAGCTGTAACTGCAGAGATGAATATAAATGCTACACCGATGAGACTTAAGTTGAGACACTCCATGATTTGATTAATAGTTGATGCTTAAGACCAAGATTTAATGTCCAGCTCAAAAATCCCAGACAGCCAGCAAGACGTGATGGTAGCAGATCCTTGAGTGACAAAGACCTCTTGGCCCTTTCTGAGTTAAGGAGAGCTTTGACAGTGCTAACTCAATGGTCGTCCAGTTTAGGGCTTTTTCACTACTGCCTTGGGGTGGATCTGTGTATTTCTAAAATATTCCCTTTCCTTTTCACACAGAGTTAATTTGGTGTGGCTCCTGACCAAGTCATTTTTGCTCTGATGCTGATGTGCCAGCATTCATGCGGCCTCTTTGTGTTACCAGTTAAATATCCACTTACTACACCTAGAAATATTATATTTTTTTTCTTCTTTCATTTTTCTATAAATAAAAACATCTCAATGCATGGAATAGTTTATCTCAATTTGAATTGACCTTCCCCTGTGGATTACTTTCAGTTTGATGCTTTTGCGCCTACTATTAGGATTTAACACTTTAAAGCACCTACCGAGGACTACATCATAGATTGGTGCAATTCAGCTAACTCAGTGTTTTTTTCGCTTTTTTTTTTGCGCTCCTGGCTTGTGTCTTATCATTTTCTCTTTAACAAGAGGAGATGGCTAAAAGATGGCGGGCCATTTATCAATTTGATTTCCGAGAGTAGTAGTACACTTATGTATTTTTGCTGAGGCGTTCTCTCCAATAATCTGTCCCTCTGTTTTATTAGGGAGGTAGAAGCTCTGAATGGAATGACAAATGTGCTCCGGTTTTATTGATTTGTATTCTCTTCCCTCTTTGTTTACGCCATCAGAAGCTCAGTTCATTACAAGCGCAATAAGCAGCAACTTCATGCGGCCTGCAGTGTTTGTCTCCAGAGAGCATTAAGACTCAGCACCACGATGAGTGCAAAAACAGAAGGCACACTGAAGCCTTTCATTAGCTCCTGTTGAATATTCATGATTTTTAGCATTTCCTTATATCTGAATGGCGGTTTGTGCATATTTCTGTGCATTCCTGCTCCACGGGCTGCTGCTTTAGCCTTTATTTAATTCACAATTGCAGTTTATTTTGTATTTGGAAAAAAAGATAAATTTGTTTTCATGATAATTCTAGCAACCGTGCAGGATAATACATCTAAATCTGTTACTGTTTCACATATTTGCCTTTTATTTTTGATTAGTAGAGACGTTTTAATCATGTCTGAGTAGGAAAACCTTGCTAACATTAACATTTATTGAGCCTCATGATGTCATTCCCGCTCTGTGACTGATGTGGCCTAATGAGGCACTTAACGGACCCTTTTAAGATTATTAATTACATTTTTCTTCCTGTGTTTTGACTTGTAAAAACGTCCGTTGCTGAAGATCTGTGAAGCTTTGACTCATTGTATCCATGTTTCCTCTTTGTTTTCTGCTCTTAAAAATATTTCAAAAGTCATTAACATTCTACCTACATATTTGATCTATTATTGTGTAATTTCATCGGTTGATGGGATGAAATGAATAAACTTTGCAGGCTTCTGAACAGAAAAGCTCTTACCCGATATAGCAGCCTGTGTCACTCTGACCCTTTTCTTTTCTTAGAACTGTTTTTATTAGACTTTTGAAAGCGAGCTGTGAGGTTTTCTCTCTCTCAGCCACAAAATGTTATTGACTTTGAACTCTGATATTAGCCAGTGACACAGGCCTCTTATCTATGTGAGGTCAGGCTTCTGTAAAGGAGAGTCAATTTATCCCTCACCAAACATGGAATATTGATTCTTTATGCGTCTTGCTTTGAGTAAAAAAAAGTTATTGACATTTGGAAATAGGACAGAGACTTACTGAAACCTGCAGGAAAAGCTCAGTAAACTCTAACGTGGAGAGTTTACTGGAGGAAATCATGCCCCGAATCTCAGAGAGCTGCCGCAGTTCTGTGGCAGTGATTATAAAATGATAAAGAACCCCAATACTAGCAATGTATTTTATTTTTATACCTAGCAGTAAATACAAAAGAATTGTTGAGTGAACAGCTTGTACTATTTGTCAAAAAGGCAGATGTCGTTCCAAATATTATGTGAATGCAAGGTTTGATTTTTGTAGTTTGGGACTCTTTCAATATGGATCCAAAATATAAACACACATTTATTTTTTTCTTTCAGAGGTTTGCTTTTCTGTTTTAAGGACAGTTTCAGAATGACAAATACTTGAATGATCCCAGGGGGAAATATCTTTGTTACACATTCCAGGTACACAATCAACATATTACAATCATTCATCATCTAAAGAAATGCAATACAATACAATACAAAGAAATACAATACAACTTTCCAACCCTTAAAATATAAATGTATACATATGTAACTATATATACATATCTATTTTTTTTTACAGATCTAAAGTAAAGTAATAATTACAATGTGCTAAAGAGAGTTAAGGAATGAATAAATATCAATAATTGTCAATAATTCTATAATCTGAGTCAGAGTTTGTTAGGAATCATTATTTTGTTGGAAAATTACCAATTTATTAATAAACTTGAGTGGAATTTAAATGCATCATGGAAGAACTGATTGCCTTTAGTAGAAAAAAGTTTCATGTAGAGATGAAACAAAGATTTAGGATGCAGTAGGAGACGCATTTTATTTTATTTTTTACCATGTGGCTTAAAGATCTCCCCACAGCCGCTTAGCAAGCAGTGAAATAGAAGGTCTGGAAGTGAAACTAAAATAAATGGTCCCCGCTACAGTGAGAAATTAATGATTAACCCCAACCAATCACAAAAGACGGTCCGTTGTACACGATAGGTTTTTTGATACTTCAATCATGGACGTCACCCGATCTGGTGACAGTATTCTTCAGCACGGGGGCGCCGGTGTCCAGGCTACCTTCCAGGCTACCGTTATAATGTCAGATTCGGTCGCCCCCAGCCCCAGAGCTCACAGCTCGGTTTTGCTGTACTGTAGTTGACCAAAATCCCAGACGATTTTGAAATTCCCCCCGGACATTTTTTTTAGGTATGAAAAGTAGGACATGTCTGGGGAAAAAGAGGACGTCTGGTCACCCCTAAAGCAGCAAGAGCAGCAAAAAGAGTGTGCTTCTTCATTTTTGATGCTTGTACAAGTTTAGTTCTGATGCGCGGCTGAAGCATCTTTGCTTCCCTGGCTACGCGCAGTGGCGGCTGGTGAAAAATATTTTTGGTGGGGCTGATATAGCCTAGTGTATGTCTCCAACTAATCCGGAATAAGAATTCAAATAAACAATTGGACAATACATACAATTTAACAGTAATGATTTAATTTACTATATAATAACAGTAACAGTGATGATTTGGGTCACTGTGACGGGGTTCTTTGGCCTCCAAGAATCAGGGCTCAGTCGGGTTACCGGTGTTGGTGATTTATTGTGCTCAAAAACTCAAAACAGGGTGCAAAAGAAACTAAACATATACAAGATACTCTGGGCCTCAGCCTCCCTCCAGTTACCAGCAATGTAACAAAGAAACAGAAAACAAAAATTGCCGCTTTTCTTCCCACAGCCCTCATTAAATAGTTTAAGCCCCTCACCTCAGCCTCTCCTATTTGTGATTTCTTCTCATTAATCAGTTTTGTCCATATATTACCTCCAAAAACAATTGATGTACAAAAACAAACAAATAATTTTTACAACTTAATTCTTTTACACAGATTCATTGACTTATTCAATTACACCAAACTGGGTTTGAACCCAGCAAAGACGCAGCCAGACTGAAGATGACAAGTCCCCGTAGCATAAACACATACACCAATACCCCCCCCCCCCCCCCCCCACACACACACACACACACACGGCTAACCCCACTGAAATATTAAGTGTGCACCCTCAATACGCCAGCAGGTAACCAGGAACAGCTTGTGTGTTTTAAGTTCATGGAGCTACTGGTCTCGGCGCGAGTGTATTGGTCCTCACAAACACAGTATAACAGGAATGTGTGTGTGGCGCGCAAAGTTAGAGAGGTTGTTTTAAGCGACGAGGTGGATTCGTCACAGTCACAATAACCATGAAATGAAATGTTCATATCATACAACAGGGATGTTCTTCAGGCAAACGGGTAGATAAATAAGGATCTCACCGAATTTGGTGGAAGCTGCATCTTGTTCGTTGCATTCGCCATCGTCCCTCTAATTGTCTGCACCTGCGCTTGGGTGCAGAAGCCTGTTAAAGTGCATTATTTTCAGAGCCCCAAGACCATAAAGTTCCGAGACACTGATTGGCCATTAAATTCACCTAGCAATAGTACATGATTGACAGATTCTCTGCAAATGTGGGTCAGTCTGATCAGCGCCCCCAGAACAGAGACGGTAGGAGTCTGTCTGTGGAAATCCACAAATTATTGACAGTAGATAGGGAAATGTAGTTTATATAATTTGTTTTGCTTATAGGTACACACTCTAGAGAGTAAAACTGACATTTATGAGTTAATTTCTAAAAATATGTTTTACGTTTCTCTCTTCTTATCAGGGAGGGCGGTGCCCCAGCGCCCCCTATGGGCCGGCCGCCACTGGCTACGCGGTGGAAAAAGTGGGTCTGATGCACGTTGGGCAGAGCTACCCTATCCTTTCTTTGCCTGCAACAATGGCAGCTATTTGTTGTGATCAGTGGGTAAAACGCAGTTTGAATCTTCAGTGCAGTCAGTTAATCCAGATTACCATCCTGCCTTCAAATATTATTTCTGTCAGAGCCGCTCAGACCCCCATAGACCGGCGGTGTGCTGTCACTAGGAATCCCATTCAACAGCAGCCTGTGGCCTGGTCGCCTCCTCGCAGTTTGCCGCAGCGGCTGTAAGGTGCTTTTCATGTACATAATCCAAACTGCAGGCACCAGGATAACAAAAGCGAACATGTTTTGCCGGCAGATTTCGACATTTTAAGTTAATTTAGGTGTTAAACTGTTTCAGAGAAGTGATCATAGCGCTCTGCATCATCAGTGCTGCCTGTCTCCCTGCTAATAGCTGCTCCTGCTGCTCTAGACGCGCTGTAGACAGACTGCGCGTTCATGTGTTTTGAAGGCGTGGTTTCAAGGGGTTAGAAGGGAGAGGCATGGTTGTGTATGTTCAAAAATACAGCTTGCTGGAACCGTTTTTCCAAGATCTCCTACTGCATTTTTAAGCTTTGGGTCAAAATTACAAGACTTATATTTCGAAGCGTCAAGGGAAAGTTTTCATGTCCAAAAGGAAAGAGCTGTACCTACTCTTAAGCATGGTGGTGGCTGCATCAAGCAGTGGGATTGTTATAGAAGGTATGATAAAGGGATAGTACATAAAAATCAAGACTTGTTTTAAACACAAAAGAAGTTTCCAACCTCAATCAAAAAGCCATGAAAGGAAACCAAAATAGCTGTTAAATATTCAGCTAAGATTATGCTAGCCAAAAAGCCACATTAGCTTTGAACTTAACCCTTTCACTAAAAATGCAAAATGGTTTTAGTAGATGTACACATCTGAGCACAGCTGGGGTTTTTTTTCCTCCTGTCTAATAGGTGTTTTTAAATGCATTGGTTTGCTCTGGAGAGCAGGGCTAACTGTTGAATATCTCTTCTTCCTGATGACTCACCGACCCAGAGGCCAGTGCCTCTTTCCTCTACATATTAGTATCTTTATGCACAATTACCGGTATTTTCTCTGCAGTTGCTCTTTAACATTTGCAGCATAATTCAGGTCATGCATTGACATAAACACAAAGCTACTTGATACTTACTTGTCAGGGGATTAGGTGCAGCAGTAACAGAACACTGAACATTCATCTAAAAGCTAAAGAAATATTTTCGTCATTGTGACGAAATTAATATTGGTTTGAAGAGACAATACAGTCATATTGGTTAAAAGTTTCTGTCAATGAAAACCAGTTGTTTGCATTGAGTCAGTGACTCACACTACATGCTCCTGCTGGATGAGCTTGCATCTTTTCATTGAATGTTCAGTAATCCCTCACACTGAATGTAGCGACATGTAGCGACAGTGGAGAGGAAAATTCCCTTTTAACAGAAAAAAGCCTCCAGTAGAATCCAGCTAAGTGTGAGCAGCCATTTGCCAAGGCTGACTGGGGTTCAAGCAGATAGAAGCAGACATACAGAAAGACGCAGAAATACAAAAGGGAAAGATAAACCAGCTCCACAGGCGGCCCCGTCCAGGAAACAAACAGCCAAGTAGAAGAGCCCTGAGCCAGTTCGTATGTCAGAGGATGAAAATAGCACATACAGTTATAGTCATAATCAGAAAAAAAGTACAACACTGAAAAACAGGGCAAGCTCCAACATCTAGAAACAGAGAGGTTAAAGCTAATATTAGATCATTTTGCCCCAAAACAATCCCAGATTAGTTTTGTGAGCTTTGCTTCTGCTATCTTCTGCTCTTCCTGTCTAACTTTCTTTGACCTTTTATTGATGGTGTCCATCTTCCTTCCCAACATTTTATTTACCCTGCTCCTCTGTGCTCGTCTTTCCGTCTGTCTCATGCAGGGTTTGGTCTGTCTTAATGACTCAATGAGGGACAACTCTACAAACATTTCTTCACATTAGCATCTGGGTACCGGGGCCAGGGATTGTGTTATGCTGAGCATTAGCCAGCGTGCTGCTGCTTTAATTACATTTGCTCAGCACTAGCACTGCTAATAGCTAACTCCCTCCCACATTTCCTCCTTGAAGAAGGGCAAGTGCAACACGTTTCAAATGGTAGCTGCCACTGGCTAAGTAGCTGGCCATCAATGTGCTACAATTTGCTCTTCTCTCTCTTACAGGTCTTTTTCTAGTCTTGCATTTCTAGCTTACAGGTCATTAAGAAAACATCAAACAATTAGTTGTTTGAATTAGAACATCACTTTTTAAATTGCCCTATTGGCTTTAGTGTAATTTGACTCTAATTCAGAGAATTGTTTTAATTCAGCCATATGGAGACTTTTTTTCAGCCTAAAATCCAACCAAACAGGTAGGAATTTTCAGTAGAAATGCAGATGTGTGGGCAGAAGACGCAACATTTAAACTATTAACCATTTTGTTAGATTTGATTTATTTGTAATAAAACAAACTAAACCAAATGGCTTATAGGGCCAACTATAGTAAGGTGTTGCAGATCTTTTAACATAACTATAGTACCTCTGAGACTAGGCCTGTCAATAAACATTAATCAAACCATGGTTTGATTAGGTTTTTTGTTTAGAAATATGCCAGAAAGTTCTTCCAAAAGTATTTAGGATTATAGAAATGGGTGTTTTATTGTATCTTTTGAGGGGATAGTACAATCCAATATTGATATTTGTCCAATATCAGGCAAAAACTTGATATTGGATAATATCGTCAACTAAAATCTGTGACGTTGGCATGCTGATAAAAACACAATGGTTCTGTCTAAAGTTCTGTGACCCATTGATTAATTATCAAGGGATCAGTTGTTCTCATCTCTATGTTGTAGACAGTTTTGTTCGTTTGAGTAAAATCACTTGATTAAACATTTTCTTTTTACCATTCACTCTACAAAATAAGTATTGAAATCATACGATTCATGCTGATATTATAATGGGTCAATATAGGCATCATTCTTTTCCCAAAGTTATGATATCAATATCATAATGGAAATCATCGGAAATTAAAAAAATTGTATCAGGATATCCCTACTTTTCGGTCAGCAGACCTCAGACCTGTGCCATAGTAGACATTTTTGCCCCCTCTCTATTTCTTACTATTGAATTTTTGATAGTTTAGCCACTCTTGTGAACATTCTCTAGAGCTGGGTTTGTTTGACGCATCCAGTTGGTCAGCGAAGGCAAATGTGACTTTTTCGCAGTTGCTGTGGAAAGCAACATGACACCTCCTACTGTGGCAGGTTTGCAAATATAAACATCATTATAGTCAACAAATTGTCAAAAACTCCTGAAATTTTTTGTCAAAGATGACAAGAAGAGGCTTTCAAAATCTAGGAAGCAGATGTTTTTTTTTTTACTTCTGGTTGTTTGGTGGTGCTTTAAGCTAGCTGTCTGTGGGGTATACACCCCCCAGAGTCGGCCAGAATAATGGGTACAAGGCGGAAAATCCAAATGGAAATTAACAGCTGCAAATATTCTTGTATGAACATCTCATTTCTGTGCAGATTGTATGTGCATCAAGCTAAACTGAGGCTCAGTGCTCCATGTTTTCTCCATTTGTGGATGTTTTTTTTTATTATTATTGTGGTTGTTTCGAGCCATTAAAAAAATGGCTTTTTAAGCTTCTTCAGACCAATGCAAACCAATGGCTTGACTTGTGCACACTGCACTGATATAAAGATACTTTGTGTTGTTATAAAGGTACAATTTAGATAGTCGTAGGGTCGTGCTTCGGGGCAAAGTAGATAGCGCACACAACCCATGTACGAAGGCCCTATTGCTCGATGCGGCCGACCAGGGTTCAAATCCGACCTCTGGTCCTTGGCCACATTTCTCTCCCCCTCATTTTGATAGTAATAATTTTCACTGCATATGGCTTATGAAATGTAACCACAAATTTGCGTTTTTTGTTCTTTTGCTTATCTGATGCCTTGATGGATAAAAAAGAAGCGGTACAAACCTTTTTTACCCTTATCATTGCAGATTTTATTACCTGCTGCACAGTACCGAACTGATTACTGTGAATAAATATGGCTGTAAAGCTAAAACATCTTTTTTTTTAGTGAGGCGTTACTTCAAGGTTTTAACATTTTGTCTCATTGTTTCAGATTATTAACAGTAGAAAGTTAAATTCATTGTGCTCACTTTTGGGAATTTTAGTATTCAGGATCTGTTCAGGCAAAGAAAATATTTCCAATGTGTTGCACCATCCCAGCAGTCAGGCATTGTTATTCTGATTGCTTTTTTATGGCTCCACTCTTTATTCCTGCCTGTTTAGGCTTGTTTTTATTTTAGTTCCCCTCAATGCTGCGGACAGTTACCCCAGTATATGGGGGGAAATCACTGAAATGTTTCATCTCTCACTGTTTCATCTCCTCTTCTAGCTGCGGCAGATTTACACAAATTCACTTGCTCCTCTCTGATTCTGTAAGTTTTCTCTCGTCCTTAGACAAACGTTGTAGTTTAGTAGCCTGGTTGGCATTGCAATGAACTTGCCACAATTGATTCTAGATGCTTTTAGGTCCCCTTTTCCCACATCTCCCTGCATTGCATCTAACCCTGTAGCATCATACAGCTCTATACAGTGCGGTGTGTTTATTAGAGAGGCAGACAAGTTTTTGGTGTTTGCAGAAAAATGCAGTCAAACAAACTGAACTGATGTGGTGATACTTGATTAAAGTAATTATTACAATGTGGTTCGCCTTGTCTGTTCCTGTTTGGTTGTGACACCATCCTTGAGAGAAATATCAGCTGTGCTGCTACCATCAACACCCTTGTTTATAGATATTGGAGTTCGGCCGTTTTTTCCAGTGTAGTCCTGTTTCTCTGACTGTGACTGACTGCATGTCCTCTCTTCATCCTCAAACATGGGAGGTGGCTCAGAGCTCATCTGCCTGGCTGTGTGTTTCCTGGACAGGGCTGCCTTTTACAGTTCCTTTTTGTATCTCTGCTTCCGTCTCCCTGAACCCCAGTCGTCCTCAGCAGATGGCCGCTCACACTGAGCCTGGTTCTGCTGGAGGTTTCTTCTTGTTGAAAGGGAGTTTTTCCTCTCCACTGTCGCTACAAGCATGCTTATTGTGAGGGATTGCATTCACGTCAATGAGTCGATGCAATCAACTGGTTTTCCTTAGATAGAAAACTTTGAATCAATTTGACTGCATGATCTGGTGAACTATAAAGTGCCTTGAGATGACGTGCAGTGATTTTGTGCTATATAAATAAACTGAATTTAATTTAATTGGTTTAGTGTCAAATTGTCACCATTTTTAGAATGAATCCTATAATAAACTCTTTGTGTTTCTGGCTGCTAATTGCTGCACGTAATGCGGTTAATATGGGATTGGATATGTGGTCGTTTCTATGCAACCATTGCAACAGCACCACCCACAAAAGCAGTGAATGAAGAACCAATTGAAAGAAAAAAAGTATTTCTGAAATAAAAAGATTGAAAATGATACTGGGAGAAAAAAATATCATGAAGATAAAACCTAAAATAGAAACCCAGGAGTAAAAAATATGCTACTTCCATCCAAATACTCAAACTGGATAACAGTTGGGGTCCAAATGTAGTGAACTGGTGTCTCATTAAATAGTGTTGGCTACAGATCATATTGATATAAACATTAAAATTATACTTATTACAACTGAAACAGACGGTTAGTATTTTGGGAGTGAGGACTCATGTTAAGGAAGAAGAAGCGAGGAGGAAGATCCACTTTGTTCCAGGTTAATTAAAAGATGATCTTGTCTTGAAGATGGCGTTGCATAGCTGTCAAATTCAGTGAGGAGATAGTAGTCAAAGAATTGCCTTAGGGAGTATTCCAGCAGAGCGCGTGAACTGAAGAATAACATCTCACTGATGCATTGATGTGTCTGTGAGCAGGAGGAAGTGTTTTGTTATAAAGACAGAGGGAGATTTCCAAAGTGTTCGACTGTGGCACAGTCACACTCATCCTGCGAAGCAAGGAGCTGAATGACAAATTTGTTAGACTTAATCGACTTTCAGGCCATGTTTTAGGTAAAAATCTGAAACTTTTTTTCTTTTTCTTTTCTTTAAAGTGTGTTAAAAACCAATGGGTTTCACCACTGGTTGCTATCAGAGCATAATTTCTTGGTCTTACATGTGTTCCCACTGCTGGATCTAAAACTGGGCGTTTTACATCAACTCTATGACCTGATGCTGTAAACTGTGATCCTGGATGTCATTATTTAATAGATTATGCCAACAATTCACCCAGGAGGTTTTAAAAACACCCAAAATAGTAAGAAGTACTGCAGGCCTCCATGTTTAGAAAAGAGCTTTAGGTCCAGGTTGTGGTAAAAACGTAAGTCTTAAGAAAATATTCTGTTTTACGACACAGCAGGACAGTGATCCAATAAAAACATGTTTTAGAGTGGCCTAGTCTAGATAATGGGGTAAGATGATGGAGATAATGTGAAATTGGAATTAGTTTTGTTGAATAAGAAATATACTTTCTTTTAACGTTTTGTTAATGTTTGAAAAATATGCTGGCCAAAAATGGAAAAAGGTGAAAAATCTTCATCTAAAATATTCTGAGAGTAACTCTGGAGTCTTATTATTTCTTTTCAATCTTTTTTAGACAAATTGCATTTACTTCAAATTTCATTATACAGATTAAAATTTCTTCAATTCAAGCCCAAAACAAAGATAAAAATGCTGTTGGTAACATCCAAGCAGACGAATAGAAATGCATCTTTGCACCTTAATCCAGAGGAAAGCCCGCCTCCAGAAGTCAAGATAAAGTTTAAAGAATGTAATAATTGAACTTGACCTGAAAAAGAGAAATAAAGGAAAATCTTTATCATTTAAAACCTCAGAAATGAAATATTTCATATTTAATAATAATAATTCATACAGAAACCAGGTCTTCTTTTTTTTTTTTTGTTCTTTTACTTTTTGAGACAGACAAACTTACAGTAAATCCAGATGGCTAAGTAAATCTACAACAAACATGAATGCAAAGATTTGATGATTTTTATTTTTTAAAAGTAGAATTTTAAGTTAGAAATTCCTGCTGCTTGAGACAATCAGTGGCTTAATGAGGGGTTTAAGGGTACGAGGATCGACTTTGTTTTGGCATAATATGATTGCAGTTTCAGGCTTGGCTTAGGTTTGGACTTGATCATTATTTCCCAGGACGGAGACTTCGATCCTCTGCTGGAAAACATTAAGAACCGCGTCTCAGTTGTGAACCCGTCCTACAGCCCTAACTCACACTGAATGGAGGAGATTTCATTTGAAGTTGATGTGATCCCCTCCTTCTCCTTCCTTTTGCTGCTTTCTTGTCTCTTAACAGTCGCTCCCTCCGCCAACGGGTCAAGCTGGAAGTGCTGACAGATTTGATACAGCCGTGCTGACATGCTGTGGCCAAAGGCACAAACCGAGCACTGATTCTCCTTCTCCTCACGTTCTCTCCTCCTCCTGAATGTCGCTGCATTGTCTCTTCAGCTCCACCTGTTTTCCATGCAGCGTCTCCTTGCACGTGTAGGTTTGCGTTGGGAGGTTTCAGACGGGTTCTATTACACTAATTGAAGAAAGAGGATGTGCAGATGGGGCCTTGATTGCCGCTTTCTCCTTTCCAGTTCGTTTGAATCTCTCTCTTCTCTTTTTCACTCAGTATTAACACACTGACACTAAGCAGCGCTAGTTTTCTGTTCTGTTTTCTGTCAACACACCATAGGAGTGTGGGGACCCAGAGACCAGGGTTTGAGCTGTAACAAACTCCTAACTATCCTTCTATTAGCAAGTGATTTCATTATCTCGGCCCACAATGGCTGAATCTGCTGCATTTTTCCTCTCGCTGCTCTAATCCTCTTTGTTTTGCACAGCCTTTCTGAAGTCACATGCTCTTGTATCTGATAAGTTTATAATGACTGCTAATGAGCCATGGTTTATTCCTAGCTAATCAGCTGCGTATCGCACGGGGAAGGGATTGATGGTAAAACAAAGTCTAGTTTTTCATTATGAACAAGATTGGAGGGCTCTTTCTACACAGAAAAGTATGAAAACATTTTTAGTTTGATCAAAGGAAAAGATAATCAGCTAATCTTTATCTCAAAAAGGCCAAAAAGACAAAAATGAACTGATAAAGCAAATATATTTTCCCATATAGATGTATAGATATATATATAGATATAGCTATTGGTTAAATTAGTTTTTTTTCACCCATAACATTCACATTCTATTATTTGCAAAATTTATGTTTCTCTATCACCAGTTTGGGGCCAGATATAGAAGGATTCCTTAAAATTTGCTGACGTTCTTAGATTATAAAATTATGTGATGGATTTGTAAACCTCTTTTCAGTTTGCTTTCACACCCACCACCACTATTCGTGGAGATAGTTAAACGAAAATTAAGACCACCTTCTTTAGAGGAAGGTGGATTAAGTAGAAGAAAATTAAAGCAGAAATAATTCATGCTTTTTCGCTCCTTTTTCACCTGTAAAATCTCTGAATTTTTGGTGTTATTTAGTGAAGAAACTCTATTCTTTACGTTTCAATGACCAAAAAAAAAACTAATCTGCATCACTGAAGCAGTATGACCTTACAATAAGGCTACCCTTTTAGGTGGCTAATAATTAGGTTATAGATATGTTATTAATAAACATTCATTCATAAATGTTAATTATATATTCATCTTTTTAAAAATATGCAATCAAAAGCTTGTTGTTTAAACTACTCAGCCATCTATGATTCTACAGTGATACCAGATCAACTAATGCTACTATTCCACACAGACTAAGGCCCCGTCCACACGAAGTCAAAACGAACACGAAACGCTAATATTTTCCAGAACGTTTGTCGTAAAGACGGAGACGTAAAATAAATGTGATCGTCCACACGAATGCATGAAAACGCTGCAAAATGTATGCCAGGCCTGTAAGTGGCGCTGTGGTGCCAAAGCAAAAATAGGCGACGAAATGTTGGGCATGCGCACTAATATTTATACATGGTTGCCCTGCGGGTCCATTTTCGTGGTTCAGTCAAATTCAGGTGCTGAACTATGTCGTCGATATTGCTCTGTTCTTCCTGGAGATATTCCAGAAGAAGAAGATTCTGTTGTAAGCCCAACAGCAGGGTGAGTAGCATGAGCAGCAACCATTCAACACAGTACGGCGCCATTGTTGTTGTGATACTGTGTGATACTGCATGCGTGTTTAGAGGCGACGCTATGACGCATGCGTGTAAGAAAAAAAATGCGGTTAGAGCTTAAAGATGGAAACGCGAAAATGGCGTTTCAAAATCTTCCCACTAAACGCACCAAAATTTGTGCGTTTAGGCCAGGGTTTGACTTTGTGTGGACGGGGCCTAAGAATCCCACGTATCACCATGAGTTGTGAAATTTCCGTTTGAGTATGTGAGATTGCCACCCTTTGCAAACAAATCACTTCAACAAGAACGATGCATTTGTCATTTCTTTATTTTGGGACCTAAATTTTGAAAAGTTCAAAAACAATTCCTTTTCAAACACTCAAGAATTGCAAGAACTGACCAAACATAAGAAATGTTATCTGGATCATGACAGTCAGAAAACAGGCTTAAATCAGTCCTTTTTGACACTTATCAAGGAATCTTTGACATTTCTGTCAGCTAGAGCAAACTGTAGTTAGAACGCTGATGTTTTAAAGTACAAATCAATAATGTAAATAATTAAGCCACCCTTACTTCTGGGTTGTTGGAATCCGTTGTTTTGAATGAGATTTGAGTGTGACCATTTGTCCTAATGTATCCAAAATCTCAATCTCTATCCAAAAAAGAACATTTTAGTGTTTCCCTCAATCTTGAGGTGCAAGTATTCGGCTGAATCCTGCCCGAAGCTTTAGGCTCTCCTATGCTGTGTAGTTCTTGTTTTGTTTCTCCAATATAAGAGTCCGAAAATTCTTTCGAATGAACCAGTTTTTGTCTTTGTTGTTGAGTTCGAAATTGACTGGTATGTTGTGTTTTGAGAAAACTCTCCCAAGAATGTCTGAAACTACTTACAGATAAGACACTATAATATTTTTGTCTCTGTTTTCTCTACTGTTACATGAAGTGTTGTGCTTCCTGCTAGCTTGACTGAAAAATATGGCCAGATTGGATATCTACATGATTAAAGTAATTTCCTAAAATGTTTTATTTTCTTTTTTCATTTCTCTTCTGCAGCTGAGATCATGTTGTTAGCTGGTTAATGAGCTATTATTACAGAAGATTTGTGTTCCATTCAGTGACAGTTCAAGAGTTCTAGACACAATTTGCCAGGGTAGGACCAGTGTGGTCAAGTCAATATCTGTGTCTATTGAGGTGATGTGGTTGGTGAATGCCTCAATGTCTTGGTTTTGGATTTTGACCCAAATGTCATCAACACAGGTGAGTGCTTTGATCTCTACCTCCTATGTTGATTTTCGCCATAATGGATGAAAGTTGGGCCCACATGACAAAGCCATGTCTCCTTTGGTAAAAGTTGTCATTGCATTTAAATTATAGGACATTTAAAGGATGAAAAATGGTAAGGATTTTAGAAACTTACAATTTAAATATGTACAATGTTGAACAACCACATCTCAGTCCAACATCTAAATAATGAGTTTCACTTTTATGTTAATTAGGGCTCAAACAATCAGATTAATTGTGATACAGAGCGACCCACATAGAGCAGTAATTATGCCAACATTGTGAAAAAATATATTTATATTTTTCATTTAAGATTTAAAAAATGTTTTAATCTGTCTTTATGTTCTATCCACAACTCCTAAAGTCTAAAAGTTCATCTGGTTTAATTTCGCAAGAAGTCTTCTTTTAGGAACGTTTGTCTATCTTATTGTAAACCGATTAATAAAAAAAATAACAAACAGATGAATCAATTTGCAAAAAATTGTTAGTTGCAGCCCTGATCTCAATTTAAATTGGGGTTTCAGTACCAAAAAGCAAAAAAGGCACAATTTCAGTTAATGAAACCCTCAAAAATTGTGTTTTAGTTCGCGAACATCTCTGAACTGAATGATAAAATTATGACTTTTCCAATTTAAACCTTTGTCTTTCAACCACATTGTCCCGATTTCTTTATATTAATCCCAAAAGTAAGGTGAAAATCTGTAGTAGTGATGTCACGAAATGTAAAGAAAAAGAAAAAAAAAAGTACTCTTGTAAGGAAAAGTTGTTTACACAACCAAAAACTGAATAAGGCATTAACTTGAGGAAAAGCAAAACTTAACTGCAGTTAAAAGCAACTGTAACCTTCCTATCGCACATATGTGCAACCTATCCCGCTTGGACAACTTGATGGATATGCATCTGCTTTCCAGCCATAATTCTGATTTATTTGTGTTTGCATCAACCTGCTTCCAGGCATATCTGTGTCCTGAGTGACACTAAAGTGACAGAAAATCCTGCAGACTGAATCTAGCGAATGTGCACCCGGGGGGGGATACACAATCTGTGAACTCTCCCGTCATCAGCACATCCCGCCTCGTCTCCACGAGCGCGCACATGCATACGCACCCTTCCACAGCCCGTGCGCTGCCACTCTCCGTCTCTCCATCTCATACACCTTTAATGGTTTATGGAGAACATCACTGATCTCTGACCTGAATTTTAACACCTGTTTTACGCAGGTGAGGTGAGAAGAGGGGAGGATTTATGCAAAACTCTGTGCATAAACAAAGGCAGGCTGTGTGCAAATATAAAAAAAAAACACTGCAGAAAAAAACTAAACAAACAAAAAACATTTTTGGTTGCAGATATTAGCCGTACGTTAATAAACCCAAACTTTGAGTACAGACAGATTAGGAAGGCAAACAATTCAGTTGAGACGTGTTACAATAATAAGGGCAAAGTGACAGTTTTTGGGGTTTTTTTTATACTTCTCCTCTCCTGCTGGGAAGAATCTGGTGAGTTCTGCTAATTAGCAAACAGCAGGGGCTCGATGACACATCTAGGCGTTGCTGCTGATGATAAAGATGCATCTTTACAGGGGAAGGTTTCCAGAATGTCAACACATTGAAATCTGGAGATACATCAGCCAATCCCTCCGACATGCTTAAAGCTTTCAACACAACTGCCGAGAGGTGACTGAAGGAATTAGAAGAAATACATGTTTACTTTTTCCTTTTTTCTCCTGCTTGGCTTGAGCTGACATTTGGCTCTTTTTCTCATTAAAAGAAGGCAGCCTTTGTAGCAAATATCATTATCCATACATGCATCTTCCTGTAAGAACAATGACAAGCTCGTGCGAGCTGTTTGCATAAAGCAGCTTTGATTTGCTTTGCATCAGTTAGAACGACAGATATCCTGCACAACATCTACAAGATAAGCTTAGATTCATTTTGCGGGTTTAACCAGCATGTTTGCGATATGCACGGATCTGAGCAGGATTTCCTTTGTTTTCTCTTTCAACACAGAAACAGGGCCTGTTTCTATGAGTGTCACTATTAAGGGAGAATGAGATGAGATAATGAGTCAGAACTTGGAGAGAACATGCAACCCGTGCAACCGCAGATCACTTTCAGCAAATGAGGTTCTCGAAAGACCACCAAAATAAAGCTGCTGCTTGTACATTCCTGAATTCAATTTGCATTTGCACGTGCTGCAAACAGTCAGGCGACGCCTCAGCTCCTGTAATTATCTCCATGCTGGAGGATGGAAATATAGCTGGTCTGTGGGGATGACACAGTGGCTGATGACTGAATTAATACACATTAATTTTTCATCAGCATAATAGGACTCTAATCGACGAGCATAGAAAACTGGCTAGAGTCAAATGTTCTTAAAAAAATCCTACCCAAAAAAGCCAGACATGGTGCGTTGAAAAGTATTTACACCCCATGAGCCTTTCCCACATTTTAAACACAAACCTACTGTATTTCTAGAACAGAGCCTCAGAGATAACGGTATAGTTTGGAAATGCAAGGGCAGTGTTTTAGCAAAAGCTCAGGCTGAGCTGGATTTGGTGCAAGCAAAGAATGAGAAGGCCATGATACAGAAACAGGTCTAGATGTTATTGACCTTTTAATTACTTGATGCATAATGAAAATGAAAGTGCATTACAAACTGCAACTTGATGCTATTACTGGTATCTTGTAAAATTAAAACCTTGTTGACTTTTTTTTGTTTGTTTCAATTGACCTCTATGTGAAAAACTACAACTAAAAGTATGATCTCATTCCAAAAGCGGAGAAAAATGGATGTCTTTCCTCTTCCTTGTTTTTTCTTGTTTGACAAACTAGCTCTGTGTGGAGTGAATATTGTTCTATAATTGTGGAAAGCAAAGAACACAATCTGAAAATTTACTTTGAAATTAATCTAAAAATTTATTTTTTAAAAACTTTTTAATCAAATAAAGATTTAGGAAGTAAGTTTGCTGTTTTCTCAAACTTTGTTGTTTTCAAATGCATTTTGCATACATTTGTTTTAATTTGCTAAAAAAAAAAATCATATATTTCTAATTTTCAGATTTTATTACATTTTATTCTCGGGGCGGCCTTTTCAGTTCTTCTTCATGGATGTTAGCAACACCATTGATCTGGTCAATGTTTGCCTCAAAAGAGAGTGTTTGATGTGGTCTTAAAATGAAGAGAATGTGGTCTGGGAAACACAACTTGAAAATATTCTACCCGTAAAACTATCTGAAAAGCAGAGATGTGAAAATATTCAATCTGCAATTAAGAAGGAAATTAAGAAAAAAAAGAAAACATTGAAAATAATGTTGAAATATATATATATTTTTTATCTGTTAAAGAGGCAGAGTTACTCTCAAATTCTTTTTTTGTAAATTAAATTTGGGTTTTTAAGTTTAATTCCGGAATGTTTTTTTTTTCCATTTACAAAATGTTTTGTTTTTTTTGCATGCAAAAATAATGGAACACAATTAACTCCATCGAGCTGGGGACATCAAAAATGAGTTTGCAAATTTGCCTTTCCTGCTTTTGTTTGAACAGTATCAATGCCTAGCAACCATTGAGCATCTTGGAAGGCCATATTTTATTTCATTTTTAAGGTTTGCTTGCATAGCTACAGCAGATTCCTTCATCCCCTCCTCTGTCTCCGCCCACAGCAGGAAAAGAAAACTTGAGGTTTCTTCTTCTGACCTTTAAGATGATTAACCATTTGTCTTTATTTAACTGCTTTCTAGCTGGCCAAAACTTGAGGATAATTTACTTGATATTCTGAGGTGTTTTTTTTTTCTATGGCAACTCCAATGCACCCTTTGGCCACCTTTTTGTTATAAGGCCGCTATTTCTCCCTGTTTGGCAACAGTAAGACTGTCTTAAAAGTCAGATAAAATAAAAGGGAGCTATAAGAGCTGTTTCACAAACAGTCCCCTACCAGAGAAGACAAAGTTGCAATTGTGTTTTTAATCTGTGCAAAGAGGAAGCTTTTGTAGTGAAGAAACAGAAAATATCTGTACAACATTTAGCATATTTGAAAGAGATTAAAGGTTCTCAGTGTCAACAGAATGACATCCTACTCTTTTATCTAAAAGATTTAGTTTAATTTTAAAAGAGTGAGTCTTCCATAATCATCAAGATGACAAGTTCAGACGCACTCAGTTCGCTTAATTGTGTTGCATTACATTCATTTTGGAATAATATATGTTGCCAAGAACCAAATTGGTGTGTAACATGTCCTAGTCAAAGTCCACACTAAGATGGAATTGAACATTTGAGTAGAGTTTAAATTCCACGCATGCAAACGGGGACATTCTAATCTGAAAGAGCTTTTTACTTTTTGGGACTGAAGAAAAAAGCTCATCTCCCTTCCATTCTAGTTATGCACTAATTCCAATACTTTAGCCAGGTGCTGTCTTGGTTTGTGCTTTAGCCTAAGCTAAGCTTCTATTGCTAACTTTATATTGCTTTGATATTTTGCCTATAGGACTTAGATATGTGGTTAAAAGCATGAATTTTATCCTTATTTTACTAAAAGCAGTGAAAGTGCTGCAACCCAAGAAGATTTTTTTTTTATTCTTATCTCTATGTTGTCTCCCTAATAAAGTAAAGCCTAAGCTGAACTGTTGCCTCACTGATATTTAACAACCTGAAAAGCTCTCCTTAGGGACCCTTGAAGAAGACTGTTGTATTTTTTAGATGACCTTCGACAGGCATCTCCTTTTAAGACCTTCTCAGACCCAAACAGACAGTATTTGGTATCATAGCGGAAAGTTTTCCCAGGTTTCAGACCACTGAAAGCTTTCACAGCCTGTATTGATCTCTGCATCGAGCATCCTTGATACCTTCCTCTCTGCAGCCGTGCACAAACTTTGGGGAACTGTCCCCCAGCACATAAAGAGGGACCTTGTGGAGTACAGATAGTGGCTGAGACGGTCATGGGGAGCCAACGATAATGGCCATCTCCTGGTAGCCCAAAGAGCCGTGACGGGCCACCACTGCCTGCCACCAGCTCCCTGCCTCTGATAAGCACAGGGCATGCAGAGAGACACTTTGCAGGGCATCTATGTCTCCTGCAGCACATTCACACGCTCCTCATGCTGCACAGAGAGCTGGCTGAACTGTGCAGGCAGCGAGCTCGTCCTTGTTGAGCTGTCGATTCAGATGAATGTGTGCACCTGCTTGGAGCTGGGAATCAAACAGAAGCAAACCAAATAAAGGGAAGCAAGGGTCTTTATGTGTGGTGGAGGATGAGTGATTGCTTACTGGATGCCTAAACAGGATTATATTCCCACTAATTAATTGGATATATAGTTTTTACACCTAGATATCCCTGTCAGGTAAATTTTTAGAGCTGCATTCCTCATTTAAGCTGCATTTTCTCATTAGCATGGCATTTAGAACCCAGCCGTTCAGTCACATCTCCAGACTTAAGGACAATTATTATACATGCATCGTACCCTTCAAAAATCCAGCCCAGAAGTGATATTTTGTAAGAATATCAGAGGAAGTCAGAGAACAGCTCTGCGGTAGGATTGTTCTTCCATCCTAAGAGATTAGAAAATAACTATCAGAGGTGAAAGTAAACAAATTTTCCAAATCTGATCCAATTCTGATACACTAATTTAGATATCTATAGATGCCGATACATTTTTCCATACCAGAGCTCTGTTTACGGCAATGTTATTCTCATCATTAGAGGTTGTTTACTCCTCTCTGCAAGCTACTGTTTATTGGATCTGTGGGAAGAGCATTTGTTAGTTAATCAGAAGGTTGGGAGTTTGATTCCAGTCTCCCCACTGCCAAATGCTGATGCTTTGATTAACACTTAATCCCAGTATCCTACACATTGGTGTCCGGATGTGTAAAAGAGAGATAACTTTGAGACGCCTGCATGACCTAAAAAGTCAGTTAAAGGCCACCATTGCCACTTGGTGACAAGATTTGAAGTCTTTTCAGATGAAGAAACTTCAGATGAAACTAGGGCTGGGTGATATACCCTAAAAACTATAATATTATGTGTTTTTCTACCAAATCTGATTAATAATTTAAAATTCCATAATAAAAATGACAAATGACATATACTGCTTTGAAAAACTAGCTTTTATTTCAATCATCCCATTTGGAAGGTGACCTTTATTTAAAAGGCAACTAAACTGAACCTGTGAAGCAAGCTTTTCAAATAACCATGTTAAAAATAGCAATACAAATAACATAACAGACTAAATGTTTGCAAAAGCTAGTTAATACGTTATGACGAGCCAATGTCACTGGGTGGGTTTTTTGGATACAATCAGGATTTTCCTAACATTAAAGAAAATATTTGATTAACTCAGTAGAATTGATTCATCACTCAGCCTAATTGGGTGGAGCTAATTGGGAATTAATTTAATTCAGGTTTGGTTGCAAAGCGATGATTCTAAAAGTTTTAGAACAGTAGATGTTTAGGCACTAAAATTAGCAGGATAGTTAGAATATCAAAACTGGATCACATTATTATACCCCTTTCCAAGCTTTTTGCAATTATTTTTGCATTATTAACATTGGAATTTTTCTTTTAAAAAGATTTCTAATAAAAGACTAGGACGAGATCCGAATACATTAAATCTGTAAGAGCGTTTAAAACAATGCAAAAGTGTGTCCACTGCGTTAGCATAGGGACCTTCCTTACATCCGTAACCGTTGCCTACAATAATGTTCTTATGTATGTACTGTACTGTATGTTTTGGGTTTTATAATGGACAGCTTCAGCCATTCACTAAATTTGTGACTTTTTTTTGTAGTTCTTTTCCAGTCTTTTGTAGTCCCAATTTAATCAGAGTCATTCATGTGCTTGCCATCCCACAAATGACATCCGGATGGCAGAAGACTGCCCTGAATCAGCGTAGCAGTCTGTAGCTCCTTTCCTACCCTGGATAGAGCTCTAACTGTTGACCTTGTAAAAGGTGAAGGAACAGAAGCGATGAACAGCAGGGAGGAGCTGCAATTTTAGGCTTTCGGATCGAGTCACTATGTTGTCAGTGGGAAACATGCAATTCAAGCACGTTACCCAAAGTATTTAGGAGGTGGAGCTCATATTTTTTTCATAAACCCAAAAAAACAGACTTGGATAATGTGAAAGATCCACAAAGGCCTGCAACCAACCTCACATTCAGCTGAACACTATACTGACTAACAGGAGCTACAGGTTGTTCGCCTGTACTAAGGTGACAAACAATTCTTCTGTTTTATTTATCAAATTTAATTAAAAACATGTAAGGTGATGTGTCCAAGGCAAATATACTGGTATGGACTAAATATTCATAGACAGATTCTGTCCGATTCTTCTTCCTTCTGTGGAAATTGTGGGTTTTACATTGATTTGTCCATTGCAGCCTTGAAATAACTTTACTCACTTGATCCAGAAAATTATTTTGCGTGTTGCCTGAGATCGATGATTTACTGATGAGCCCAATAGCCTCAGGTAACACTGTCTCGTTGTTTAACTTTCCTGTTTGTTTGAGCTTTAAGACTAAGACTGGCATTTCCACATAGGAGAAGTGATTTTGCACGTTCTGCCGCTTCGATTAAGATGAGATGGTAACTGTGCAACAGGGTTGCAATCCAAAGGAAGCTGCAGGAGTTTGCGGTTTCTGCTAGTTATGTTAAACATCAGGCCAGAATCTCATGACTTGTCAGTATGTATGAACCACAGGTGTTAAAAATCAATGTTTATCAAATTTATTATGCTTTTTAATAAGTAGAAATATAAATCTTACATTTTAAAACATTGTTGTTGAAGTTAGAGTATCAACTTAAGCTTTTTTACTCAACTAAAACTATGAACGTAGCATTTTTAATACTACCTAAAGTATAAAAGTAAAATTAATGCAGGAAAAAATGTTAAGAAAGATGCTTTACTGCATTAAAGGAACATTCTTCTACCATTCTGGTTGATAAATTCCTCATACTTAATTTTATTAGTTTTATGACTAATGGCAACAGTGTCAAATTTAACTTCATAATCTTGATTTACTCTTTATTTTGGTATGTGGCAAACAACAATTGGTGCAGTACATAGTTCAACCACCCAGAAATTGTCCGAATCAAACGACTTATTTTAAAGGTTTTTATTTAGTTTTTATAACATCAGGTCATAATGAAATTAACATAAATGAAAAAAAAAAAAAAAAAAAAAAATTAACAAGTCAATTTTTAAACTCTAAGGAGTAGAAACTAGAGATAATTGCAAAAAAAATGTAAGTTGTCAAAGTATATAGTTGTCTAAAAAATAATTACTCAAGTAAAGTGTAGATAGCCAAAATTTCTACTTAAGAAAAGTAATGAAATATTTGAGAGAAAGCTTCTTATATCATGATGAAAAGGGCTAAATCTTTAATTCAACAATTTGAGTTTAATGTAAATGTAATGTATATGAAAGTCCTAAATAGAACAATTTTGGTGTTTTAATGCTACTTTTACACCACATAGATTGCGTCTAACTGCTGTTTTCTTAGCAACCATCATGCATACATATTAAAATGTCATAATTTTTGATGCATTATGAAAAAATACAATTTTCTTCTCTTGTTCTGGAAACATTTCAGCCTTGAAACGGAAGGAGCGAATGAATTTTACGTCCAGAGTGGAGAGGTCTGATGATGGATAGCACTCTAGCTAATAGTGTGCTGGCATCTGGACAGAGCAACAGCAGGCCGCGGCTGAGACGAGCCGCTTCCTGAGAGGGCGAGTGTGGCCACCACATGAGCCATGGCTCTGTCAAGCACTGCCGGATCGTTCCCTCTACTCTAAATGGTAATATCTCCCTTGGGCAACACAGCATGGTGCTACATATGGAGCTACAACATGCTCTCCCAAAGGCTTGAGTCTGTGTGTGTGCGCGAGTAAACCTAAGACGGGGAGCAGCGAGTGTGGAAAGCAGCTGTGTCCCCTCCTTTCAGCTTGTGGTCACCTCACCCAATCGAACTGGATCTCACGCACTGTTGATCCAATCACCTTAGCCGTCACGCGCCATTGAGCCAATAAGTTTGTACGTTGCACCATGTCGAACTTTGGCACACCCCTGAATCTGGATTTTGTCCCGGTTTGGGCACCTAGGTGAGACGAGGCAACAAAGAATGAACAACTTGGATCTTTTTTTATTGACTGGAAATAATACTTTGGTGTTTCTACAACTTGTTTTACTAGACTCACACCTGTTCATCCCAGAGGCCTGTCATATTCGTCTGTATGCTCCGTTATCTATGTTAATGAGAAATTAACGAGACCCCATCGGATGTGAGAAAGACATTAGCATATTCATGGCATCAGGAGACCTGGTGACAATCACCTGCACACAATGACACAGACTATACTGACCAAATGAATCGTTCCTTTATTCTGGATAAGTTAATATGATTCCAACATTTGGCAGCCTTGTGGCAATGCTTTTTTTATGAGATTGAGCACACACAGTCAGCAAATGGAGTGCTGGCCAGAACATTAACATAAATCCTGTAAAACAATAAACTTAGACCTGATAAGAAATTCAAATCTTAAAGTATTTTAGTTATGTTTGATCAAATTAAGCAAAAGGTTAGAAATTTCCCAGCCAATTTGGGTACCTGGATTTATGGTCAGCCTGTTTCTGTTAAAAACCAATATTACATGTTTAAATTATTCTTTTATGTATAGCATTGATATCATGTTAGAAATATCTGTAATGTTTTTTGTTTATTACATGCTAATGACGGGAATTTTTAGTTGTAGATTAGTATCACTAAGTAGTTTTAAATGGCTAATGATCTAAATGTAGCCAAAGTGCCTGTTGATGCATATTTTACACGTAAATGGCCGTATTTAGAGGTCAGATGGCGACAGATATTTGCGTTTTAAGCTGTGTTGAAAATAGGGGTGGGCATATGCTATTTATGAATATTGTGATCAATTTCTCATCATAATAAAACTTAGATTTATCATAAAAAAAATAAATTAAAATTGAATTTGTATATGAACTGGAGAATTGTCAGAAATGTAATTTTTACTTTTCTCATTTGTATTTTTTCATTGGGGGGTTGAAAACAAAGAGGAATGTGATTAAATGAAGTAACTGTGATGTTTAATGATGAAAATCAAAGTTCTTTATGTAACTGCAGTTTTAATGGGTATATTTTTCCAGGGTAGTATTTGTGATTGTAGAGATATGATTGCTGTGGCATGCAGTTACCTCAGAAATGTCTGCAGAAAGAGTTTTCTATCATCACATTGATTTATACCAAAAAAATATATGATTTTAAATCCATATTGCCCAGCCCCACTTTACCTCATTTTGTGTGGTCTCTGAATGGCTCCATCCATCCACATTTAAATCAAGGAAATCAACTATCAATTTCAGATAATCAAAAAAGGATGACAGTTTAAGTCCAATTTTAAAGTGATGTGGATTCCACAAAAAAGCTACTTCAACAAGATAATCTTAATTAAATTCGAATGTCATCAGTTGTACAACCCTGAAACATTTTTAGCACTATAACCTAAGCCTTATAAGTGCAATTTATTCTTCATTTTGTTATCCGTTATCCGAGTCTCCAAAACGTGCCTGAATATCCAAATCTGCAGAAAAGAAAAGAGGCTTTTCCACTGCCTATTTTAATTCAATCATGTGTCAGTATGTCGTCTTACGGCTCCCAGTAGGCTTTGATCTAGCAGATAATTCAGTAGACATATTTATCTGAGTGTAGAACAAAGTCTGAACCATTACATAAGAGAAGCTGTCAGAACTTAGTTTGTTTCAAACTTTGGAAGCCAAGAAAATAAAGAGATTGTTTGATTTCCGAAAATTTGGCCCCATTTATGTTCTAAAAGATCTCATATAATGAGATTCTTCTCTCTATAATGCATGCCCATCTCTTGCTGCATCTCTTTCTCCCAACAGATCAATGTTAAACAGAAACGTTGCAATCATGCACAGTTGATGTCTGGTTTTATTTCCCTTGACCACTAAGATAATGTGTGTGCATCCTTATGTTTCAGTCATTATGCAGCTGACTCATTTAGTCAATTCTGAATTACCCACACACGTAGCTGCATCTCAGCACCAATAACTTAATAACGATGGCTTTTTTTTTTTTTTTCAGCCCCACCGCTGTCGTCTATATTAGTTTCATATATTCATAGAGGTTGTTGAACTGCAAAGCCAATGAATTAAATGTAGAAGGGCCCACTCTCATTAATGACTCACGGAATCCAAAGGCACGACATGGTGTTATTAGTCAGCGGGGTGTGTTAGCATTTCAAAACAAGGTCAAACCCTCTTTTTGAGGTGAACGCCGGTCAGGAACATGTGATTTATGACTCAGCATTGCTCTGCAGGGGTCTGCAGGATGTGCTTCTCTTCCTGCCCAGGCCTGTAATGAATGTAATCTAGTAGGTGTTAATTTGGTAGCAGAGAGACCTAACTGCCTCTCCTCTTCACAGGCTGACAGCAAGAATTTACCATTTAAACAAGCTAATTAGCCCTCAACCGAGGCTTGAAATTCTAGGAAATGTACAAAGAGCGACAAGAAGGTGCCCATCAAAAGCTAATAATTCAAAAATAAATGACCAGAAATCATGAATGGGGATGACAAAGCTAATTAAAGCAGATCCTTTATTGTGGCGTGTGATTGAGAAGTGTTTGTGCCAGCCCACTTGCTTGTATCCAATGCAAATTTTATTGGTTTTTCTCCAAGAAACGCATGCTTACAAACCTGCATGTCAACAGTTTACCAGGATTTATGCCCACATTCAGCATCTAATTTAATCCACTTTGCATTTCAGAATTCTACAGCGACAAAAGCAGACACGTTTCTGCTGATTTTTTTTTTTTTCATTTTTTTTGTACTTTCATTCAACACAGATCCTTCAAAGAGAAAGGCTTCAAAGCACTATTTTACCCCCTCTTTGAAAAACACTTAAAGCGGATTTCTACATCAATAAGGAAATTAATGGCCAACAGAGGGCAGCCCACATTAAATAAAAACAGCTTTTTTTTTACGATGAAATTGACGAACATAAATTATAAAGATTGGAAGGGAAATGACTAATTACAGACAGGAAAAAAAACATTTCCAAAAAATCCAAGTTAAGTAGATAATTGAATATTTGCAATTATGTTTTACTTTTTATTGAAAACGTGCTGTTCATTATTTTTCTTAAAGCATAAAGGGCATATCTGTTGCTGCTCTCAAGCTGTAAGGCGTGGAGGTGGAGACATCAGAGTATGAACCATTTTTTGAAGATTAATTAAATGTTATGTATTTATGTAGAGGGAAAACACAGCAATTAAAAATTAGTTTCCTTCTGCCATATTAATCTATTATGTTTATCTGAGGACACCTGGCTGATTGCAAGGGATTTGAAGCAATCCCTCCTCCTGATGGTTACCTGACTGAGCATGTAAAACAGGTTACACTGTATTGCATTGTGTTATTAACTTAAGGGGTTGTTTATTATCTGTGTCATCAACCAACCCCTCAAAGTGAACAGGAATGTAGTGACAGTGCTGGCATTTTGTCACAAAGTTTGCAGCAATCTTTCCTGGTCTTATATGTATTAACAACGGACTCTCTATCACATTCTGTCAATACGTATACAGCAATCTCTCCTGCTATGGCATTGATTAAGATCATTAAGTTTGCAGCAATCTCTCCTGGTTGGGAAAGTTTTGCTAGTAGAGAATTGATTCATCCTGTCAACAATTTACAGCAATCTCTCTTGGTAAGACATTGGTAGAAAATAGATAATTACATCAGATCACCAAGTTTGCAGCAATCTCACCTGGTTGGGAAAGTTTTGCGAGTAGAGAAATGGCTCATCGTGTCAATAATTTACAGCAATCTCTCTTGGTTAGACATCCGTAGACAATAGACAGATGATCACATCAGGTCACTAAGTTTGCAGCAATCTATCCTGGTTGGGAAAGTTTTTCTAGTAGAGAATTGATTAATCATGTCAACAATTTACAGCACTCTCTCTTGGTTAGACATTGGTAGAAAATAGACAAATCATTATATCAGGTCACTAGGTTTACAGCAATCTCTCTTGGTTAGACATCTGTAGAAAATGGACAGATGATCACATCAGGTCACAAAGTTTGCAGCAATCTCTCCTGGTTGTGAAAGTTTTGCTAGTAGATAATTGATTCATGTCAACAATTTACAGCAATATCTCTTGGTTAGACTTTGGTAGAAAATAAACAGATGATTACATCAGGTCACTAAGTTTGTAGCAATCTCTTCTGGTTGAGAAAGTTTTGCTAGTGGAGTGATGATTTGTCATGTCAGTAATTTCTAGCAATCTCTCTTGGTTAGCCATGTGTTGACAGTTAATTACATCATGTTACTAGCTTTGCTGCAATCCCTCCTCCTGATCAGTTATGTAGCTACAGTAGATTGTCATTACATTGAATTGTTTACTTTGCAGAAATCCTTCACCCTGAGAAATCAGCTTCCAGTAGTCCCTGTCTTGCATGAGAACAAAGTTTATTTCATATCACTGAATATCATTGATCCATCCTTTAGATTTGAAATTGTTTTAGGTGTTCTGTTGATTGGATTAGCATAAAAATCAACTTCTGTGTAAAGACATTGGAAGTCTTGGTTTACAGTAGGGTTCAAATTTAAAGTTTCAAACTATGAACTGTTGGTTTGTTTGTTATTTTCTCATCACTGCAGCACTTAGAGCTTTCCAGGCTGGTGATCAGTTATTTCTTACAGCTGCAGGATGTCCACTTCCCCCTCCTTTATTCATCTCCAATTCTTTTTTTGAGAAAGGAAATGGTAGGTCTGGCTTTCCATCGCTGTGCCAACTGTGTGTCTGTGTGTGGCCATTACACAGCTGATTATGCCAGTGGGCCATCTGGTGCCTGCTTAGCACTGTCCAACAGGGAAGGACAGGGAGCGTAAGGTTGACCCTCTTTATAATTCACAGACAGCTAATGTCCCCAGCTCGCTCATTTGAGAGCTGTCTCTCTGTTGCAGACAGAGGCCAGGCATCACTCTTACTTGCAATTCCAGAAATACCTCGCTGCACCTACACACACACACTGTTCTACCTGAAAAGTATCCACATGCTCTGTGACACCGAACAGAAGCACCCACAGAGGACCTAATTGAGCCAGACCTGGGTTTACAAGGGTGCCTTCAGAGCAGACGGGCTCACTGTTAGGTCACTGCAGGTGGATGAGGTTCTGGCAGAGCCACAGGCTGACAGCTATGTCTTCGGGCATTGCTGCCCCAGCAGTGCTCCAAGTCCAGATGGTCATACTATGGGACTTATTAAAAGAAGTCAAAAAAGAGTATAATCTGATCAGGATATTTTCTCCATTTTAAAGTCCGCTTCTCTTCTATGCCTTTTTCCTCCATTTTGCCCCCGCTTTACCACCGAGATGTCAGCTAGCACTTATATTTCCTTAGTTAACCTTTCACAATTACTTTAGTCAGATCCCAGGTGTCATTGTTGCAGAAGGTCAATTCTTACACATAAATTAGAGGCTCTCATGTGAGAAGCCTCGACTCAGGTATCTTTTTATCTTAGGACACTAAGAGGTTCTTTTGTATTTTAATGCAGTTAATAATTTAGTTCCTCTACCAGTTCTATCATTCTTGTTAACCTGATTAGAGATGGAATCTGCTGCTACATTCTTTGTAGTGTCTTGTTTTTTTCTTATTCAATAGCTTTAGCAATTTAACTTCTTCTATTCTTGTTTCACCTTCTATCATCCTAAAGGCTTTTTGTGGTTTTGATCATAGTTAAAAACAGGCCTGAAATATTTAATGGGGTTAACTATTTTAGCAATCGATTAATCATCAACTGGAGTAAATAGACTCTTGAACATATCTTCAGCTGAGAGAACAACACACTTAGAGCAGTTATTATGCCAAAATTGTGAAAAAAACAACAACCCTCAAGTGGAAAAGTTTTAATTTCACCTGGTTTAATTTTGTAAAAAGTCTTTTTTAAGGAACCTTTGGCTATCCGATTATTAATCGATTAAATAATCAAAATATTAACTGATTTGCAAGATAATTGTTAGTTGCTGCCCTAGTTGAAAGTTACAGGTTTATAATAAGGTTAATCACACTAACAGGGAGATGAAGGTCCTAATGTTTGAGCTATTGCTGAACAATGTGCGGGTTGTTTTGGCCACAAAATGCATGGTTCACTGAAGAAGAAGAGGATTTCATAGGATTTCTGCTTAAAAATGTAGAATTAGTGATTTTAAGCAAATCGACAAACAAACTTTGATTGATAAACAAATTAAGTAGAGTTTTTGCTTTTTAGATGGACTAATAGACTGGGTTATATATCCCAGACCTCCCTTTCAAATTCCCTAAAAAAAGATGGAAAAGACAAAAAACTAAAATATATGAAAAAAAGGTAAAAATAAAATGCAAATTACAAGTTAAGGCTTTAAGACAAATGTCTAAAACAAACATTTTACAGATTAACTGTGTAACAGTGGGTGACTTAAACTTAAAAAAGGGAATACAATATATGCAGATTTAACATTTCGACATCATTGTTATCTGTTATTTTTCATTGTGATATTCATGAAATATTCCCAGTAGTTGTTACCAAAGCAGGCATTCAGAGCTTCCTACATCAGATTAAACATTAACTAGTGAATCTGAAGAATCCACCCAAGCACTTTTAATTTACTTCTCAAACTCTAGTAAGTTTTTTAGGACCCTTATTGTTTTTACAGCGGTCGACACGGTGTCCTGCTGAGCTAAAGGGTGTCGGTAGAAGAAGCTGAAGTTCTCTGGCCCACAGAGAAATAAATAAAGCACTAGACAATAGAGTCACTCTCTGTAGACTTCAGCCTCTGGGCAATGCTCCAGCCATACCGGCCAATTGCTCAAATGGAAATTAGAAGCGAGGAGAGAGATTGCGAATAGTACATTTACTCCAGTCAGGCTGTACAGATTGATGAGGCAGGTTTTCAAGGGAAAGGCAACTCGTTTGTGTCTCAGCTCGTATAGCTGGTATGTATAGACCCCTCATAACCTTGTAAAGGCCACAGTACTCTCCGGTCATGTATCCATAGTTGTCTGCTTTTGTTGTTTCCCGGCGATAACTCTTTATTTCCCTCTATTATCTACCTTAAAGTCGCTCTCAGCCAGACCCGGCTTGGCCTTGACTAACAGTCAAAGCCAGCCAGCAGAGGAGCTTCTCGCCAGTGGGCTGTCATAGAGCACCACACTCTTGAACAGGGACATAATTTCTTTTGTCCCCAGGCCAGAGCACAGATTCAGTCACCCAAGCGCAGAAGTAAACACAGAGCAGAGCCCAGTGAAGAGTTGAAGGAGCAACATGGCAGAAAATGCCATCAGTTTCAAACGTAATAGTAGGGCTTCCAGGATTTTAGGAAAACATCCTGTATGCAATTATACTGTTCAGTGTTGAGGTACAGATATGAACTGCAATCCATTAATACATGTTGATTTCATTCCCAGTATAATGAGTCATCTGTCCAACTACTAGAAGCAGAAAATAGTTTCTGTTAACGATTCCTCGATAAATAAACTTTACTTTTGATATTACTTTCTAAATTTTAAAAGGTTGCATTAAAAAACAAGTATAACCACATATATTATAGGCATAGAGAGCAGAAGTGCAGGATATGTATACAACCGGTTAATGGATTGCACTGTTGTTTGGACTAAACATTGTGCATACAGGTACGAATAATTGGTGATTTTGTGCAGCTTTACATTGAAGTAATCTGTAAGAATTAAAGTCAAAGGCACATATGAGTTATATTCTAATGATTCAAAATATTTTTTTTTAAGAAATAAACATAACAAAATGTTATAGGAAGCTCAGAGATAATGTGATGGCATTTCTTTTCTAGATGTAGTGAAGGGTTCTTCTTTTCTACAATACATTTCCTACATTTGATCAATCTAAAGTTTTATGATTCCATAAAAACTAAACTATAACTATTTAAACACCATACAAACTTGGGTTAAAATGGCCCAAACAAATAGCTCTTTCATTTCCCAAAGCGTTGGTCCTGCAAGTAAAAGCAACAAATATCTATGTGATGAAAGTAAAGAAACACTCCTATTGTTAGGTTTTATCCCCGAACAATGACACTTCCATCTCCAGTTTTTACAGTTCTCCTTCAGGAATGTGTTTTTAGTTTATGGTGAACATCTACTTAGTTCTGGCTCCTAATTTTAGGCCAATCTGTCAGAAGAAGACAATCTAAAAAGTCCTTTAAGCTCATGGACTAAGGCTTTATATTGCACGATGATGCTATATGTAATGGTTAGTAAGGCTAGGACAAGCTCATTTATAGTATGTAGCACTTCATAGTAACAAGTCCTTCAAAGTGCTTTACATAAATAAAGTGCAGTAGAAAACACACAAAAAAGTACTTAAGTGGTTTAGCAGGAGAGACATTTTATGTATGTATGTGTGTGTGTATGTGTGTGTGTGTGTGTGTGTATGTGTATATATATATATATATATATATATATATATATATATATATATATATATATGTATACTGATTATTAACAGAGATGGGAAGTAACGAAGTACAAATACTTCGTTACTGTACTCAAGTAGATTTTTCTGATATTTTTACTTTACTTTACTACTTATTTTTATGGCGCCTTTTTACTTCTACTCCTTACATTTTTACACAAATATCTGTACTTTCTACTCCTTACATTTTAAAAAATTGGCTCGTTACTTTAGTTTTCAATCATTTCAATGGAGTTACTGTTATTATTTTTCACGTCATCAATACTGTGAAAACGGAGCAGTTTTCCCCCTCTGTTCCCAAAGTGTAGCCGCCGTCTATCACACACAGCGTCACATCCTTCACTACATTTCCCAGCATGCACCACAGACCGGCCGTCATGGCGGTAATTCTCACTAGTTCCGAAATTACAACGTCACCTTTTATTCAACACTTTACTTACTCACCAGCGTAGCAAACTCTGAAGGTACCCACTGCGACAGCTTTAATATACATTCCGTAGTCGGAAATAAAACTTCCCAGTCAAATCTTCCCTTAGTCCGTCAGCATACTGGTCCGTGTGGAAACACGTACCGCATCGGAGCCAGTCTCTTATCTATTGTCCCAGGGCATTGGAAAAGAGGGGGCAGGGGTATTAAGTGGGATTTCAAAGTATGTAATAATTGTTTGCATGGTAATAAGTAGGTGAAATGGTAATGTTAGTATGGTTAAATTATTTCATAAATATGTATGTTTTTGTATGAATGATGCTATTGTCTGTATTTATTTTTCTACAATGTTAACTGTGCTTTATTGGGGATTTGCCTTCCTGTTTAATTGGGCTGTCCCAATTGGCTGATTATTGGTGGGTCTATTTAAGGGGCACACTCACAATGGCTTAGCAGGGCTGCTTGGAGAGACTGGTTGGAGAAACTGCTTTTGAAGGTCTGCTTAGAGAGACTATATTTAAAGTCAGCTTGCTGTGAGGCTGTCAGTGTTTTGTATTGCCTGCAATGGCCGGTTTTGTCTTCACCGTTGCACCAGTAAATAAACCGCTACACGCTTTTGAACTCGCATTTTGTTGTCAGCTGGTTCTTACCACCTTTTTGCAAGTCATCTGCTTACACCTCCTCTGACGTGAGACGGGAGCTGGCGAGCCGTTATCTCACAAATACCAAATTCAATCTAATTGGATGGGAATCTACGTTGCATTTGACGCACCACTACAAGATGAATCGACAGATTCGGCGGTACTCATTCACGGCAAATCATTGCAGCTTGGTGGCGGTGGCGTTGGCATAGTAGCATGGACGACGAGATGATTGAAAATGAACACAACGGAGATCTAGTCCTATTGGCAGACATCCATTTAAAATGTAGGCAACGGCATGAAAAAAGTGGTTTCTACTTTTACTTTTATACTTTAAGTAAATTTACAAGCCTGTACTTTGTTACTTTTACTTGAGTAAAGAAGTTTAATCAGTACTTCCACTTTTACCAGAGTATTTTTTAACACAAGTATCTGTACTTTTACTCAAGTACGGAAAGTGAGTACTTTTGCCATCTCTGATTATTAAAGGAAATAAAACTTAATGATTAAGGTGATTAAACGTTTTTTAAAATGATGAATAGAAGAATTGTACAGGCAAAGGGAGTTGGACAACAAACTAATGTTTGAATGGCACAAACAAGTAATTCTTAACAAATAGATTTTTGTTAAGAGTGACATTTTGTTGACCTTAATTTAAAGAAACGTTGGTTCATGTTAAAACGATAAATTTACCATATAATGTGTAGATCTCTATGCTTTTAGAGATACAAGGCCTTCTGTGAAACTTCTAGGGTGTTGTGTATAACATTGATGGGTATATTACGCATTAAAGACATGAACAATGTTGGCAAGTAAAGCTTGCATTATATATGCTTTCATTAACAAATGTTAAAATGTTGTTTAGCAATAGCAAAAAACACAATACAATACAATAATAAGTTTGAAATGATGTGCACAGAGTCAAACTCAACAGAAAAATATTGGAAAAGGTCTTGCGCATGGAACATTTAGCCCAAATTTGGCAGAATGGACCTTTTACATACAAAAAGGGTAATAGTTTCACAATGCTTATGAATAGAGATCTGAAAATTTACAGTTTTCCACAACATGAAGGACAAGCGTAGTAAGTGGAAGAGGTCGACTATAAAATATAAAAAAAGATTTAACATGAAAAAATTGTATTTTCTTTTTTTTACTCGTGTGGAAAAAAACGTTTTTTTGGAAATGTTTGAAGTCACACAGCTCTAGTTTGTGTAAAACCTACAGATCTGTACAAATATGTTCAGAAACTAGAAGGTCTAAGCTTTCAAATGATATATCACAAGCATGTGGGATTCAAAATATTAATTTACTGGCCAATGGCATTTTCAGTATGCAATATGTTTGTGCACAAGATATAAAAAGGTGGGTATTATTATAGTGTAATTATTTTATAAAGAATGTGTTTCAAATACCTTGTCTGTCATAAAACGGCACAGATGGACTCAGTATTCAAGTTGAGACTGTCAGTAGGAAAGTTTAAAACGTTTATTAAAACAAAACGGAACTGAAGAGTGGGGTTGTGGAACGGCGACTTAAGGGGCGGGGCCCAACCCATCACTGACTCTGTAGTGAGAAACACAGGTAAGTGACCATGATCATCTGACAGGAGAGGATTATCAGAGTGAGTCACTTACCTGGTTCAACAGTTCAGTCCATTCTCTGCGTGGAAGGCAGGATCCACCCGATGGACTGCCGAAGGGGATCCCGGCGCAGAGCCATCCAGGGTGTCCTTGATCAATGCAGCTACCACAGAGAGCTGACGGGAGACTGATCCAGGTCAGAATCGGAGAGTTATGAGATCTCAGGTGTCCTCAGCTCATTTAGGAGTTCAGATCCCTACAGAAACAGACATAAACAGGGTTTCCAGGAATCCACAGAGCCGGTTAAGAGTTCCAGAGAGTCCAGAAGCGTGCCCGGACAGACATGCACAAATGCAGACAGGCAGGCTCAGATGCAGACGGGTAGGCTCAGTGGTTGAGGGAACAGACAAGACGTTGTAGAAGAATTTCTGCAAGACTTTAAACTGGTCTCCTCTTGGGGGATCAAAATACGAGACAAACATGAAACCTCTGAACCCACTGACACCCAGGAATGAAGACAGGACCTTAGAAATAACAAACAGAAAGCAAACAACCAATGATCTGGCCCCGATTCCTCCGGCTAAACTGAATATAAAGCACAGACACAGCTAGAAAAGATGAGTGAAAATTAGGATATGGGCAGAACTAGGCAGGTGAGTGAAATTAACAATTAAGATGAAGCTATCAGGCCAGATCACGACATTGTCCTGCTAAATAAAAAAATGCCTGTTTAGCTCGTTGGGGCACTTTGTGTCTCAATGTGAAAAAAAATAGGCCCAGCAAAAAAGAGAAGTTAAAAAAAAAGGGGGTTAACTTAAAAATAGGTCAGCTGTGATGTTCTGCCAAATGGTCCAAATGGTTCAAACCATTGGGTCAGTGTTGAAACTGGGTCAGTTGCATTATTGTGAAGGTTAAAAGTGAAGACTGACAGAAGAAATGGTTTCGATTTGAGTTGTAAGAGCTTTATAAAGTATATTGTCCTCTCATTTTTACAGTAAAAGCAGAACCGTTTGTCAACAAATGCCAGTGGCTAGCTTTCTTTTAAAATAGCTTCTGCTCAGTAGGAGCAGAGTTGCTCTCTGAACTTGTAAGAGGCTCTAATGTCCTTCACTTCCACATAGAGCTTCAGGTTGTGGCTCTGTTTTCAGTGCTGTGTTTATCTGGAAAGAAGAGCAAAGGAAAGATGGTTGATTTGTGTTTGAGTTCACCTCAGACAACCACTGCCACATACCCCCCAGTGTTTACCACAGATCTTTACTTCAACAGCAGATCGGATCAGTCGAGACGAGACACGGTGACGTCAGGCCATCAGGGACAGAAAGGAGACGACGCAATAATACTCCGCTTTCCCAACCGTTTGCCATGCATACATCATTCCCGTAGCGGCGCAGATAACCTTCTGCCTCTGTTATCTTCACAAGTCACGAGTAGAGCCCGGTGTTTACAGCCCCTCTCATCCCCACATCACAGGAGAGTGGGAAAAGACTCCCCCTTCCAATAAATTCTTCCTATCAGACCAAGGCACGAGTCGCACTAGCTGGATCAGATTTACTGGTGCCACTAGGCTCTAATGAATAACCCCCCCTCCCGCCTCTGCACGTCCGCCGGGCCTCGGCAGTGAGCCTTTCCAATCGGCTGCTCGGCTCACTGCAGAGCTATTGATAACGAGCCCTGGGGGAGGAGAGGAGGGAGGGAGGGAGTTTGCCAGTGAGCTCAGCGAGGGCCGTAATGAAGGAGCCCAGGACTCTGCAGAGAAAACAGCTGGTGTAATGAGAGGAGCGCAGGGGGTCACCCGGGTTGCAGAGGTCAGTGTGGCAGGCGGTGCTGCTCCTTACCTCCGAGACAGTTTGGAGGAATTGTTAGGGGAAGGTTTTGTCAAGGGAGGCGACATGGTGCTGGAGACCAGGCTAGCTCCAGTTGATATGCTGAAACATCCAGGTTCAGGTATCTAAGATCAAATACAGCTGTGGTTTCGCCTTATTTGTCTTATTGGATCCGAGGGGAGGTTTGAAACTCTTGGACCATTTGTTAAATGTTTTAGCAGATGAGAAATGCTGATTTATCCAAGCGAGTCATAAAATGGCTGATTGAATGAGCTATAAAGAGAATTGTAAAGCATCTTGTAGAAACGGAGCATTGCTGGAGGCTGGGATGCATTTAATCAATGGTTTAATTCAGACTGGTGAATGCAGGCTTCCTTTGCTGGTAAACGGATGTTTGACCCGCTTTACCCCACGACCCCACTGGACATTACCTTCCATCATTAATGACACACCCTGAGACGTAGTTAGGCTTCGAAAAGTCCGAAAGATCGACACATGCATAGATTCACGCCTTTTTGGTGGAGCAATTGACAACTTCCTTTAAATCATCTTCGATGTTTGTTTTTTTTCTTTTAAGAATTGCCTCCTTTATCTCTGCACAGCAGCTCTTATCGCTGTATTGCTTTTGAAGGTCTAAGGGGTCAGCATGTTAATTTGCACCATGTTCCACTTGGCTCTTTTCTCATTCAGACCATGAAATATTTTGGCACAGCTCGACAAAACAAGAAGCCCCTACAGGGATCAAAGTTCGACCTCCCCCAGCTGAGAGTTCTCCCTTTAAGAAAACAGTTTTCCTCTTCACGCATACATAGGAACTAATCAGACCATTCAGGTTACGCAGGCGGTAATTAATTTAGCAATCGCTGTTAATTACGTGAGTGTATTTCCATTGCCCTCCATTTTTCAGCAAATATTTACTGCCGTCTTACTTGAAAAGCAGCCTCCCATTTCCGTCAGGGCTCGTCGGGAGTGTGAGATGAAATTAAACTTGCAGATAATGAAAGAGAAACGCTTGATGCAGATGGATGTTGTGGAATGAGAACCGTCGGAGAAATGGAGTACGCTGGAACGAGCCAGTGAATTAGGATAAAATGGAAATCCATCTCTGTGGTTGTTATCCATTTAGCACACGCTGAATTTAAATGGATGAAAGCTTTAATAACCTGGTTAAATCCCCACTGTCGGCTGCCAAGAGGCAAGCATGTCCTATTTTGACAAGTGTCAGGTAAGCAAATAATCCACAACAATCGGCCTGTAAATGTACCTGAAGCGGGTTTACCTCAGTGATCTGAATTTTACTTTATTTTCTTTGTTAAAAAGGGCTTTGTTTTGCTAATGTGCTCAGAAAAGCAGTGGATTTATACCTGATCTTTTAAAAAGTTTCTCAACGCCTCTCTGCTTCAACTTCAGCCCAATTGCAGCCTTTTTCTTTGTAGTCTATGGTTGTTTCTCCACCGCTGCAAAGACTGGATTACTTTTGGTAAAACTAACAAAAACCTGCGATGTAATCCCTTCAGCTTCCATCATCACATTTAAAGGAATTTTTTGGATGTTAATATAAACCATCCTGCTGCTCCCAGGTGTCCAAACAATTTTAAGCAGTTTTTTTTTTTTTTCGAAAGCAGGGCAAAGTCCTCCACTTTAAGCATTTAGCATGTTGGGGTGAGTGAATCACCCCAGTCGGCCTCGGCAGATGGCCGCTCACACTGAGTCTGGTTCTGCTGGAGGTTTCTTCCTGTTAAAAGGGAGTTTTTCCTCTCCACTGTCGCTACAAGCATGCTTAGTGTGAGGGATTGTATTTGAGTCAATGCAATCAACGGGTTTTCCTTAGATAGAAAACTTTGTATCAACTTGACTGTATGATCTGGTTGAACTGTAAAGTGCCTTGAGATGACATGTGTTGTGAATTTGGCGCTATATAAATGAACTGAATTGAATTGAATTGAATTGAATCTGCTTGCAGAAAAAAGGCTACTTATTAATCTATATTTTTTTTCCCAATACTTTTTCGTTCAGTTTTGCACAAAACCCCCCTTCCATTGCCTATCCTGAAGAGAAAAGATCCAAATATGACATAGAAAATAACATAATTTTATGTAACAGGTATAATGTATGACCTTCTGAGGTTTAAAGTTATTTTTTCCAGAGAAACACAACTGTTTGTTTTCTGTAAACAATTTTGGAAGTAGTAGGTGGAATCAGATTAGCCTGGGTGCCATTCCGAACTTAGTCCCGCCCACAACGTTTGAGGTCGGGAAGTTCGGTCTGGCATTGTTCAACAGTAGCACAAGTATGCTAGCACAGTATCTGGTGGGCCAATCAAATTGTCAGGGCGGGCTTTATACGATGATGGACAGATGATCAAAAGTAACGTAATCAACCATGTGACCAAAGCGCGCTTGGGTGACAACAACAATGGCTGCCGCCGGAGAGTTGAGGTGAGTAGATTCTGCTATTAGGTCTGTTCTAGAAGATATCGACAGCAAATTAATTTTAAAAGAGGAACAGAGAAACGCGATCAAGGCTCATCTTCTTATTCTAGGCGTGAAACTGCACGCTTTGATTTTTGTTGACAACATCTATGCCTCGCTTAACATACGTCACGCACTCCGTTGCTCTTATTGGTTGTAGGTCTATCCAATTGAGTGCAGAGGCATTTTTTTTCCTGGTTCGTTCAAAACACGCCACATAATCACAGCTCTATGGAGCAGTATCAGACTCATATTCTGACTAGAATTGAGTAGGACTACGTCAGGCTAGAATCAGATTCCCATATGACATGAAATATTTTTTCAGTAGCTCTGTAATGTTCATATAATTTCCAGTTAGATAAAGGATGCAGGGATGCAGATGAATTCAAATGTTTGTCACGTTAGATAATATATAACACCAGCCCTGCTGAAAGAGTCTGACTTTCCCTTATATAAATGTTGTAAACAAACATGAGAGAATTCATGTTTATACTTGCAATTTTTTGTTTTCTGGTTTCAGGTATAGTCAAGGAAAACTGTGACTAATGACTAACCCAGTGTTGTGAAATTATTTATTATCCTGACGAATGTCAGACCAGAGGACTTCTTCGGACATAATGTTCAATCTAATTTCCTCTTTTGATTTATTCAAAGCTGCCTTTGAACATTTTTTTAATAATCACGGAACATACATTAGAAAAAAATACAAATTGTTTACCATATGAAGCTGGTTTTCTAATGCTGAGAAGTTGGGTAACATATTTTTGCTCAAATTGCTACGTAAGAACAACAAAGATAACAATGAAGAGTTTCATTTGACAGATTTAATTTACTTCAAAAACAAAGTCCCTTTGTCAAAGCAGGCATGTACTTTATTTCCCAGTATCTTGTTGTTCAATGCGAGTTGAATGAGATGGCTATGTTTCAAAGGTGACTTTAGCGACAGTCCGTTATTATGTCCAATGCATTCACATATGTCACACTATTATTTACTGAGAAGTAATCGAAGTGGATTATTTGTTATTAGACGAGATTGAGTTACACTGTCTGGTCATATTGAGAGTAGATTTTAATGTCAAATATTTGTGTGTCATATGCCTCCAAACCTCAATTGATCTCGTATACCAACAGTTGTTATTCCCTCTGCTTTTGAAAAAAAATCTGGGGCTTATCAATAATGATTGTTATATTGTCAGCTTAACGTCAAAAGATCGAAAGTTAAAATGAAACAATCTTCAGTATAATTTTCACAATTAAAAGACTTTAACTCTTTACAATCTGTTACAGCATCCATACCACACAGTAAAAAGGTTTAAAACTCTATAAACTGAAGGCACCCATGCTCTGGTCAAATATTAAAACTCGCTCGAATAGTTTGTTTTAAAGGTCCTTCAACTTGCTTGCAATAAAAAGGAAAGTAGAAGACTCAAGGACACTAAAAATAACAAATGAAAGAAAAATCTGGAATGGACGCATTAAAATGAGTGTTTGTCTTTCTGCTCATCATGTACTGTATGACAAGTGTTCAGTTAATGCCTTTTTCTTTGGTTCATCAACTTGTTTATCCTAAGAATCCACTTTATGTCCTTTTAAACTCCATTTTCTCAATTTCTAGCTTGGGAAGGGCATTATTTGGCCTTTTTGCGTGTCTTCATGCTCAGACTGTGAGCTCTGGATGTCAGCGTCTTTCTGTTGGGCTGAACATGTGGTCGCACTGGCTTCATTTGAGCTATTGATTCCTCTAACCACATACAAAATTTCCCATCAGAGCACCAATCTGTACCTTGTTTCAAACACACAAACTAGATTCTTGGATCAATTCCACTGCCTGTAAGCACATCTTCCATCCCATCCATTAACTTTCCTTGGCAGCGCTGCCCTTTTTGGATAAAGGGCAGCAAGCCATCATTGTAAATAAGAATTTGTTAATTAATCACTGCCTCCACATGCATAGACTAAGAGCTCAAATGCTTTTCAACTCCTTGACTGTTGGAAACAAATATTACAATAAGAGGATGAATTCATAAATCCTTATATTTCAAGTCCAACTTCACGGCCTCTTTTTATTTCAGTTTTATTTCACTTCAATAGCAACATCTTCTCCCTTGTGTTTCTCATCATTGAGTTGAAGCTTCAGCCTAATGAAAATCATGTAGCGTATTTAATTTCCCACAAGCATTGAAGGCAAATAGTGGTTTTTCACTTTCAGTAGATCTATTCACGGCATCCAGAATAAACCACTGCATCACACATTCCTGCAAGGCCGCCTGGTAAATAACACATGCAGTTAAGAATTGCTTTTATGCGACATGTAAAGGTTAATATGAAACTGGTATCTGTGAGATTATATAAGCTGCAAGCTGTTGCTTGCTTGGAGAAAAAAAAAATCCAGAAGCTTTTTCCAGCAGGGAAAAGAAACTACCACGAGACAAGAATGCATGGGACAAGACCTAGTTACTATGGAAACAATAGAAATCTAAAAGAGGTGTTGGGCGGTGGGAAAGAAGGATGAGAGGAAGAGGAGAGGAAGACGAACGTAGGGAGGTGTTGGGATGTTTTTGAGACGGATGATTGTGAAAGGAGGTAGAGCGGATCAAAAGGATGAGAATCTAGGCCTCCCCAGTGATAGTCGATGTTATTTATTCATCTCTTGCATGCGTACCATATCATCATTCATAACTGCAGCCAGTCTTTGGTACCAAAACAAACATTTCAAAGTATTTGCAGAGCTGAAATATGTTCCCTCGGCTCATTATCATGCTAAATGACAGGGGTCTCTGATTGGTCCTTCCTTAAAGACAAGCGGTGTTCAAACATGCAACCAAATTGAGTAAATCATCCAAAGCTTCCCCTTTCTTACAATAAATGATTTTTGTCTTGAAGAAAACAACTAGGCAAGAATGATTCAGACAACAATGGGAGAAGGAATGAGCTCAGTATGAATAATTAAATAGGCTGCGCCAATGATGGCGATGAGGAAACAACAGCTAATTAACACCAAGAGGTGAAACCAGGGACGAATGAGAAACTGTAATTGATCCCCTTTTTATTCCTAAAAAAAGGGATTTCATCTCTTAATGGTGTAAACAACAGGCAATAAAACAGCTTGATGTCAACAAAGACTGCTCATAATACTTGAGATTTCATTGTACCCTGATTTAGGACACTCTGTGCCGGATGAAGCAAAGCAGCCCCAGAACATAACGAGGCCTCCTCCATGTTTTACAATAGGGACAGTTTTCCTTTCTAGATTTGCTCTATTTTTCCATCAATGATATTAAAGGTCATGTGCCTGTGATAAACATTTCATTTAGCCTTATCTATACATAGGACTTTTTTTTTGTGGCTACTTTAGAAAAATACAAGATTTAGGCAACCAGAGATAAAAAAAATAAAATAAAAAAAAGCTGGAATAATATGAATATGATAACATGAATAATATGCACAGGGGGATCAAGTTTCTTTGAGATTATCTTATAGGTTTTACCTTTAACATGCGTGTTTATAATTTTCTTTCTAATCTCCTGAAACAACTCTTGTCTTTGCTTCCTCTGTTCGATGTTGAGTGTGGTACACACCATGTCACCAAACAGCACAGTAACCAGTGGCGGTTCTAGACCAAATGTAGCAGGGGGCCAGGAGGGGGGCAATGTGTTTTCATGGGGGCACAGAAGAGAATGAAACAAAAAAACAGTCCAAGGGAGCTGCTTGAAGTTAAATTTCCATTCAATTAGGTTTAAGTAAGCCGAAAATATTTATTTCAGGCTTGAAAATATAAATCCAGTAGCTATATAAATATCTAAAAGATCAAATAAAGCTATTATTTGGAATATTAGGTCAATATGCATTCATAATGTAGGAGTTTTACATATTTTTAACTTAATTTACTTACAGTTTTCTATAAAATGACAATTAAAAAAACGGATAAATTCAGCAGTACAAATTTAATTAATTTTTTTTATTTGTTTTGAAGAGAAAAAAAAAGCGGATGAAAACTGGGATTCCATCTTAATGCCACTGAAGCTATCACCTTTTTGTTTTTAAATAATTAGGCAACAGTGCTACCCCCTACGCAGTGGGTAGCACTGTTGCCTTGCAGCAAGAAGGTTCTGGGTTTCGATTCCCGGCCCGGGGTCTTTCTGCAAGGAGTTTGCATGTTCTCCCTGAGCATGCGTGGGTTCTCTCCGGGTACTCTGGCTTCCTCCCACAGTCCAAAAACATGTCTGTTAGGTTAATTGGCTTCTCTAAATTGTCCTTAGGTGTGAGTGTGTGCGTGAATGGTTGTTTGTCCTGTGTTTCTCTGTGTTGCCCTGCGATGGACTGGTGACCTGTCCAGGGTGTATCCCGCCTCTCGCCCATTGACTGCTGGAGATAGGCACCAGCACCCCTCACGACCCGAATTGGGACAAGCGTGTCAGATAATGGATGGATGGATGGATGGATAGTAAAAAACCAGTAAGAAGATAGTAAAAAAAATGAAATAGATCCAAAGGACCTATCAGTAACCATGTCTGTTTCAGTGCATATCATCATTAGAAGTTTTAGTTTTAGTATTATATCTATGGTACAGGGGCCAGGGCATGATCTACAGGGGCACTGGACCCCGTTGGCCCATCTAGAACCAACAGTGACAGTGAATACTCTATACATAGGCCTTCTGACTGATTACAAGACTGTATACACCTGCGATGCTAATTAGTGGACACACCTTGATATAACATTTTATTTTGGTCACATTATTTCTAGACTTTTCTAGCTTTCCCATCCTTTTCCATAGCTGTTTAGCTTAATTATTTGACCCTTCTGTTAGGGTATGGTTGAAAAGCAATGTCCAACTTTCACTTGTTTATTACCATATAATTTTCAGTTACTATTACTTCTGTCAGATTTGTTAGCATGAACAATGTCTACAAGTCTGACTAAAGACGTGTATGGAAATTTTTGAGAATTTGGAAAAGTTATGAGATGTTAAATCAAAATTTCTAAACAATGTTTTCAGGAATTTGTCAAGCAGCAATAATTTCTGCAACCCTGACTCACCGAAAATATTAAAACTGAGTTTCATTGAATATCTGACAGTGAGAAAAGTCTTGCTATCTTGCTTTCTTGACCGATTACGTAAATACTTGGTAGCAGCTGTTTTTCATCTATATTACAGCCTCCCTAGTGCCCTGGCGTTGCAGCTCATTTCCATTGCTAATAAGAAAGACGCTCTCGACTCATTGCTGATTTCTTTCCTCTCAGAGTTGTTGAACTACGTCAAACCGCCCAGGATGCTCATTGTTGTTAAGCCAATCGCGCAGCTGTCGAGGCTTGTTTTTTTTTACTCCCATTTTCAACCCCCCCCACCCACCATCCCACGCACCCATGTGTTCCCACAACAAACACCATTATCAACACAAACATTAGGGGGATAAAAGCAAGTCAAGCTACTAGAAAGGCTAAGGTTTTTTATTTTTATTTTTTTTGTCTTCTGCAAACTCAGCAGGGACTCCATCTCTGAATGTTACCACTGGCCCTTTATGCCCAAGATAGAGTGAAATCATATATTCAGTTTGCAACATAAAGTTTATCACAAACAGACAGAGAAAATGTTCAACCATCAGTAAGCTAATAAAAACAAAGAGAAACTGGTGATTTGGAAAACAAATATCCAGAGCAGAACACTAAACCTGTTTTATTTTGAGTAATGCGTAATTACACTAGAATTAGGTCGGATCTCTCATTTTGATTTGGATATTATAAAGGGGCTGACGAAGGGCTTCTGCCTTTAGCGGTCACCAGTTTTTGTTCTAGTCTAACAGATGACACTAATGCAGTGGTTTGCCAATAGTATATTATATAATAGTTGCGAAAAATGAAGTATTTTCTCAAAGTATTTAGTCTGGTACACATTTTCTTCCTTAGAAACACTTTTTGTTATATATATGAACTGTCTTGCAATTATATTTCTTGGTAGGATAAAAGATGAGTCAAATCATGACTTCATATGGTCGTTCATGGAGTCCCCAATGGCAAGATGATTGATGGTCCAGAACCCAAGGTGCAGAAATAAACCTCTGTTGTAGAGTATTTGGACTCGGTCTTAACAGTGTAATGCCAAGTGCATCTTATTTGATACATGACTACCTGAATTATCTACTCAGTATGCAGCCAATTTTTCGGGAATCCTCTTAATTATCTAACTACCTGATTCACGTGTGTTGGACCAAGGACACATCTAAAGGTTGCACGATACCTGTCCTCAGGAACAAGAATTTTGGAACAGAGCTGTTTTGGGCGTATGTGAAATGTTTCCACTGGTTATGTCTTATGGTCTTGCATAACTTTGTACCAGCATCAACATTATGTAGAAACTCCCACAGTGCTTGGCTCATGTACCACCCGGAGAGAGATCTGCATGGCACTATAGAGCTCAGCTATAACACCCCTAAGTGAAAGTGGTTCAGTTTATCAGGATCGAAGGCGTAACTTTCTGAAGGACTGGTGTGAACATGTCCCCACCAACTTTGGCCTGGCGGGGACAGTCCCCACCAATAATTTCCGCTTTTTTTCACTTTTCCGTTAATTTTTTTTAGCCAACAGTAACAGGGGTTGGTTGCAACTATCTGTATCCAGAGCATTTTGAGTCCATATTTTTTTCCTCACTCCTGCCTGCTCATGTGTCCCGCTTATCGGTGTAACATAGAAGGACTTTTCGCCTTAAGGCATGATATTATTGGGGTCGCTATTCACTGCGTACAGAGTAGCTAAAGGAGAGACAGTAGTGGTTAAAGGAGAGACACACAGTAGCTCTAAGTGAGTTTTAACTACTTCGATACATGTTTAACTAAAATTTACCAGATGGGTTTGTTGAAAAGTTTAAGATGCCACTGGAAAATCTGTTCGTTTGACATACAGAGCATTTCAAGCAAAAAGCGGCAACAGATTATAAGTTTATTCAAGTTAATATCATTACGCAACGTAAGAAGATTGAGAACATTTAGTTTAAATGTTGTGTTTTTCTTTACTAGTTAAAAAAAGCTGGGCTTCTCAGAGGACAATGAGTCAGAGTTAAAGGTCAAAATGGGTTTAGTAACTGTAGGTCCATCAGCCATCACCCTTAGAGCGTCCTCACTGACTTTCATCACAATGTTTCACCCTTGCTCAAGATGCCTTCCTTTGGGTTGTTCTGGGATTGTTCCAGTGACGGGAGACCTCAGGGTAGACCCAAAATCAATTGTGTGACAGTAGATTCCCTTCTGACCTGAAATCCTGAAGAAGAAGAAAAAAAAAAACCTTGTCTACTCTAAAGACAGCACCTTACTGTATTTGAAGAGAAAAGTAAGGATGATTTCACTATAAATATCATTTTATTTGTAAATACTACACAGTATAAGGATGCTTTCTCAAAGGTCTTTAGGAACTTGCTTTATTGGTTTAAATAATATTTTTAGTGGATTCTTGTTAATTTCCCTAATTCTAAAATTAAATTAACTGTAAATTATATGGGGCCTTCTTCTTGTGTCTGAGAATACACACAAGTACACTGACGACCACTATGAGCAACATTAGATGTTCATGCTGAGGCCACACAACAATATTAAACTTGTTATAAACCCAGGATCATAGAAAATTTCATTATTTATTAAAAGAATAAGATATTTTGGCAGCAATTTCCATTAGTTTGCTTGAAATATAAATGACTTTGCCCACTTAAAATGAAAAGTACAGCTTCAAGTGTTCAAGTTCAGCTCGAGTCAGAGTGAGGGTCCTGCTCTGGGAGAAATGGCTGTTTTTTTGTTGTTGTTTTTTTTGGATAATTTTATATATATTGCATTTCTACTAATTCTACTACTATAAATTATATAATAGCAAAAGCATTTCAGATACATACCATAAATAAGAAATATTGATAAATATCACTGGAATATGAACAAATCTGACTTAAATGTTATATATATTCATATTTGCCCTACTTGAATAGTTGTCCAAACATGCCACTTGAAGGCCCAGTCCCATTTTTCTCACCAGGTTCTAAGAACACTCCAGTGAGTCCCCTCTACAGTGAAGTACACTCAATGAGGAAAATGCAGGTGAAGATCTCCTTAAGAAATGGGACACCACTAGTTGTAAAATAACATCCTAGCCCAGTAGATGTTGGTAATAAATAGCCTGTACACTTCAGTGATGTGTTCTTCTACGTCATGCGTAAACACCACCTGGGTCACAACCTTCTGCTTGGAAACTCTGCCATACATAGAACTTTTCATCAAACACATGCATAATATTGAACAACATTATAACCAAAAGTAAAAAGTCAATTTAGGTATGGAGGACCAACTCTGCCATAATTAAAATTAAATACAGAATAAATAAATGCAACAAAATAAATAAGCATACATTAACTGACCCCCAATAATACAATAAACAAATAAATGTATGTAGAAATTAAATCATACAGTGAGACATAAATGTATATAACTTTTAATTAGCTTCTTTCCTTTTTCACCTTTGTAATAATTACCTTATTTATTGTCTGTTACAATCTTCAACTTCATTTATTTAAAGTATTTATTTATGTGCATTATTTATCCATGATATGTATAAGCCAGCTTGGATAAATAAAGTTATCGAAACCATCTCTAAATTAAGAGACAATATCATTAACTATGACAACTTTTTCATGAATTAGCAGTTTCCAATAAGATACAAGGAATACAAAATAATAATACAGTGCATCCCCAATCAGAAAAGCTGATTGTTTCAATAAAGCAGGCTTGCACATGTCAAGCGTCTTGCAGGCTGAGTTAATTAGTTATTGTCTTTGTAAAGACTCCTTGCTATACAGTAAGAACCCAAATTAAATAAAAACACGAATGATGCGTTTCTTATTCATTGGTTGTTGTTTTTTTTGTTTTGTTTTATATGTTTATTTAGTGTGCCCATGGCACGAATACAATAGTATAGTAATAATTTCATTGTTGGTTTTAGGTTGAAAGATTCAATGCACAGATTTAAAATGATGCAAAAAAAATGATATTGGACTAATAGATTTACAGTGTATGTTAGATTTTATTTCATCTGCTGCATAGATTTACTTGTGCACTGAGAATGCGCAAGCAGTGCACAACTGCGCATGAAGTCAGCTGAGAGAACATTTCCTCCAACTAGGTGTGCCCATTTCCAGGTTTCTTCTTATGCATCTAAAGATTCAGGCTATAAGCTAGAGTTCTACTACCAGTATGTCTGTGCTACAGTTGGATTCTGAGGCTTATCACAAAGAAACATATTTCAGACAAATGTTCTTGGCAACAAAAAAACCTTTCTTGAGCTGTTTTTTTTTTTTTTCTGCTGGGTTTCTATTCTGATAGAAGGTTGTCTTTTATTGAGTTTACCTTTTCCGTCTAGCCACTGTAAGGTGAAAATTGATTATCTATTCCAGTACATGATGGAGTTTTGCAGGAAAAGCCGAACTTACCTTTGGAGTCATACCGCTCATATCAATATGCCCCACCCCCTTTTTTTAGAGGTTGCCATTTGTCACAGCTTCTAACTAATTTCCTCCTCATTGTGTCTCAGAAACAGCCATGCTGTCAATGTCACATGACCGCCACCAGTGATATTACCGTCACAAAAGCTAGTTAGGGTACAAGGATTTTTCTGGGAAACTCCCAGGAGGCTGCCAGTTGGTGTGCCAGTGATGACTCTCAGCCTCAGCTGATGAAATCCAACTAAACATTGATCCAGGCATCTCAACAGCCTCCTGTGTGCAGCTTTTCCTGTCCATTTGAAGATGTCCTGCTGAGAGCCATCGCTATTTGTTGTGGGCCACGAAGGCCAGAAAAAGACTGAAATGGATGTAAAGAAATTCTGTTTTTTCTTATGTGGTTTGGGTCTCTGCCGGCTTGGTGCCAAAGCATTTCTCCCTGCATTTATGAGTCATTTCCTGTTGACTATCAGCTGGGCTCCCCCTATTGAATTGGACCCCGTGTTGTCCTCTGCAAAGGAACACAAGGGAACTGGTGAGGGTGGGAAACTATCAGTTTAATATCCTCAACCAGGATCAAACAGACGCTGATGTATGGCCTGAGAGTGTGTGTCATTAAGTGGAACGAGCAGAGACGAGAACTGTGGGGGCACTTTTATGAGGACACCCCCCGCCCCCCCATCCCTCCTCTCTGATTTAGAAAGCTGACATCTCTTAGTTGGCATTAGCAGTGCATAAAAAGGAGACTGTTTTAGCCAGGAAGTGGCAGCAATGTACTTCTCATTTTCAGCAGCGTACAAGATGAGTTTGTTTCAATGCCTTTTTTCTTAGATCACTCCTATTTGTGCATATTTTTTTTTTACTTCTGTGGTAATAAAATAGTGGTAAGATCTGCTGCCCAGTTTATAAATTAGAACCGGTTACTCAGGGTTACACGCTCTGTATTCAGAACAGAAAAGCTCTAGTTTTTCAGAATTGACTGTCATTTTTGGCCATTGTTTTGAAATATAACTTTAGATTTTGCAATGCATTTGTAGTAGATGATGATTAATCGGAAGAATACATGGTAGGATGGAGGGAAAATGAATAAATAAATGAAAAGAAAGATGATTGGTTGTATGGATGAAGGGAGAGAAAGGATGGAATGACAGATGGATAGACACATGGAACACCAGTTGGATGGATGGATGCTCTTATAAATTAGATATGAAAACTAATAAAGTATTTCAGGCTCATGTTTATTTTTTTTCTGAAGTTTTGCAGAATTTAAACTGTAATTCCCAGCCTCTCCCTAACCCTGTGTATTATTCCTCCTCTGTGCATCTTCTTATTTATGAATTTCTTTGTTGATATTTTCCCCAGGTTCAATTTAATCAAATTCTGCTTCTCATGTGAACATTATTTGAGAGCATTTCATTTGCCAATTAGCCAGCTGCTCTGCGGTTAAATAATGAATATGCTAATTCTAAAGCTCGGGGATGTGTTGTGTTTTGAGCTGCAGCAGTGACATTTATCTAAGTTGGGATCCTCGCAGTGAGGTACAGCATGCACGGCTCTGCCTCTGTGAAGGACACATTCTCCCAGCGTGCCCATATACATACAGATAGGGCTTTTACTGTGTTTATTTATGTAATGCAGTATTATGACTGTGAATGCATAAAGTACAGTCGGAGTCAGAGGTAATGCTTTATAGGGAGGCTTTCCTCCATGCATGCTGATGTGTTTGCCCACCTTTATCTCAATGGGGCATTGAGTGCATTTTCCTGACAGTTCTAATTGAAAGCCATGCAGAGCTGAGCTGGTGGATGCATATAAAGTCCCAGTTATCATCAGACTGCGGCGGCGGGGCAGAGAGCGGTTGTTCTCGCCCATGAGCTCAGTGACAGATTCTGCTTTTAATCTGCTTATTGAAGTCTTTGGAGCAATCCTTCAGTATGCATGTACCGTGTCGCCACATACTGATTTCTGTCAGACTATTAATTAGCCCATTAAACTGTGTCCTACTTATGGTGGATGACAGCTAAAACGCCTGAAAGCATCTGTCCGTCCATCCTTTCATCTGCTGCTCATCAACCAATCTGTATTTTTTGCAGTAGTTCCCATGTGACTTATATTAAACATTGTTAGTCTTTGTTTTTATAGTAACAGGTATGTTTAGATAATAACTTCCCCTTCAGCCGCAACAAGGATCTTGGAGGAATCACCAACTTCACCTGAAATGTTACTTAAATGCAGCGTTTAGCAGAGAACACGTTCAACACCAGCTTGGTACACCTGTTGATTTACATTTAAATTTTCTTTGTCCAGATATTTGGGGTAGGATAAATTATCCAACGATACATGAGGAATGGTGTTCTGTGTTGATCTACAATGAGTGGTGGACTGTTTTTAAGTAAGGTGGCAAAACGGATTGTTGGAACGGAAGTTGTAATGATGGAACGGATTGGCAGAAACATTTAAAGTTTAATATATTCAACTGCGTGCGACAAAAATCTTTTAAAAATATTTTCAAGCAGGGGTTAACTGGTCTAAAACCTAAATTCTATTCAATTCAGTTTATTTCTATAGCACCAATTCACAGAACATGTCACCTCAAGGCACTTTACAATTCAATCAGATCATAAAGTCAAATTTATTCACAGTTTTCTATCTAAGGAAAACCAGTTGATTGCATTGACTCATAAACTCGAAGGCATCCCTCACACCAAGCATGCTTCTAGCGACAGTGGAGAGGAAAACTGGGGTTTAAGGAGACAGCAGAGATACAGAAAGAAGGTGAAGATATATACTTAATACAGAATCTATAGCTACAAACAATTTAAAATCTACAATATACTATATACAATATAAAAGCACATCCAACCTGTCACATAAACAGGACTAAACTGAAAAACAGGCCGAGCTCGAACCTCTATAAACAAAGGTGTTGGTGGCAGCCGCCCAGCTGATATTTCTCTTCAGGACTCTGTCATAGCCAAATATGAACAGACCAGATGAAGCTACAGTACTATGAGAATAAGCAGAGAGAGCATAAAGTTGAATGTGGGAAAATAGAGATGGAATGAAGCAGAATGAAGAAAAAGGGGTCCCCATGTCCTCTAGCAGACTAATCCTATAGCAGCATAACTATAGCAATACTTCAGTGAAAGGGATTAGGATAGGGTCTGCTTGGAAACGCTGGGACCACTCCAATTGAAAATCGGGGACACGTCATCACTGTGATCTCCCTGCTCAGTGTGTTTCTGTCACCATGTGCCTCTGTAGTTGTTTAAAAAAAAATCATAACTTGAATTTAGGTAACGCAATATATTCCTGATTGAAATTGTAATTAACCAGACATTTCATGTGTCTTTAGACCAAATAAAGTACGACTAATGTCCAAATCATACCGTTACATGTAGAGTACTTACTTGCAATTTCCTCACGCCTTTATCAAGGTGAAATAAACACATACACTATAGCCATTGCATCTAATTTGTCCACCATTTTTGTTAACTCCAGACATTCAGTCTCAAGAGGTTTTGTGAGATTTCCAATTGGACTTTTTCTGAATAGAGTGGCCACCTGTGTGGTGTGCATTGGTTGCCGGGTGGTATCTTGTGGTATTGTGCTTTTATCGTAATGTGTCGGGTCTCTTAACATTTGAAAATCGTCTGGCAATTCTAAAATCTTTCTTTTATGGTATTTTGTTCACTCATATTTTTTCAAATATTTAAGCTCTAACATCAAAGTTCCTCTTTACTGATGATCAGTGTGAAGTTCTGCAATGAAGCATCAAATGTGTCTTGGAAAAAATCTACTCCATGAATAATGGGAGGTCAAAAGTGGGCTTTTAGAAATATGCCGGAGGACCTAAGAAGGTTCCTCTAGGTCAATGTCCTAGCTTCTTTTGAAAGGATTTACGATCCTCTTCAATATTGGTACGCTCATACAAGCATTTTTGTTGTGGTTGTAAATAATCCATTAACATAATGGAAGCCTTTGCGTCTTTGTTAAATGCCGCAGCCTTGGCAGCTTTAGGCAGAGTTTTATCAGGTAGAAAACCCGATTGGAGGGCTGTTAAGCTGAGCATTTTAGGTGTCCTTGCTTCGGTGACCAGCATTCGTTCACTCATCTCATAATCCTTAATGCCTTCCCTTATCCTTCCAATAGCTGAGAGGTGCAGGACACCCTGAAATGCCAGTTTATCCCAGAGTTAAACACAACACATTCACTGTAACTTCTACAGACAACCACCAGTTTATCTTGCAGGCCTGTGTTTGGACTGCAGTTATAAAAGCAGCTATTAACACATCAAACTTCTCATTCTGGTTGACAGATGAGCTGCAGAAGAACTGCTAACATAACCATTAGTGTCAGCCTTCTGTTTAAGATCTAATTACAGATCCAGTCCACGTTTTAGGACGTGTGAAAGACGTTTGAAATCTTTGTTGACATCTAAATAGAAGTTGGCACCATTTTGGTCAAAGGGGGAACATTTAGCTGACGTTGAAATCAGATTTAAAACCTATACATGACTCCATAGAGAAATCATGCTGTGCATGCCGAGAAAAAAACAAAATGACATTTTGTTCTTTCAGCACTGTTTTGATGGTTCTTGCAGCTGGCTTGTGACATAAACTGGACAATACATTTTTCCTTCTAGAGGTTTGCATCTGTGATCTTATAAGAAACGTTATCAAACTTCCTCACTGAAAAGAGTTTGTTAGATCAAGTAACAGAATTAATGTTTTTTTTAGTATGCATTATTTTTTAGGAAATGAGCAAACCATAAGACATAAAATAGAGTAACATATCAAACCTAAAGAGATATTTTGGAGCCTTCTTGTTATCAGGAAATAGCCTTGACAATTCGATGTTTCTATGCAGAATCAAACTACCTTTGTTTTTTTTATATTTTCTACACACTTTTCCTTATAAAATGGACTTTAAAAAAAGCAAACAAACAAGATCTGGGGGAAATACCTGTCTAGGTGTTTATACTATGGGGGACCAGCTCTAAATAAAAGCCTAATTACTAAATTACTACCTTTAAATCCATAAGATACATTATATACATACATTTAAGCAATAATTGTAATTGTAAGTACAGGGAGATATAAATAGCATTGAAAAAATAAATGGGGCACAAAATACAAGCAATAAACAAAACAGACAAATATTAAAGCATATGGCAAAGTAATGATTACTCTATAACAGTAACTAATAAGTAAAAAATGATATAAAAAACTAAATTTTTCATGTATACAAAATAGAATTTTGTTGTGTACAGCTTACAACAGGTGTAATGATATTGCAGTTGGTGTAAGATAGATTATAAGATTAGTAATATTTATAACTTGAAGCAGTGATCAAAATTTAAACAATGTAGGAGAAGAGAACCTGTTTAAAATTAATGGTGCAAACGGGCATTAATATTAAAATTTCAGTGCATTTTAAAATAAATATTGTCCAAAATGCAGTATAACATTGAATTGTGTTCTATTTAAAAAGTTTCAGCCACGTTGGTAGTGCAAAATAACGCCAAGTGTAATGCAGAGTCCAGTTTAGAAATCAACAGTCTGATGGCAGTGGGGGAGAAGCTGTTCCTGAACCTGCTGGCCCTGCAGCAGATGCTGCGAAGCCTCTTTCCATAGGGCAGCAGGTAGAACAGTCCATAGTGGGGGTGTGAGGGGTCACTGATGATGTTATGGGCTCATGGAATAAAATGTTTTTTATGGAGGGAAGAGGAGCCCAGATCATCCTCTCTGCTGTCCGGACCAATCTTCTCTTTGTTTAAGTCTGAGGCGCTGCAGCCTCCACACCTCCATCAAATTATCATAATGCTCAATTAAACCCCCCAGTTACAAGACATAATATATTTATGTCTAGATGTATAAATAAATGATTCTTCATAATAATACATTTACTGTAGTTTAAATGCCATTTAATTGTATGCCTTTATATTTAAAAATGTTTCTTTTTTTCTATTATTTTAGTGTTGGTCCTCCATATTCTACATATTCGTACACATTATTTTGAAGTTTTAATAATTATTTACATAAATTATCTTAATATTACACTTTATATTTTGTGTGACCTCATATTTTCCTGTTTTATTTTCAATTAATAAATTATTGAGTGGTTTATATTTATATGTATATACTTTTAGAGATTTCTGACTACTTGCTTTCAAATTAGAAGTTAAAGATTATAAGGACCAACGTGGGCTAAAAGAGATCAACTGATAAATGGATACACAATTTTGTGTTCACATTATTCCCCTAGCTTATTTTCTAAAATTGTACAATTTAAGTGGTACATCAATTGTTAAAGTTATTATGTTTCTTGTAAGGTTTTGTTTATTTAGTGAATTCTGACATTTTACCTTTTAATTAGTCTTGTAGTTAGTCCAGTTATTTTTCCATTTTTATCTTTCCTGATATTATCGATCTGTTCTAGTTCCTCTTTACAGGGTTTTCCACAGCTGCTCCCCATTAAGTTAATGATTCTCACCTGTCTAATAAACTGCTAATCATCCCCTCCCTGTGTATGCATTCTCTCTGCTTCTTTCAGTCATTGTCAGACCTTTCTATTGCTGTGTCTAACATGCTTGATCCCAGCTTCCCTTTATACTTCTTGCCGTTTTCTTTTTTTTTTTTTTTTGCTTGTTTACTCTGTAATTAACTCCCATCATCAGGATGCTGCAGACCTCCTTGCGTTTAGGTCCAATTTAAAGATTAAAAGAAAAAAGGAAAACTATAATGATTTGATTTGAGGATGTGTAAAACTCTCGAGATAATGGTATTTTTTGTCATTATTGTGAATTTTTTGTTAGAATAGACATGCAAAGCTTTAACTGTAGAATGTTGAACATTTAACAGCACTGATCTGATTCACTTTGTATAATTACGCTTCCTTTCATTACGGTTTATCTGGGACAAGGAGCAGTTTCCTTGTAGTGGTATGCATACCCTTCCCAGTGTATCAAAAGTAGGAAGGGAAAACGTGATGTAAATAGGGATGCATTATATAAAGGGTCACCAACCAATACTGACCTATGAACTAAAGGGATCACTGTTCACCTACAGTAAATCTCATCCATAAAGAGTCATTTTCATTTTTATTTTATTCTTTTATTCATTTCTAATTTTCTTTTCAATATTGTCATTTTGAAACCACTGAAATATGATGAAATAGTTAACATGATGAAATAATACATAAATGATTAAAAAGAAGAGCAACAGAAGAAAAAAAATTTAACTTAAACCACTGAGTGAGTTCTTCTGTTTTCAGAAGACGAAGAGGGCACCCCATGTGGCCCTTGAGGGCCCCTTGGTGCCCGCGGGGACCGCGTTGGTGACCCATGCATTATATCATCAGCATGTAATCCACATCGGCCAATAGCTTTAAAGGAAACATCAGGCACCAGCAGGTCATGTCCACTCCGCTGATGTAGCAATTTGCCACAAAAAAATATGTTAATTGTAAAGATTTAAAAAAATATATATATATATTTGCTTAACTTTTGGAAAAAGATAGCCGTATTGCTACTTGCTAAAACTCCACTCGACAGGCTGGAGAAAACTAAAGAGTAGGGCTGGGCGATATGACCTCAAATTAATATCACGATAAATTGGGAAGTTTTACCTTGAGAACGATAAATGCTCCTCCTCTTCCATCAGAAATAAAGGCATGTGCAACTAATCTATTTATAAATAATGTATTTATTACATCACATTACATTTTACATTAAATTAAATGTTAAAGTCTTGTACCCATTCAGGTTTAGGCATTCAGCAGCAGCATGCAGTGAGCACATACCGAACTGAGCGTGCAGTGAGAACAATGCGCATCATTTAAACTCGCACACCCTCACTCAAAACCGCTCTGCCACGTGCTCAACTCTGACAACACGCCCTCGACTTCTTCTCTGCGCGCTAAGCTTCTACTCGCTCAGCTCCAATTGATTAACTGATGTAATTTCATTTACAGCTGTGTTACATGCTTCCTCACTGGGCTCGTTCTTAATTTTCTTTGTTTACACTTCTTACTGGACCGGTGGAGTCACGTGGTTACAAAAATGCACGAGTTTCTTAAAGGAGAAGGAACCAGTCACCTGCACACACAGGCAAAACAGCAGATTGACGTTTATTTCTTTTACCGAGATGAGAAATTGTCGCCGGTTATCATAGTGAATGACGGTAAAAATCCGGTTTATCGCCCAGGCCTACTGTATCTCCCAGCAGGTCTCCAAGATCCTGTATCCCTAGTTGTAAAATTTTTCTTTTGAGTAGAAGAAGAAAATGAAAAATAAATTTAGAGCTCAAATATTAATACAAAAACATTGAAAATGTCTTGTGGGGCTATATGAAGAAGTGAAAAGTTTCAGATGGAAACCTAATGAGACAGACTTTCTTCTTCATGCTTTTTTGTGCTTTGTGCATGGCCCTAAAAACAGGGATGACTACATGCTGTGTTTTGACCCAATCTAAAACTCTTTGTTTAAAAGCAACTTTTGCCAACTAAAGGTGTCATTTTTTAAAATATTTTACAGATCCCTGCGCACTTCCTGGACCAGGTCAGCAGGGTGGAATGCTCCCTTGGTTTATCTTTGTCCATAATAAGATGTTGGCATTAGTACTCTGATTTTCTTTCTTCTGATGCTCGTTCTGACAGTTTCTCTGTACTGTTGCATCAGAGAGTAGTGGCAAAGTGAGGGTTGAGTAATATTTATTCTGGCATAATTAAACTCAATGATGGCCGGCGCCGGTCGCTCCAAATCCCTCATTGACCGGGCCAAGGCAACAGTTGGTGGCAGCGTCTGTCACAAACAGCAAACTGTCACGTAGTGGAGGAACAAAGAGGCGCAATATCCGGAAGGAGTCGAGGAGAAAGGGTGAGGAGGCAATTCATTGCACAATGGAGCAAGAAAAGAAAAAAGATGAAAGGCTGTCTTGAGTAAAATTAAAGGTGATGGCTGCAAAGGGAAATAGAAGTACAGAAGTGGGCTGGAAGTGGGAGGAATTGAACAAGCTGAAAAGTGAATAAAAAAGGTTGAGCCTTTGAATCCCTGATCTTGAGATCAGAGGGGGGAATGACATTAGCTGAGGCTATGATGCTTTTTTTATCTCTTATTTCCTTCATTAGTCTTTTTCTTTATTGGAGGCATTAAATAACACTCAACAGTAGCAGATCATGCTGGATGTGATCACTCTAGTTTACCTCCTCATATGTCCCATCATGACTTGCGTTTTTTTGCCTGAACTTAAAAGCTACTTCAGATGTATAAAATGCAAATATCTTTTATCCACGTTCCACCAAGATTGAGTTCCAGTTCGGCATAAGTGGGATTTAGAATCCAATACAATTCTTTCCTTAGCTGCATGAAGAGCTTTATTCTCTTCAGTAACAGATTTCCAAAAATCCATGCAATTAAGATCACAATGCAGGTCACACAGCAAGGAAGTCTTAATAATCTGGGCTGAAATTGTTCTGGGACGTACCCTCCAATTAGGGAGGCTCTCGACCTTAAACCTTTGAATATTATTGAAGCAAAGCCAAAAATAAGGACGGTTCTGCCTCACAGAATCCCCTCGCCGTAATCCCCGGAGTCTATTCTCTCCGGCCTGGCTGGAGCCACTGACCTCCCCTTTGTGACTGAATTAATCCATAGGTGGAGATAATGCCCGTGTCACGGCCAATGGCAGGATGTGGCAGAAGGATAATCAATCCGCCGCAGTTGCCACTTGAGTCCCCACGGCCATGATTGCCTCTTCAACAAGAAAGAAAATAAATACGATTGCATTTTTACTCAGCATGCATAGCCTGAAAGTTAAAGATTGCAGCCTTTAAAGCTTAAGATCCCATACCTGAGAGATTATTTTTTTCAAGTTGTCACAGAATCTACCTTGACATTTTAAATTGTTATGGAGAACGTGCAGTTTTCTTTTAACCGCTTATTAGGATGTGTTTCTTTGAAATGGAATTTAATGTCTGGTGCAAAGCTAAGAGCTTTCATCTCTGAACTTCATCCCCACAGCAAAGCTCGGTGGTGGCAGCATCATGCTGAGGGAATGCTTTTATAGGCCGGAACTGGGGCACAGCTCGTTTTTGTCTTAAGAGAAAATATATTGGAAAACTTTTATATTCCCTTTTATTTCCATTTTCCAAAAATCTAATTTGACTAGATTGCTTTTTACTCTAAAAAAAAAGCTGCTTACCTTTTTTCGTTTTTTTTTTTTCTGTTTCTGAAGTGTCAAGACACTTCGATTATTATTATTAATTGATTATTTTATTAGCTTACAGTATTTTTTGTAAATATTATTTTTTTCCAGTAACAGCAGATTTAGGCTATTTTTTTAGCCTTTTTTTTGTTTCCCAACCAAAAAAATCTTTCAATGGTGTAGCAAATTAGAGCACAGCGTTATCCTATTCAGCAGACATGACAGAAAATCAATGCTCTTCAGAAAAATGATGCTCATCCATTTGAAGGGAATTCATGTTTCTGGTTTTGTCTGTCTGAGGGGTCTATTGTCATGTTCTCTGTGCTTTTTGTTGCAGTGCGAAGTTTGCTTCCAGTATTTGCTGGTATTAAATTGAACTCATTTGTCTCTGTACCAGTGACATGTTCAGCATGCCAATGGCTGCACCACCAGCCTAAACCATGATCGATGTACTCCGGGTAGAATTGCTTGAATTGTTCTTTTTTTTTTTATGTAAATCCTCATTCTTCTTTTCTGTTTGAAGTTCATTTGTCCAAAGGATTTCTCGTTAGTCAACTTTTTTTCCCTCTTTGATTTTTATCTCTGAGATGTTCACCTCTTTGTTGAAGGTTCCTCTGCATTCTGTAGATTCTCCAAAGTTGTTCATTTATTCTTGTTTAAGGTTTCCTGCTCCTGAAATATAACATCTAAATGGCTAACATGGCTAACTCTTTGTGGCAGCTGTCTACAATTCTGTTAGCTTTTATCATTTATACATAAGTAAAAATAAAAAAATCCACTGGACTTGGTTTCCAAGATTTGAAGATGTTTCGCCACCTCTCCAGGAAGCTTTCTCAATTCTAATGTCTGGATCCGCAGTGAGTTTGAGTCTTTATATAGACAAAGCCTTGTATCGCTTGGAAACATGCAACTAGAAACCGATGAGATGGTCGTTTGGTTCCATTGTTAGCCTGTAATACCTGAAACCTGTCTAAGATTGTTAAGGGTTGGTCGTCAAGGAGGGATTGGTCATCGGTTGGAGCGGGTAGGTGCTTTGTTTCTCTGTTCAACTCAAACTCACTGCGGATCCAGACATTTGAAATGAGAAAGCTTCCTGGAGAGGTGGCGAAACATCTTCAAATCTTGGAAACCAAGTCCAGTGGATTTTTTTTTTTTTACTTTTACGGAATGACTATGACCTGGATGACTGAGAATCTTCATCAGCTTTTATACAAAAGTTTATCTTATTTGCAACTAAAGATAATCTGACACTATACCTAGTTTTAAAAAAAAACGGCAAAGACTTCAAAAATTTGCTGACATTTGATGAAATTCAGCTCCCAATTATGCAAAAAAGACAAATATAATGGGACAAAAATAGGACAACCTATTATGTATGTGTGTATTTTAGAAAACACATTTTGGTGTTTGTTTTTGCTATGTTGCTTTACTAAACAGGAAGTGTAGGTAACAAGAAAGCTAGTAATAGACCAAGGTTTTGATAAATATATTGCACTAGTCATTTAAGACACCGGCAGCATAAACATTTTTATCAGTAATGTGAAGTAAATGTTTTCTATGTCAGAACCTATTCAGCATATAAGACATAAAAAACACATAAAAATAACCCAATGAAAACACAATTACTGTGTGGCAGCGATTACATGGCTACACTGCAAAAATTGAACTATAAGTAAGTCAATCTGTTTTTTTTACATGATTTGAATAGGACATTTTTCCAATTTAATATGAATATTTATGCTTAAAATAAGAAAAAAAATCCATTGTCTTTTTTCAATTGCATAATATAGGGTAAGATAATTGTTTGAAAAAGCAGTTTTTTAGGCATGACTTAAAGCTACAGTGTGTAATAATTACAGGGATATACAGTCAGAAATTTAATATATTATACATAACTATGTTATTTATCATCATCTACGAGCTCAGCCTCTTAACCTTAATATTTGCGTTGCCTTAGAATTCGTTATTTATAATTACATAGGAGCGGGTCTCGCAGAAATCGAGGCAGACATCTTTGCGCTACGGCAGCGCAGAGGCATCAAACTAGCGATTGTGAGATCGCCAAAACGTCACAACGATGTAGAAAAACTTACGGGTATATTTATTATCTTAAGTCTACATGAAATCTATACCCAACACAGACTAATGAAATACTATCTGTAAAATTATCTATGTAAACAAACCTCATCGCTTGAGAAGGTAGGTGATGCGGACGTCGTGGAAGACATTTTGTCCCGTAACGCTCGCTGTACTGTTGGGGGGGAGATGTTCATGTTGCTGCAGTCTGCAGTCTGACCGCTAGATGTCTCTAAAAATTACACACTGTAGCTTTAAGTTTCTAGTCCAACTGTCGCTCCGTTCTTATAATTTAATCCATTTGTATTCGATATATAGGAAATCGTCCTATTTTAATGATTCACTTTGAATTGTATTGTGACTGTTTTTCCTTGATGTCAATTTAAACTTATAAAGTACAAATTTGCAATAATACAAATTAGGGCTGCAACTAACGATTATTTTGAAAATCGATGAATCGGCCGATTATTTTTTCGATTAATCGATGAATCGGACACAAAATATTTTTTTTATATTAACCTCTTTATTCCAAAATAAACATTTTAGACAGAACAAACAAGCACACAAGCAAAGGTTTCTCATTAACTGTACTGGTGCAATATGAAAAATAAATGTTTGTTTTAAAACTACGCAAACTTACATGAGAAATGTAGCTGTACATCCACAAAATATAGGGTACTTTGTTTCATAAAGCGCAAAAAGAGACAGGCATTTTTGTTTTTTAAAGCCCCTAAGGGGCTCAAACAATAGGCCCCCCCATTTCAACAAATGAGGTTTTTTTTGACTAGAAGAGTTCTGCCTTTTAAGACAGGAAAGTATAGCAGTTAAAGTTGCTACTTGAGAAAATACTGAACCATAGATATAAAATAGCCCTGTGATTCAAATTATAAATTGTATTTGGAATAAAAATGAGAGAACTAGGGGTGGTAAAAAACACATCCTCCAAAGACAGATATTTACATGGGAATGTGGCAGATACTTAATTGACATATTACTGATCTTGCTGGATTTTATTCTGCTTTACTTCCATAAATTGCAGGATCATCTTTACTTTATCTTTGCCAGAAGATTTAAACTTTAAAAGCCTTGCCCTCATAATTTGCAAATTAATTTATTTATAAAGAAAATATAAACGCTGCTTAAGCTAATTCAAATGAAATTAAAAGTAAAATAAGTAGCCAACCTTATCACTGTCTGTAACCTACTAACACGGTAAGGAAAGCATCAGATGAGCTACCTGAGAAACTAACTTACGTTTCCCCACATTAAAATGAAACAAACATGGTTACTCATCCTGCTGATCAGCTATCTTCACTGCCATTGAAGGCTCCAACATGTTTTCTTTTCAGGTGCTGCGTCATAACAGTGGTGCTTCCGTGCCATGTTTATTTGTTTTTACAAAAGTCGCATGTTACGACTTTTTTCACTTTACTAAGCGCAGGCTATTTTAATTATTGTGATCAATTTGCGCCGTCAATCCCGGGGCATGCGCGCTTCATTTGCAGTCTGGACGCTGAGGGTAAACTCCTCACTAAAATCCTGCGGCTCGGACTGCAGCGCTGAGAGGGATTCTTGTGGGAGAGGGAGAAAGGCGTTGGGATGGGGGAGGCGCCCCACGGCAGCAGCTGCCGCTGGAGGACAAGAGTAGGAACGATACATGCTTTCACGTAAGAGTCTCCAAAAGCCGCCAGTGACACCGTAAAAAGTCGCCAGATTTGTCGCTAGTCGCTTTTTAAAAAAATAGTCGCTGGAGGGGTCTGAAAAGTCGCTGAGTTGGCAACACTGCAACTGCGGCGCTGACTCGCTCCGCCATATTTTTTTTTCTTCCCCGGGATGACGGCGGCGGCGGATGACGCATTAATCGCGCGACACAACTAATCGATGATTAAATTCGTTGCCAACGCTTTTAAAAGTCGATTTTTATCGATTTTATCGATTCGTTGTTGCAGCCCTAATACAAATACAAATTCCAAACACCACCACCGACGGGTAAAGAGTAAGAATTTCCTTAGGGGTTGTAAATTTATACTTTTGTTTAATGTAAGTTTTCTTTCTTTTGCACCTCTTGTTGATTATTGTCCCCTAAATAAAATAATAATTTTTATCTCTTATCTTAAATTTGTGATTGGTACTTGTACTTTAGTATTATTCCACTTAAAATAATATAATTTAAACTTTTATAATAATAAATGAAACATCTGATGTTGAACGTATGTAAGAATTGATGACAAGGTAGAAATGCAAATCTTAAATTTATTCAAACTACTACTTACTTTCATTTATATATTCTTAAACCAGCATATATGTTTTATTGACAGTTATCATACCCTATACATAATAACTAATCTTACTATAAGGGCAAATATACTCCTTCTGTTGTGAGATTTCTCAAGATATGGGCATATATACTTCTTTTTTATACATTTACCTATTTTTAGACACATTTTTATGGTGTGAAAACCAAAGCACGGAAATGTCAAGCAGACATTGTGTCTGTAACAAGTACCTGCGGATGTCCACAAAATATAGTACAACCGACTCTGTAGGAGCCTTTAGTAAACACGTTTTTGCTCATATCTTTTGTTGTATTCCATGAAGCTGTGATCTACATAGCCAGACTTTCGTTGGCTGTTTATTTTACAGACAGTATAGCCAGCATCATGTTTTTTTTTTCCATACTTATTTACCTTAAAAAGAATGGTTCCTGTTTCCCTGACTTAACCAAGCCTTAGCAGTTCTCCTTCTCTCTTTTAAGCATTACAATGTTTAGAATTTGGTTTTGAAAACCATAAAATTTGCTGAAACAATTCCCACACAATGGCTATTTCATGTTGTTTTATTTAAAGATACCAAAAAATGCAAACTATACATTCAGGGATGTTTGCTTTTTTTTAGGACTATAAAAATTTATTTAAAATTTTAAAAGTAAGTTTATTTAATTTTCCCCATTTTTGTAATTTTACAGAACTCATTTGTGTTGTACAGTTGTATTCAGGGCGGTCTGACCGACAGAATTGCAGATTGTCAAAGTGAGTCTGACTGGCATGCTGGGACTAAATAATAGCCTCTTTTTTTCACCGAACAGCAAGCAGCTCCTAGTTGGAGATGAAAGCTAAATTGAGCATATCTTTAGCCCCAAGACAGAAAAATTGCATGTCCCTGTTTTGTGTTGAACAGTTTGAATATTTGATTTTAAACTACCTTTAAACACAAAGGAAGACTTAATGTTAGTACACGACAAAAATTGGCAGGGGTGCTATTTATTTTTGACCTCTGATCCAGGTAAAAGAGAGGGAATTTAGCAACCCTCAATAGTTTACAATTACGTTTTTTTTTTTCTACTTGAAAAGGAAAAATATGCAGAATAAAAATAAGGCAGTGTTTTTAGCAGAGATAAAAGGATACAAAATTTGTCTAATGTTAGTCAAGACCACAGCAACTGAGCCCAAGGAGTAAGGCCAAGACTTTTAGGTACAGAGACATTAAGAGGCCAAGACCTTTAGAGACCAAGACCATATAAGGCAGGCATCCCCAAACTCGGTCCTCGAGGGCCCCTGTCCTGCAGGTTTTAGAGGTTTCCCTACTTTAGCACAGCTGATAAGATGATGGCAGTTGAGCAAAAGCCTGTTAATGAGCTTTCAATTAAAATCTGCTGTGCTGGAGCAAGGAAACCTCTAAAACCTGCAGGACAGCGGCCCTCGACGACAGACTTTGGAGATGCCTGATATAAGGTCTTGGTCTTATACTCTAAAGGTCTTTGCCTTGGCCCCTTAAAGTCATGGACTTGTCTTGTTTAAGGTCTGGGCCTTGTCTTGTCTCAGCCTCTAAATGTCTTGGTCTTGGCTTCTTCAGGTCCTGGCCTTGTCTTGCTACTCCTTGGTCTAAGTTTGTTTGGTTTTGACTACAATACTATGTAAGGCATCAACAGAAAGTGAGCTTAAGCACAGAATTATTTACCATCTCATACATCCAAAATAGAAGACAAAAGCTCCCCTACAGCATGATACTGCCACCACCATATTTTCTGCACTGCTGCAAAAATGCTATCTGCATACTTGAAACAATAAGAACTCCTGCTGTTTACAGTAGTAGCCATTCAAAATTTCCACACTTTCCATGATGGGCCATTGGTTGGTCCTCTAGAATTCCCTTTTTAACATCAATCTTTGTACAAAAATATTGTTTCTGTCAAGATTTGTGGACATTATTATCTAAAGAGAAGCCTCGGCTGGCGTTTTACTGGGAAGGGCGATTTTGAATGCTTCTACTTTATTTTTTTTGCTTTTTTTGATTAACTGCAAGTATACATAAACAGCAATCATTTTGCAAAATGGATAGATTTCTTTAAAGAAATCTTTAAATAAATGCAATTCTTATATCAGTTGGAAAGTTGAACCATTATTTTTGCACAGCAGTTACAGACAAAACAATACATCTGCCTGAAGCTAAAATGTCTCTTTAATTTTAGCTGGAATGCATTTTAATTATCTTAGTTATTATCGTAACCATTGCTTCACATGGGAGAGTCTAACCTGTGTGCAACTTGCTACCACAAGACCTGGACCCTCGCTCTCCCTCAGCCTACGACTCTCCTCTCAGAAAATACTGCCCCTGAGGCATCAACTTTTTATTACACAATCTTTCTTTGCCAGACACTATTGAGTAACCTCCTTCCATAGAGGTGGAAAGCCGGGGTTCATCTGCTCAGAGAAACCAGTGGAGTAATCAGCTGGGCTCAGTCTGTCACCTTCCCAAGAGATCAGTACTCAGCTTATATTTGAATGCCTGGTTTTCCGCGAGTTCTCATGGATCATCATAAATAAACATCCCTCCCACCTCTGCTGGAGTTCATTGTCTCGAAAGCTCAGGCTCCAGACTGTTATTGATTTGACTTTTGCGTTTCAGGACTATTTACAGAAAATGAGGCTCAGCAGCCGCATTTATCTGAGGCAGACTTCAAACATGCCTTCAGTCACTCTTTTCAAACAGTGTCCTCTTTGGTGGAAAAATATTGGTCAATGATTTTATTGTAATACAGAAATAACCTTTGACCTCTAAGATTGATGTTTAGGAGGCAGCAATGGCTTCTCTCGTTTTAGTTCACAATAAAAAAAATAAAAATGAAAAACAAGTTTTCTGTTTTTCCAGCAACCTTTCCCTCATAATGTACTCTTCAAAAGCATATTATCTGTACTAAATCAACTGAATGATATTCTGATATTAGGAAAACCTTGAAGAAATCAATAGAAATACAACCATGACTTCAATACTATGCTGTACTAAATTAATTAAGGCTGACTTTAAAGCTACAGTGTGTAATAATTACAGGCATATAAAGTCAGAAATTTAATATATTATACATAACTATGTTATCATCACCTATGAGCTCAGCCTTTTAACCATAATATTTGCGTTGCCTTAGAATTCGTTATTTATAATTACATAGGAGCGGGTCTCGCAGCCATGGAGGCTGACATCTTTGCGCTACGGCAAGCGCAGAGGCAACAAACTAGCGATTGCGAGATCTCCCATGACGCTCGAAAATAACTACGGCAAGTTGAGAGAGATGAACTGAGACGGTACTGAACAGTAGATGGCAGTATTATGCCTGAGAAGCGTTTAGTCTGCCTGAAACCAAAGAAGAAGAAGAAGCAGGTATACTGCGCCTCAGTAACAAGAAAGGTGAACAAGGCGGCAGGCGTGAGTGACTTTGCAAACTGTTTGGCACTGTGTGGCCAAACATCAGACGAATGGAGGATCATGCCTACTCTGTATCACAACGAAAAGCGGCGGACACCGAACCCCCGTCATCTAAGAAGCGGAAACACGACGAGAATAAACGCAAGCGTGACAAGAAACGACAAAAAACACGGATCAACATTGGCACGGCATTTACACGATGGAAGTCACTGATGGAGGAAAAAGGTTTTCAAAGTGACGCTCAAGTTGCCAGTTTTCTCTTGGACAGGTAATTAATCCTACACACACAATTGTCTAATATCACTGCAGTTTTTGGAGTACAGGATGCTCAGACCTGTCTAAAACAATAACATGCTGCGTGATGATGCTGTTACTCTCCAGTATACTTATTCAGCAACGTCCCTGACGTTTCATAGGTAATGATTCAGTAATTTTCTGTAAAATCATTTTCTGGATATATACCTCGGTTACTTCTCTCCGGCTCCTTTGGAGATCTTCAAGCCTTTCGTCCTCTGCTCTCACCCCGCTGGCACCTCTCCCTCGCCTGGCCCTAGCTGCACGGCCTCCCTGCCCTCGCCCTCGTCCTCTCCCTCTTCCTCGCGTTGTAACCCCCGTGCCACCAAAATGACTTGGACTCTGTAAACGGGGAATATATATTCTTCCAGCGAACACAATCTCGCTGTTAAACTAATGACTACAATTACTTCGTCTGTTTATATCACCATGCAAAGCAGCTCACCAAAACGTCACAACGACGTAGAAAAAATAACGGGTATATTTATTATCTTAAGTCTACATGAAATCTATACCCTACACAGACTAATGAAATACTATCTGTAAAATTATCTATGTAAACAAACCTCATTACTTGAGAAGGTAGGTGATGTGGACGTCGTGGAAGAAATTTTGTCCTGTAACGCTCGCCGTACTGTTGGGGGGGAGAAGCGGTGGGGGGGAGATGTTCATGTTGCTGCGGTCTGCAGTCTGACCGCTAGATGTCGCTGAAAATTACACACTGTAGCTTTAATTAAAAATATATAATCCCAATTTAATAATGGTACTAAATGGTATATATTTCAACCTTTAGAGACTCGCAAGGAAGGGATTAGTTTATTGACCTTAATAAATATAGTAAATGGCCTGTACTTATATAGTGCTTTTTTTCAAGATAGGAGACTTGACCAAAGCGCTTTACACTACATTCAGTCTTTCACCCACTTGGGGCATAGCGCTTTGAATCTTGAGTTTGGGAGTTCGATCCCCCACTCCCACAAACTGCCACTCTGGGTCCCTGAGCAAGACCCCTAACCCCACACTGCTCCCCGGGCGGCGCACAATGGCAGCCCACTGCTCCCCAAGGGGATGGGTTAAATGCAGAGAAGTATATTTCCCTCTGGGACTATTAGAGTAGATATATTTAAAAAAAAGAATAAATAAATTGTAGCCGAGGACTTGAACCATCAATCCTTCAATTTCAGGGCAAACTCCTACATCCGACGCAACTGTCGCCCTATATATAATTTGGTACGCAGACTGGCAGAAGATGTATTGTGGAGAAATGCTTGTAGATTTATGAGAGTAGAGGAGTCTTCTGCCAATCATCAAGTTTAATTTTATTTTATTTTTTTGGCCTTCAAATCAAACACATTTCTCTATTCCAGCTTATCTATAAATACAAACTTGAGTTAGCTTTTACAAAATAAGCAAAGTTTAAGGATTTTTTTTTCACATTGTATGTAAATATAAAGATTCCCACTGTAAATAAAGCCAACTGAATGCATTTCAATAGTTTGCACCCTGAGAAGGAAGTAGTGATGTAAGGAAAGAAATGAGAGCAGAAAAGGAAGGGCGACAGAGATAAGGAAAATAAAACTAATAGATTAGACACAGGACTCAGAGCCAAGATAGTCAAAGCTCCTGCCTGATACCCTGTGAAGCATGATTCTGTTTTTGAAAAAGGGAATGCGGATAACGGTATTATCTCTTACAATGCGTACTGGCCCTATTTTTTCCCTGTGTTTCCATAAATATGAGCCCAATATCCAAGAAAATGTGATTTATTCCGTCACTGTGTGAGGCTCCAGTTTATTCATTTTCTGGAATAGAAATCATTTCTTTTGATGGAGGATAAAGAAGACAGAGGTTATGAGAAAACACAGAGGATATACTGCAGTCTTTTTTTTTTTTTTCAAAAAAAAAAAAGGTACTATAGGACATTAATGGATATTTTTGGAGGTTGTAGTGTATGCATACACACCAACCTGTGTGGGTTTATAGCGCACACACTGAGATTTTTGTCCTCCACAACTTCTCTCAGCTGCTTCTGCCACGTCTGGCATCAAGGAGCTCTGATTGCAAGGTAGGTGGAGAGTCTGAAATGGAGGCCTTGTCTGTTTACCCTTCTTATTTCCATCATAGCCAATGATTGCATTGCCACTTGAAACTCAACTCTTTTCCCTCTGCTGCCTCATCTGCCCTTTGACTCAGACTTCACTGTCTGTCAGGGTTTGAGTGCTTTTATGGATTGATTCATGCTCTTTTTTTTTTTACTTGGGTGCCATTGTCAGGCAATGTGTGTCAGAAATCTGTTTTCTTCTCTTGTCGCGAGAATCATGCCTCCTGTTATATAACTTGCCATGATCTTTGTGTTGTTGCATAAGCCTGTAGGATTCCTGCCTATAATGGGCAGCAATCATCAATGTCATCAATCTAGCCTCTTTTTATATGCTGCTCCTAATATGAGAAACCCAACAATATACAAGATCCATTTGGTCCTAATTTAGAGTAGGATTCACTTGGGGCTCATATAAACACGGCGACTGTTATGGACCAAATATTGTTGTAATTGGGTGTTTTCCTCTGAAACCAGGACTAAAACTGTTGTATTTTTTTTATCTTTTCACATCTTTGCATCTTAAAAGCATAAAAAAAATACAGATACATTTGAAAATTTTAGCAATTTGAGATTTTATTAAATATGTTGTTTATTGTTTACACTTTTTCATCACCTAAAAACACAAAAGAAGATAAACTGGGGGATATAAAATCCTATTTGTAAAATTTAACGTTTGCGTCTAAGCCTGCAGTCTTTTTATATAAATACCCTACTATTGTATGTTTTTCTTTGCCAGTTTTAGTTTTCATAATTTGGTAAGATAATTAAATCCATTTTTTATTTTTAATCTGTTTTTAAAGCACAAAATAAGAAAATAGATTATATATTTAATTTGATATTTTTTCCAATGTAGAGCAACTATTCAACAAACAGAAACTAGGTCCAGTTACTAAAACCTACATTTTACAGATTTTGCTTCCAAGTTTGATTTCCTTGTAATCTTTTGAACCTATCTCCAGCAAACACTTTTTGTGCTCTACAATGCTTCTTTAGCAAAGTTCTTTGGACTTTAGCTGCTTTTTTAAATTAATTAATATAGCGCTTTTTCAATTCAGGAGACTTAACCAAAGCACTTTACACTACATTCACGCACACACTGATGATCGTAGGCTACATTGTAGCCAAAGCTACCTTGGGCCACAATGAAAGAAGCAAGGCTGCCGTACACTGGTGCCACCGGGCCCTCTGACCACCATCAGTAGGCAGTACAGGTGAAGTGTCTTGCGCCAGGTCACAACAGCATTGAAAGCCAGGGCTGCAAGCTTGAACCGACAACCCTCTGAGCGAACTCTTGCACATTGACGCCCCTGTTGCGCCTTATTTAGTTTTTAACTGATTTTTTTCCATGTCCTACCCTGCTAAAGTGAAACAATTGAGTTAAAGTAACTAAATATGATTGAGTAGATGCCAAAAATGGTTGCATTTTTGTTTTTTAGGTTTTCAGTTAAACCAAAACAGCTTAATGTGTATTGTGTCTAAAGGCTGGGCAAATTAGCAAATGTAAAATAAAAAAGAGTCATGGCTAAAGATCTTTTATACACCGAAATTCCATTCTGAAGGAAACGTATTTCTCTATTAGCTAAAGAAATTATTTATGCAGCAATGCATGACCACTCACTGTGTTGATGTTCCCTTTGGGCTTGATGGAGACTTCACTCTGGACTTAGAGCAGTGTAGTTCCTGTGCCTCTCCACTATTCCTCCAGAATCTAAGACCTTGATTTGTAAGTGAAATAGAAAAAAAAGGAAATAGACCTTTGATGAACTTCTTTTTAGTCCAGGCAAGATTTTTCTAAACATCTGTTGTTCAGAAGTGGTTGATGTCCTGGATAGCTGTCTTTGCCTCAACATCCTCAAATGGGCTTTATCCATAGTTACTTCAATCCTGTATATCAGCGTCTTTATTCTCCATAAAGTAGCTTACTGTAGGCTTCTGTACAACTATCAAACAGTCTTCTCTTATAAATAAAAAGAAATCTACCTGTAAAAAATATTTAAAGTATTAAATAACAGAAAGTTTGTATTATTGATCCTGCGTTATTCTGTAACTTCATGTGAACTAAATTTCTGGGTTACTAACAAACCTTTAAAATGTATCATAGATGTAGGATGTAATATAACCCTTTTTTTTTCGTAGTTAATCTATAGTCGGATTTCATTTTTTGCTTCAGTTTATTGTAATAAAAGGCTTTATTATTACTATTCTAATTCTATTTTTTTTTTTATTGGAAGTTTTTTTTTTAATGTAAAATTCTCCTTTTGTTTGTAGATTGTGTCAGATGAATTGTAAAGCCGAATTCATCCTTTGAACAGAATTTGTTCCATCAGCTTTTCTGCATAAAAACCTGTTTCATATAAAGACTGGGCATCACAGGACACATCAATCTGATACAAAGAGACACAAAAGCAAAAGGAATGTCTTTCCTGTAAAGGAATTTTTTCCTGACACAACTACCTGAAAGGAGTTGAAGCTTGTACCGTATGCACATGGACATGAACCTTGATTGGTGCATGGTTATTTAAAAAAAAAACATATAGACACTGAGATGGTGTGAAGAAATTGAGCCAAACCTATAATTTTAGCCACCTGCCAGATAAAATCATGACGCCTCTCCATGCTAATTAGAAAAAGATTACACATCTGTCTGAAAGCACACATCTGTGTATTTGCACCGCGCTGCATGGGGTCCATCAAGGCCTCAGCAGCTTAGAGCTTAAGAGGCTTAAGGAGGGAGACATAAATCGCAAAGCAGCTGGAGAGTGGAAAGCAGAGATACAGTGAAGGTGTGCAGGAGAGTGGGAAGATAATAGGTAGCTGCTGCTTGTGTTTGAGACTGCACGTGGTATGGTACTGAATGTCGGTACAATTGGATATGGTCGGCTGAGTTGAGCCAGCTTACTCCCTCACTCCCCCCCCCTCTTTTATCTGCAGCATGAAAGCAGGCTTGGTATGTGGAGGGAAAGATGAATGTGTTTAATCAAGATAATTTCACAAATTAGCCAAAGTTACGAGTGGAGATTACAGTCGAACTCTGCAAAATGACGAGAAAATATTTGTAACCCTTTCCAAGCTGATGAAGCTCTCTAAACTGAGGCGTTTTTGTTGACTACTTCATGTAGCCAAGAAGGTTCTATTTAGATTAAGTCTCTATATCGCAGCTCTCATGGTGGTAAGCATTATATACTTACTTTACGACTATTTGGATATCCATCCCCAAAGATTTACTTATATATTTTTTCTGTCCAGATGCCACACTAACTTAAATGTAATAGGAAAGATAAGTATTGGGTCAAATTTGAAATCCTCCATCACTAATTCTTTCAAATGTATGAAGTCAGAATTCTGCCAAAAGTACAGACTCTGCAGTAATACACATTGGCGCAGTTTTATTTAAATCAAACACATGTAAACAACGCTCCACGTGCAATTAGAACGTTTTATGCATGCAGTTTTAATACTATGAGGTCCACAGTATCAATTCAATTCAGTTTATTTCTATAGCGCAAATTCACAACACATGTCATTTCAAGGCACTTTACAGTTCACCAGATCATACAGTCAAATTGATTCAAAGTTTTCCATCTAAGGAAAACCAGTTGATTTCATCGACTCATTGACTCCAATGCAATCTCTCACACTAAGCATGCTTGTAGCGACAGTGGAGAGGAAAAACTCCCTGTTAACAGGAAGAAACCTCCAGCAGAACCAGGCAATATGTCACAACCATGAGTTCGTTCTCCTTCTCTTCGCTCTCTTTACTTTTTATGCAATTGTAGATGCTCTCCTACCTGTGTTTGGACCAGTTTCTGTGAACATATGTCATCTATTGTCACTTTGAGGGAGAACCCAACCTGAGAAAGTAAACTGCCTGTGATTGGCTACTCTTATAGAAACCCTGCATCTTGGTTTCTTCCTAGTTGTGGTTAATTGTTTTACTAAAGCATCTTTAAGCCAATCTCTGTTCTTTTGGAGTTAAAAAAATTGGTTTAGTGAATAACTTAGTATAACCCAGTCATGCATATGTTATGAGAGTAATAGGAACTTTAATCATTTTATGCTCTAAATTGATGTTAAATATGGATCTACAGAAAGCTAACGTTAGCTTCTCTATATTGTTTCCTTTACTCCGGGGGGAAATAAGTCAAATTTGGTGCATTTTACCCACTGAGAATGGCAAGCTACAAAAATATCCCTACCTAGTGAATGTTTTTGTGGCACACATCATCTCTGAAATATAGCTGTCAGAAATGCTGTATGCTGAGTGTTTATGGTGCTGATTTTATGCTGCAAATCATTCCTGCCAATGTGACACCACTGAAGAAATGCATGAGATACACAAGATGGAGCTGAATACCAAAACACGGTAATTAGTAATGTATCTATTGTCTTGGTTTGCTCTTTGTCTGCACGTTCCTTCGCTTATCTTTGTATTGCTCTTTGCTTTCAAAGTTCAAGGGAAGGATTCCCTTTTATTCCTTCACAAAAATCACACACAATTAAAGCAGAGCATTTTTGGCCCCTGGGCCAAGTGCTCTCTGTGTGCAAAGCGTTCACCCTCCTTTCCACCCACACACTCCAAAAAAATAAAAGGATCCAGCTCAAATGCACCTTCCCACACTCTATGTACAAAAATACAAAGCCTGCTTCTCTTTGGTGCATTTTATTTGGCTATGCCTTTAATTGAGCTTTTTTTATGGAAAAAAAGGATTAAATATTCACACACCTTTCTCTCTGCCAGCTGATAGGACACTTTCTTTCTTGTCAGACAAGTATTTGGATTTAAGCAGCGGTAAAAAAAACACCCAAAAAAACTTTATTTACTTTATTCAGTCACACTAACTTTGCTGAATCATTATGCTGAGTTGGGTCTGAAGCATCTGGATAAAAATATTTCTACATCTGTTACCCTGTACAGCAATTTAATGTTCAGTTTATTCATTCAACACCTCAGAATGGCTTTTTGTTGGAACAAGTGGAAGAAGTGACGATCTCCTTGAGTTCAATTCTTAAACTATATCAACGTAAGTAAATATGTCGGTCACATTCGGTCTAATGTTGTATAAGAAATCAATTACTGAAGGAGGATTTCCACTCATTGAATTTTGTCCAAATTCAAAGAAGCAATTCTCTTCAATTAGTGATGGAAGACTGGAATTCTAATAATATAATCAAGAATTAGATTTGTTGTTCACTCTGTGAACTTCTTCCTGTTGAATATACAGAAGAAGAAAAATCTTCTGACTTTGACTTCAAAAGAGTTAATAGTTATAAAATTATCTCACCTGATTGAAAATCAAGCTTATAATTTATTTAAGGGTATTAAAGAGCAGCTTTTGTGGAATGGTTTTATGTTTTAAGGAGGTTTAACTTGGTATTATACTTATACAGTTTTTTCAAATTTTTTCCTTAAATTCACATTTAATAATTTTTAGTGAAAAAAAACAACCAAACACCTTGCTCATTTAAGCTTATTTTTATACGCCCCTTTTTTTTCTTACTACGGTACGCTAGAGAATTTAACTTGTGTGTGGATGTAACATTAGCAACATTAGCAGCAAGCTATGGTTCATTTACCTTTTTTTCTCAGTCTTTTAAACAATAGTTGCAAAGTTACACAAGCAGCAACACTTAATGACTACCCAGAGGTAGATCCATGATTGCTGGAATCGTCACTTTTGGTGAAATTGAGACTGGAGTGTTCATAGCAAGGCAGGCTGATTGATTGATTGACTCTTTTGATCTCAAAGTGGAGAAACGTACTCGTTACATCAGCTCAAGTAGTCAAAGGAGTAGAAGAAGGTGCTAAAGGAAACAAAAAGCTGCATGTGATATACAGAATATATACAGTGCTTAACATATGAAAGGGTGAATCACTTGAGGGAGGTGTTATAGAGATTTATAGAGCGTTATAGAGATCATTCTTGTTTTTTTTTTTCATGGGTTTAGCTTGTGAAACTTCAGATGGGAAGCCATGAAGGAGGCCATTTATGTTAAGAGAGAAATAGCATCCTTAAACAGAGGAGGTGGACTCAGGTTTCAGCTCTCAAAAACCTGCAACACAATAATAGAGTTGATTCCTTCCCGATATCATAATCCTCATCACCATGCAAGGAACCAAGACATCTTGCCTGGCCAGCCAATTATGACCCTAACGACCCCCCTTTTCAGACGCATAGACCAGTACCGGGTATTGCAGGATAACAAAGACCTCAACGATCCCCCATTACGAAGGGGGCTGACCCGCTCTTCCGGTTCAATTGCATGTTTTATTTAAATATAAAGCTTGGAACTCAACTCTAATTCTGACATTTTGAATTTAGAAAGCTTCCTGATGGGAAGCGAAAAGTCTTCAAGCTTGGAAAACAAAGTCCGGTGCTTTGTTTTTTTTTGAATAACTGAAAGGATTTTTCAGCAGTTCTAAACTGACATTAGATAAGATAAGGTATATAAAGTTCATATTTGTTCTTCCTTATGCAACTTTGGCAAAATAATTTAGTATATATTGATTTAGCATTTAAAAGTTGTGCCATTTGCATGTGTAAATCAGACAGCAGATAGGAATGTCCTAGCATTTTGATACGTATATGTTCATAGAGGACCAGATAGCAAAAACGAATTACCTATAAGTGGTGAAACTACAATGAACTTAGTCATATACTTGTTATACCAGTTTGACACTCCAGATTTAGCTTTTTGATATTTAACATTCTTAGACTCAGTCTTGGACAGACTTTATTGTAATTTTGTACACTGTGTTTATAGAAAAAGTACAGCTCTAAAGACATACCCATTTTTTAAAGTGCAGCAGTGATAAACTGCAAACATAAGACTGGTATATGATTTACAGATTCCGAAATTCAGGGTTTTTGTTTTTTTTAGACCATTTTATACAACATTTTACGTTTGTTGTTAACAACACCCGCCCTACAAACACACAAGGAGGCTTGGAACATTCATTTCTAATTATTGTTTGGGAAGCTGAAGTGTGGTAGATGATTGAACATCTCTGATGCTTTACAAATGGTAATCAATACTTTTGTTTGGGGTCTTATTTTGCTTGTCTGTAGTGCTTCACAGAGGAGATAATAATTGGAGCTGATAATTGTTACCAGGCTCATAACATATTGACCGGAGCTCCTTAATGAGCCGATTGAACAGAGACAGGCCATGCCTGGGAAAAAATGAAGCAATTAGCACGTCTATATGCGCCCCCTCCTTGTGCGACAGTGTGAACAAACAAATTCTCACTTATCATATTTCAAACTGAGTCGTTTAGAAATCCCAATGCTCAGTTTGCAGTAACGTTTTGGGGTGTGCATTTCAACTGGTGAGGGAGTTAAAGGATTAACTTGATTCCATTATTCACACCGATGGCTCAAGTAGCACAAGAAAAAAAGCTCGGGTCCATTTTTCATTGTACCTGCAGGTTCTAGTGAGGAGCTTATTACGCGATCAATCACGCACACCGCAAACGCCGGCGAATCAATTAATAATTGAAAACCTCTGAAGTACTTGAAGCGCTGATTGGAATTTGCCTTAAGTTGCAGGCAGGCAGTATGCAAGGGCACAGGGTTAAACAGGCCTGATTAATCAAGCTGAGAACTGTACTTGCATTAATTTAAAACTATGCATGCGTCTCTTCTGCTTTACTTAAGACTTACTAAGGAGGGTTTAAGGATTCTGAGTGTTGTGATCAGACAGCCGTTTCCAGAATTTATTCAACATGGCAAATATTTTACCAGTGAATGTCGTAGAGTATTAGAAAACCAACTACCCCACACTTATGAGATGCATGATAATGGTTTATGTATCTGTATTTACGCACTTGACCCATGTATGGAGGCCTTAGTCCTTGACGCTGGCGACCCGGGTTCGAATCCGACCTGCATGTCTCTCCCCTCTCTCATATCCCCTTTCCTGTCAGCCTACTCTCCATAAAAGCGAGCCAGTAGTGCCGTAAAAACAAAAAAATAAAATAAAATCTGTGAAATTGTTATGTCCGACCCAGACACATCTTTCGAATTTTAGGACTAACAGTTTCAAATGGGTAGGAGTTCATTAGAGAGAATGAAGCATTAACAGCTGTTTACTTTTCAGCTAAAATAATGTCAAATGTAAAAAAAAAATAATACACGAAAATAAGAAAGGCCTGGACGAAACCACTTTGAAGAAAATGTAAAATGGCAAAGACTTGATCCGTGGTCAAGTCCAGAGTGATCAAATACTTTATTAAGGTACCTCTGTGTAATCTAACAATTGAAAGTTAAGTAAGGTCAAACTTGCTGCAGAAATCCCAAACTAAATCCCATTGTTAGAAAGAAATGTAGTGATGGTTTATATAACCAGTATGATCCCACATTCAATGACCAGGCCAGGTAATATTTTCTGGTCATTAAGTATCTCTGTGTGGTTCTAAATAACAGAATAAAGGAATAACAAAAATATAATTTACAGGTGCTGGTCATAAAATTAGAATATCATGAAAAAGTAGATTGATTTCAGTAATTCCATTTAAAAAGTGAAACTTGTATATTATATTCATACATTACATACAAACTCATATATTTCAGATGTTTATTTTGTTTAATTTTGATGATTACAAATGACAACAAATGAAAATCTCAAATTCATCATATCAGAAAATTAGAATATTACTGAAGACCAATAAAAACAAAGGATTTATAGAAATGTTGGCCAACTGAAAAGTATGAACATGAAAAGTATGAGCATGTACAGCACTCAGTATTTAGTTGGGCCTCCTTTGGCCTGTATTACTGCAGCAATGCGGCGTGGCATGGAGTCGATCAGTCTGTGGCACTGCTCAGGTGTTATGATAGCCCAGGTTGCTCTAATAGTGGCTTTTAGCTCTTCTGAATTGTTGGGTCTGGTGTATTGCATCTTCTTCTTCACAATACCCCATAGATTTTCTATGGGGTTAAGGTCAGGAGAGTTTGCTGGCCAATTAAGAACAGGGATACCATGGTCCTTCAACCAGGTACTGGTAGCTTTGGCACTGTGTGCAGGTGCCAAGTCCTGTTGGAAAATGAAATCTGCATCTCCAAAAAGTTGGTCAGCTGCAGGAAGCATGAAGTGCTCTAAAACTTCCTGGTATGTGGCTGCGTTGACCCTGGACCTCAGAAAACACAATGGACCAACACCAGCAGATGACATGGCACCCCAAACCATCACTGACTGTGGAAACTTTACACTGGACTTCAAGCAACGTGGATGAAGTGCCTCTCTTCTTTTCCTCCAGACTCTGGGACCTTGATTTCCAAAGGAAATGCAAAATTTACTTTCATCAGAGAACATGACTTTGGACCACTCACCAGCAGTCCAGTCCTGTTTCTCTTTAGCCCAGGCAAGACGCTTCTGACGCTGTCTGTGGTTCAAGAGTGGCTTGACACAAGGAATGCGACAGCAGAAACCCATGTCTTTCATACGTCTGTGTGTGGTGGTTCTTGAAGCACTCACTCCAGCTGCAGTCCACTCTTTGTGAATCTCCCCCACATTTTTGAATGGGTTTTGTTTCACAATCCTCTCCAGGGTGCGGTTATCTCTCTTGCTTGTACACTTTTTTCGACCACATCTTTTCCTTCCCTTCGCCTCTCTATTAATGTGCTTGGACACTGAGCTCTGTGAACAGCCAGCCTCTTTAGCGATGACCTTTTGTGTCTTGCCCTCCTTGTGCAAGGTGTCGATGGTCGTCTTTTGGACAACTGTCAAGTCAGCAGTCTTCCCCATGATTGTGTAGCCTATAGAACTAGACTGAAAGACCATTTAAAGGCTTTTGCAGGTGGTTTGAGTTAATTAGCTGATTAGAGTGTGGCACCAGGGGCCATCAATTTTGAACCTTTTCACAATATTCTAATTTTCTGATATGATGAATTTGAGATTTTCATTTGTTGTCATTTGTAATCATCAAAATTAAACAAAATAAACATCTGAAATATATGAGTTTGTATGTAATGTATGAATATAATATACAAGTTTCACTTTTTAAATGGAATTACTGAAATCAATCTACTTTTTCATGATATTCTAATTTTATGACCAGCACCTGTAGTGTCATCAGAGTTTCTCATATTAGTAGATTACATAATGTACAATTGCCGCATACTATCTTGTGAGCCTAACTTATAGGTCAAGACTTTTTATTTGCAGCCTAAACTGCATGTAGTAATAAATTGTTATTAAATCAAATTAAATAACAAAAAATCTGCACAACAACAAACCTACTTCGTAAATTATCCTGTCAAAAAGTGCAGGGAAGTGAATATTCACAAACAAAAGCTCATGTTATTTTAATGGTTTTAGGCGCCATAGGCTTTTTGTAAGATGAGCGACAAACACCAAATCTATGCCACAGCACAATGTAAAGCCCAGTTACTCGTGTATCCTGGTTTAAAGATGTTTTCTATTGGAACACATGGAGAATTGATCTTTCTGATACTGCGCTTGACTGGTTAACATCTTACTGTATTTAAAGGAGTGGGACTTTTTATGTTGGTGAGTAACTTTAAAGTAGAGACAACAAAAATCTCAGTTCAGCACTACAACAACTGGCAAACAAAATATGGCGACAGCAGGTGTTTCAGCTAAGCAATATATGGCAGTTTTTTAGATTTCATGCAAAAGTTGTCAGAACAAAAGGCGGTAGTTTGTAAGCTGTGTTGCAAAAACCATTGCTGCAAAAGGTAGCAGTACAAATGTATTCCACCACCAAAAAAGTCATCCGCTACAAAATGAAGATGTTGTAAAGGCCATATATCAACGTCCTCCCGATCACCAATTAAACTTAATAGATATCATGTATCGCGATTATAGCCCAGATATATCGTGATATTGGATTTTCTTCATATTGCCAAGGCCCTACTTGGAGTTTCCGAAGGTTTCATCTTGGGGTCCCTTCATTTCAGAATTTACATAGTTCCTCTAGCTTAAGTTATTACACACAGCAGCATAAGTCACCGTAACTATGCATGCGAGGCATAGTTTGTGGTAACCATATCACCATGACTATGAGACCATTCAAGCTCTGGGAAAATTAGTTCAAGAAATCAATAAATTGATGTACCAAAATTAGCATTAACTTAATCTAAAAAAACTAAAGTTATAATTTTTAGACCAAAATAGGAGCAGCCAAACGTTAGCACACAGCTACACTTATTAAGCACAGAAACCCCTAATCAGGCCTGAAATCTGAGTGTAATGATGGACTAAGACCTGAAGGTTGAGAAGCTCATGAATTAATCTAAAAAGTTGACTTTCTATCACCTGAAGAACATCTCCAAGATTAAAAATCTAATGTCCCAGTAGGATCTTGGAAAAGCTAATTCATATATTTATATTTGGTCAGATTGATTACAGGTCTGCCTAAAAAGTCTCTAAGCATCCTTTTAAAACTAAGAAATCTGAGCACACCAGCCCTGTTCTAAGGTTCTTACACTGGCTCCCATAGATGTCAGAAAATTCTTTGAAATACTTCTGTTGGGCTATTAATTACTGAATGGCTTAATACCAATGTACATTAAAGACTGGCCTGTTTATCAACTGCTCAGACCTCTCAGGTCTTCTGGCTCAAATCTGCCCTGCATACCCAGAAAAGCACCTTTTAAATCTTATTTCCTACTAATCTGGAACAAACTCGCATAAGATTTTAAAAAACACTGAAACCTAAGTTGCTTTAAATCAATGTTGGAAACCAAATTGTAGTGACTCACTGGCACTGCCAGGAGAAATAAGCAGTCTCTAGAAGGAAGGGTTAGAGCTCCAGAAGTCCTTAACTTTAATAAATACCTCTGTGGATTTGAGAAGGTAACAACTGAAAATGTAGAAACTAGAATTTCTTCAAAATTAAAAAGCGAGAATTCAGTGTTTAACAATTGCGATCAGTAAACAGTGAGACGTTCCAAGGAATCACCTCCTCCACAAAAATAGACACATGATTATCTTTAGTTTGGGGTTACAGTACAACTTTCTCTTTACCATATCATACCTTTAGAGTATGTTTTCACGTCTGTTATTGCATACAGATTTTTATAGATCAGTAAATTTCAAGTCATATTTTCCAGTTAGGATGATAAAAAAAAAATGTTTTAACCAGTAATCATTTAGCATGTTGGATTTAAACCAACCAGATTTACCTCTAGAGGCCAATAACAGCCCTGGACTTTAATGAAGAAGGAAATCTGTATTACCCTACATGGCTTTATAATGTATTTAGGGATATAGTCCAGTCTTTTTAAACTGAGCTACCTGCTAACAGGTGCCAGACATCTGAAGATAATCAGAAACAGTGGTTATAAAGCTAAAATTAAGACTAGTGAGTCACAGTAAAGGTGAATCCTAAAAAATTACTTAATTTATACAATACAAAACTGAGATTGTAGATTGAGGAGATATTTTATTGATAATTTAATTATGTCTGGGTGTGCAGTGTTGCAGAGTACCCAATGTGTTTGTGTAACATGAGACAAAATCTATTATGATATTGAGCTTATAATCTAGGCTTTATATCCAGCAGCCAGCGAAAAATGTAAAGCAATGAGCAAATTGATTTAATAGATGACAGACGGCTCTGCACTTCCATTGATGCAACATCTCAGTCAGAAAGTGATCAGATGTATTGATAAAGCGCCTCCTGTACCTCCTCCTGTGTGTGCCGATCTACTGCCATCTGTAGCCGTCTTTGTGCCACAGCATATGTTTGCCGGTGATTTCTGGAGAGCAGCTTCAGTGTGTTTCTGCCGTAGGCTGCAGCCATCCCTACTAGAAAAGCAGCGGATAATGATTTCATCATTTCCCCGATTATTGACAGGCGCCTTGAGCTCTACTATTACGTTCCCAGTGTTGTGGAGCGAATTAACATCCATTAGAATATGATTATTCTGCTAAAGCATGTGGTGAGATGTAGATCCTAAAGAGGATTGTGGCTCCAACATAAAAAAAAGAAGATCCATGGGTATGACAGGCTCATCACATATCCAGGCTTAGATATAGAGATGTGGTAGGACAGAACCTCTGCATCAAGAGCCTCTGGCCTTAAAGTGACCTTCCTCATGCAAAGCTGCCAATCACTGCTCATTAAACATCAAGACACACATTCTTTACTCCACCTAGTTGTGATTTAAATAGTTCTATCTTTCGGTTTCTCTTGCTCTTACTCTTCTTATTCCATGTCTTTTTTCAAGGGTAAAAGTATATATATATATATATATATATATATATATATATATATATATATATATATATATATATATATATATATATATCTCCCCTTGGAAAATCATTTGTTTCATTTTAGTGATAATTTCAATCAAATGTATCAAGTAAATAAAACTAATTAAAACGGGGAAAAAGAGACTATCCTTGCGACTTTATGTGAATTAACTCTGATTACCACCATTATTGGACGGCCAACTCTCATTTTACCAGCCTGATTACAGCCCAATCTTTAGAATCAAAGAATCATTAAAAAGCACGTCTGACAACATAAGGTAGGCTAAAGGTTTTTTAACCAAAGCGCATGGTAGGAATGGCTGTAGGATTAAATAGACATTGCAAACGAATATCTACTGTCACCAAATGCTCAATGAGTCAATGCAACCAGCTGCATTTCCTGAGATAGAATATTTTCAACTAATCTGACTGGATGATGAATTGATTGAGTTTCTCTGTAAACAGTCTTGAAATTTCATGATTTAAACTGGTCCTATATAAATAAGAAGCAGGCACTGAGGCCGAACAAAGCTCTCAATTAACCGGCCGGTCTTTGTTCCTATCTTCAATTTCTGTCATGAAATCTGGATTATGACTGAAAGAGTGAGATCCTGGATACAAGCGGCTGAAATTAGCTTTCTCCACAAGGTGGCTGGGCTATCCCTTAGAGATAGGGTGATGAGCTTGACCATTTGCCAGATGCTCGGAGTAGAGCAGCTTCACCTCCTTATCGAGAGCAGTCAGTTGAGGTTGCTGGGACATTTTTGTCAGATGTCTATGGGACATCTCCGTTTGGAAGTGTTCCAGGCATGTCCAACCTGGAGAAGGCCCAAAAGACAACCCAAGACATCATCTCTCCACTGGTTTCGGAATACCTTGGGCTTCCTCCATCAGAGCTAAAGGAGTGGTCTGCTGAGAACCCTAACCCTTTTCTACTGGAAAGACTTGATTTCTTCAAGGAGGTCACAAAATAACCCAGAACAACATCTTAAGCACTGCAGACCTCACTTACCTCTGTTAATAATGCTGTCTTAGATTACCAGACATCCAAAACATCAAAATAATTAGTATGTCTGCAGAATGGAACCAGACTTTTCTTGTTTCTCGAAGACGTTTCATCTGTCATCCAACAGACTTAATTTCTTACACAAAGAGGCCTTCATTAAGAGCATATTTATCTCTATTAAGGTCAGAGGTAATGATCTAATAATCAGAATGAGAGAGGACCTTTGCTTACCAAACACAACACATCAACGTGTCTTTGGACTACCAAGACATCAGAGGTTTGGAGGATGGACATTGTGTTATATTTGGTGTAACACCATAAATCCTACAGTCCAACCCAGTGGTGGTAGCGTCACAGTCACAGGCTGATATTTTGGTTCAGGACCTTGAAATCTGGAACCACAATATAAAAGTTGTAACATCTGGCAGTTTACTTTAAGATCAACAACACTTGGGTTAAAGGTGGAAAGTAGTCCAAAACACACAATCAAGCCCATTAGTTCCTAAAGTTAGGATTATGACCCACTTGGAGTCCTGAGCAACCAAGGAAGGGTTCTCGAGAAAATTACAAAAATTAAAATGAACAATGAGGATTTAGTTTAAAATGGTAAAAGATATAAAAGCATTCGTTAAAAGAAAAAAAAATACTACTTTGGTTGCTGATGCTGTTTGTAATATTGTTACACCGGTTCTTTGATTGTTTTCAAAATGTTTGAATACTCAACCAGTAGTTTTGGTCATTAGTTGACTTTGGTGACATTTTGTAGGTCAGAAGCTGATCATTTTGGGAACCTCTGAGTTAGACCACCACGGTTTGGTTAAAGGGAAAACATCACTTCATAGATCAGGGCTCTAGCATGCAACTCTGTGTCTTAATGATGCTACTAAAACCAATCTGAGATTGTACCGGTGCAACCAACTGTCCCTGAAATGAAAGGCATTGCATTTTTCAGGGACCTGTGATTATTAAAGTAATCACTGGAACTGGAACTGAGACAGATGTGAGCAGAGATGATGAAATGAGCATCAGATAGATCTGTTTTGAACAGTTCTTTTTTTTTTTTTTTTTAAGAATGGATTTTTTTACTTGTGTTTCATATTTTAAATTTAATTGCAACTTTTCTCAATTTTCGTTTTGTCTATTTTTTTGGATATAATGTTATGGAAATTCTTTAGCTTGTATCTTGGCATAGGTAAAAGAATATGTCTGTTTAAATCAGCATGAAGTTATTCTCAGTTCACATGCAGGGATGCAATTTTTTCCGCCAAATAAAGTAAAAGTGCTATCGACTGCTTTACTGATTTCTCCCCACCCCTCCATCCCCACCCCACACTCACACACACACACACACACACACACACACACACACACACACACACACACACACACACACACACACACACACACACACACACACACACACACACACACACACACACACACACACACTTGTCACAGAAAACAGTTCAACAACAGGACATATCCCATGTGTTGTGAAAGCTTGTTGCAATAATGGAAGCCAATCTTTGTCTAAGCGCATTTGGATCGAACAATAACTCTTGGATTTCTGAGAAACTGTGCTTCGAAAAATCGCCTGAATTTAATTAAAGTCAAACCCCCATTTCCTCTGGCTAAGATTTGGAAAACCCTTCTAGCACCATTAAATGGTTCCTCCATGAAAACATAGATACAGATACAGATACAGATACAGAGGTCCAGCAGTTGCAGTGAAAGTACTGGTTTTGTATTGCTGTGTGTTTGTATTGCTGTGTGTGAATTCAATAAATCTTCTAGTAACTCTTTTTTTCCTTTGCTTCTTTTCTTCTCTTCTACAGCTGCTCTGCAGGTATCCATATCCTTGAACAAAGTGGAGTTAAGTGTCGGCGAGTCCAAGTTCTTCACCTGCACAGGTACAGATGCCACACTCTTGATTATTGTGTCCATCCATCCATTATCTTACACGCTTGTCCCAATTGGGGTCGCGAGGGGTGCTGGTGCCTATCTCCAGCAGTCAATGGGCGAGAGGCGGGGTACACCCTGGACAGGTTGCCAGTCCATCGCAGGGCAACACAGAGACACACAGGACAAACAACCATTCACACACACACTCATACCTAAGGACAATTTAGAGAAGCCAATTAACCTAACAGTCATGTTTTTTGGACCGTGGGAGGAAGCCGGAGTACCCGGAGAGAACCCACGCATGCCCAGGGAGAACATGCAAACTCCATGCAGAAAGACCCTGGGCCAGGAATTGAACCCAGAACCTTCTTGCTGCAAGGCAGCAGTGCTAACCACTGCGCCACTGAGCAGCCCTTGATTATTGTGTGTTCTACATAAATACCCAAAACCCTTCCTTTTTTAAAGATTTTTTCAACAGCGGAACCTAAATTAATTCATCATAGTGAAGTGGACAGTATTAGCTCATTGTTTAACACATTTTGCACCTCTTTTTACACCATCTGTTCTGTTTTCCAAAACTCAAGCCAATGTTTAGTTCTTGTTACATTTGGAAAAATGAACTGGCCGTTAATGCTATTACAAGGTGCTGCAAGGATTGTGGTTGTGTTTGCTGTCAAAAAAACGTGTGGGTCATGTAACACTATACCTTCCTGGATTTGCACTTCCCTGCCATGTCACTATACTTTCTCTTTGTCCGTTTTTGGATGGCATATCTGCACAGCAGCAAATAAGCTGATGCTGGGGCCAACAAAGACTCGGTGGGGTAGCTACACTTCCTGGCAGGCCTCACCCGCCTCCTACTGGTTGCCGTCTCTCTCCTGCCAACCCACTCAACAGGGGGGCTAGCAATCAAGAGGGTCAAGCTGGGAGGATCATACAGGGCTGTTAAAGTGTACTGAGGAGGGGTAGAAATCGAAGAAATAAATTAAACTCTTGACAATTGAACAGAAAAGGCTTTTAATGTGAAAAGCTAGCAGAGGTAAATGGAAAAGTTTTTAAAGCAATCGGTTTAAAAACAGAGGTAAGTACAGTAGTTCACACTCCACTGTCAAAGTGTGGCTGTGGAAGTTTTCGTGCACCTTTTTTCAACCTGGGCACTAAGCTTGACTTTTACCACACTTGTAGGAAGTTCTGCAATGTGGAGGGAGCTATAAATGTGGGGGAAATCAGACAAAAGCTACAGGGGTCTGAAATGAAGCTGCAAACAAAGAAAAAGCCAAGCTGTTGAAGGGCCTATTCTGGCCTTGAGCTGCAGTCAAGTTTTGTGTGCCAGTCCTATATTGATAAGAGGTTTGTACAGTGAAAGCAGCTTTATTCCTGGTGGCTTTGGGTTTGGAATTTGGACAGACATAGCTTTTTCTGATTTTGATCTGTTAAAAATCATCCAAGGACAATAACATAGATTAAATCTATAGTTTAACTGAACTTTTAACATCATCTTATTGAGTTCTTTGAACCTTTATTCTTATGTTGAGGATCTCATTAAAATATAGACTCTATTATGAGAAAACTGGGTCATTAATTGTTGTTATATGAGTATAAATCTAGATTATACCCAATTGAACCTTTTAACAAAAGGCTTTAATGAATAGTGTTTAAATTGTACCCCTCACTTCCAATACAGCTGAGCTTTTAAAGTCGAAATATTGTAAAGTTGATGAGCTAAATGAAAATTTTCTGAAATAAACAGTGGGGCTAATTGTTCACGTTCTCCTACCTATTATGATAAGAGAGTTGTAATTTCACTAACTGTAATCTTATTTTTGAAAGAATTTATTTGAAAACCTTGGTGAAAAATGAGCAGGGCACTTAAACACGAGATGTCTGGCTTTCACAGAACTCTTAACTTCTGTTTCAAGAAGATTTTCTCTTCTCCTCTCATTACCTGTTGTAATTGTACCTGTCTGATCTCGTTATCTGTTTAAAAGACACCTGTCCATAGTCTAAAAAAGTCATACTCCAACCCACGATCAAAGTGGTGTAGAAGGACACCAGGAGGAAAATTGTTGGCTTGGGAGAGTGAATCTACTATAGGCAAGCAGGTTGCTGTGAATAAATCAACCATGGGAGCAATGTGAAGAATAGAACACATGCTGGGCCTTGATCTAGGCCCCACAAATGATCATGAGAACAGTGAGGAAAACTCCCAGAACTACACGGAGGCACCTGATGAATGACCTGCAGAGACCTGGGACCTAAGGAACAAAGGCTACCAAGATTAACACACGAACAACCTGGCACAAACCAGTTCAACTTGAATTCTACGGTATCCATCTGAAAAGGCTCCTGTGAAAAGTTTTGCAAAAGGGAGGGACATTCTGTACAATTCTTCCAGCTGACTGCATAAATCACCAGTTGGTACATGTTGAGCTTTTAGCTAATCACAGTAGAAGCTGTGACATACCCCATAATTGATTTGCTTCTCAACTAGCGGAGTTAACTTATAGATCAAACTGTTAACAAATCCAGGCAGCAGGACCATGCAAACATCTTTCCCATCCACAAAGGCACCAACCTTGTCCTTTCATTCATTTTTCAAAAAAGAAATTGTGGATATTTTAGCTAAAGGAGCCATGTTTTTTTTTTTTTTTTTTTTTTACTTCAGCCTGCCTCTGGTTTATATAAATGGTCAGTGCTTATATAGCATTTTTCAATTCACGAGACTTGACCAAAGCACTTTGCACAACATTTAATCATCCACATCATCGCACACACTCACACTGTTGAAACTACATCAACAGTGTAGTTTCAACATCGTAGCCACAGCTGCCCTAGGGCGCACTGCCCTGGGCCTCACTGACAGAAACTAGGCTGCCGTACAGTGGCGCCACAGGGCCCTTTGACCATCATCAGTGGGCAATGCAGGTGAAGTATCTTGCCCAAAGACATGACACTGAAAGCTGGAGCTGGGGCTTGAACTGTCAATCCTTAGATTTCAGGGCAAACTCCTACATCAGGCCCCGCTGTTGCCCCCAAACATACATATTACTGCATTTCAAGGGGTTGAAACATTTCTGTATCCAAGGCTTATGGATCTATTTGCTTCTGACAATAAATTTCTTCAGACGTAGATACAAATACAGCAGTGCCAGGTAAGTCCCCCTGCTGTCCTGTCAATATGAATGATCATTTAATGGATTGGGAGGATATTATTTGCTCAGATGTAACCAAGTTAAACTTTTGGGAACAGAAAGTACCATGGTGTTCACCATACCTACTGTAAAGCATGGTGGTGGAAACGTCATGCTTTGGGGCTGTTTTTCTGCAAAGGAGACACAACATCTGATATATAAACAAAATATAAATGGGGTCATGTATGATGAGATTTTCAGCCCAAACCTTTAACCCTTAGTGAGAGTACTGAAAATGGAAGGTGGCTGGACAATGATCTTAAACACACCACTCTGACAACACACTGCTAAAACGATCTAAAAATGAGTAAACATTTCTTAAAACTAATGTATTAAATCTTAATTTTAGTTGTTAAATATAATGATCTGCTAATGAAATAAGTATTTGTACCCTTAAAATAAGATGATTGGATATTTAGAACCTAAAATAAGAGACGGTAGTTGTGTTTTTCTTTTTTTAAATGTAAATTGTCTTATTCCATTCCTCAAATCTCTTAATTACCTGAGAATTTATTCATTTGAAGAGAAATTAAATTATTTACATTTCATATTTTTTGCAGTGTAATGACGTGGCTCTGTTAAAACAATTTCAAGGTCCTGGAGTGGCCTAGCCAATCTCCAGACCTTAACCCCAGAGAAATATCTAAGCAGGAATTGAAAATCAATGTTAACGAGTTGCAACCCCAAAGCTCCTCTGTAGGAGCTCTGATGGAGGAATGAGCAAAAATACCATCTAGAGTGTGAGCAAACCTGGTGAAGGCTTAAGAAACATTTGCTCTATGTCATTGCTTTTAAAGTTTATGCAACATTGTATTGAGTTTAACTTTTTTATTGACCAAATACTTGTCTTTCACTATAATTTACTAATAACAAATTGAAAAATCATCCCAAAATATGATTCAGACGTTTTTTCTCGTGTGCTCTGTTGTAGTTGAAGTTGAACTTACAAACCACTCAAAATTTTCTAACATCAGTAAATAAATTTTTGTCCAATGTAATCTTTTTCTCACATCTCAATCATAATCTCTCCTTATAAACTGATCTTAACTACAGGTTTTAAAGGAGGCTTAAATATTCTGAATATCTTCCCCAAAGATATACAGTTGAGGCTAAAAGTTGCCCTCACTGTGAAGTTGTTGATGTCCCTTACTTACTATTCCTGGCTGCCTCTCCTCATTCAAAAAGACCAGAATAGCAGCCAAAACTCCACAAAATGCCTGAATACATTTGTACTCTTTTTATTTGTGCATTTTAGCCTCAGGATTCTGTTGTACTCCTTAAAAACCTTAACTTCTATCTATTTCATGATTTCTGGACCTGCCGGACGTCATTGTTGTTTGCTTGCTCATGCGAGTCAATTAAGAGGCACAAATACTTCCCCCTGGAGCACATGGACAACATTTTGAAAACAAAAATAAATGTGATTTAAAAAAAAACTGAAACAAACATCAGGACCTGCAGTGCCAATGTGCTTTTAGGAGAAAGAATAAGCTTTGCATCAGCATGGCCTGGTTTTTGTGCTTGTCATTGCAGGATAGAGTAGCTTTATTTTCTGTCACATGGCAGGGCTCTGGAATGACAGGTTAAATTGAGGCCTTTGCAGGAGAAAGAGCCCAAAGTGCAGAAGACCATGAGTGGAGGAGAAGCAGATCCCACTGAGAGGCTGAAAGAACACCTAGAGGGCTGCAGAACAATAAGTAGGGCGTTTAGATTGACCTTAGAAAGTTGTTGACTCTAAGTAGTCCACACAGAGGGTCCATTTGTTCCTATGTCAGCTTGAACCTGAAGAGATATTTATTATTTGTATTTTCTATAATATTAAAAAAGCACTCTGTAGACCAACACCACTGAGGAAGAGCTGTACTGCATGTTCAGCAGGGTTTAGCTGACTCAGAATCTACTAGCTGCATACTATAAAACATTTATGTGCATCAGCATTTAGACAACTGACTTTGTTAATTAATGATATGAAGTGGCAGAAGTGGTAAAGTTATATATGTGTAGATTTTACCGTAAGTCTTTAATGCCTTAAATAGACTTTCTTCAACACCAAATAGTTGTTCTGCAGACGTTAAGATCATGTCTGTATTTCATAGTTTAACTCCTAGTTTCTTCCTTTAGGTGCTAATTCCGTGATAAAGGAACATTACAACCGCCATGCGACTGTTGCTACCTATTCACACTTAGCACCCTTGGTTAATTTTACAGTTCATTATGAAATTATAAATTGATTTTTTTTTTTTTTGCCAAGAGAAGAAAATCTCTATCTCCTGGGTCTTCTCATACTGTATGCTCTCTTCTCTGCTGCTACTTAGCAGGTTTTCTAGAAGATTAAAGTCTAAAAAAAGGTTGATTTTGTGTCTGGAGAAACCTCTTAACAATTGGTAGACTGATTTAATTATAAAAGGACATATCTACATTACTGGCTATTTCCTAAACCTAAAATGTATACTTGAAGCGTCTCACCAGTAGTGGTAAGAGATTTCATTATTCAACGTTTTGTCTTTGGTGGTTGGTTATAGCCCAAGCTGTCAGATAGAGGTTTTCCTTTTTTAAAGGCTTTATTTTAGAGGTACAAAAGAGAAGACAGGCGGCACTTTGGATGGCTGCTGTACTCTGACACTCTTCAGCCGAAGTCAACTCGATTCTCCTGTCTGGCGATGAGCGATAATTAATCTCTAACCCACAATTAACCTGAAGATACAAGTCAATCCCAGATGATCAAAGGTCCAGGAGCAAACAGAAGCATAGTCTGACATGTCTGAGCTATTTAACATTTCATTAGCCATGTTTCCAACCAATTTTCATATGAATTTTGAGAAAACTTTTAAAGATGGAAAATAAACGTTATACATCCATCTTCTCTACCGTCACAGTGGGGCGGTGTCAATGTCAAGCACTATAGAAACCAAAGGCAGGGTATGCCGAACACAGAGACACACAACCATACACACACAACAATCACATTGATTTTGCCTCTGCATGCATACTTGGAGAGAACCCACAGAGGCACGGGGAGAACATGCAAACTCAATGCAGAAAGACTATGAGCTTGAGCCAGTAATTCAAACCCAATGGTTCAAATTAACTAGGCAATGCAAAGTGATATTTTTTACATTGACGTTATGGTTGGCTGTATTAAACAGGAAGTAGAAGTAGCAAGCTAGTTTGAATATAAATCAGAAATGGACGAATGTTTTAAGGAACCTGTTGCAATCAGGCAAGTTGTGATAATTTCATTATGTTAGTTAGTGTTAGGGACAGAACATCAAGAGAGAATTGAGATTCTGAGGCTCATTCCGAATAGTAGTGCTAATCAGCAAGAACACTGTAAAGGTATGGAGGACAATCTTTTATTTCCGGGTTGGTCATGTAAATCAGTGGTCCTTCTAATAGTCAAAAATTCCGGTGATATGTTTACGCAAGTCCGTTCTACATGCTCGTCCCCAGTCAGCTATCTTTTTCTTTCAGCCTTTCAACTTTCAGCCGCATATGTGTGGTGAGCTATGGTTTCAGACAGTCATTGAAGGTCGCCTTTCTCACCACGGTTCTTTGAAAATAGCCGAGGGTCGTAAGAGAAAAAGTGTCTAGGAAGTGTATGAGAAGAAAAGATTGGCCTCAGAAGAGGCAGATATATCCCAGAATGCTTTGCACAGAGAGCTCTCCTCACAAAGCATTATGGGATTTGCTGTCACTGCTGCCTGCTGTTGCCATAGGCTGTCGCTACCCTACAGAGGTGACTAATAACAAACATGGCGCAGGCACCACGCAGTGATGGAGGAGGAGTTATGTGACCAACGGAGCAAAAAGCAGCGATCATCTGTCTAAACTTTCAGTTAACTGAGTTTGCTGAGTCCACTATATAGTCTCCGCTTTATAGTAAGCTTGTATGAGCTATAAGAACAGCACATTTTCAACAGGGCATGCACGAGGAGAAATGGTTGTGCATGCATTTTTTTAAGAGAGCAGGTCTTTTAAAAATTCCTCTACAATACTTTTAAGGCAAAGTGGAAGTGCATCACCAGTCACCATGATCAATGACATCCAAATAGAGAGAAAGGAGCTAGGAATAGGAAGCAAGATGCCTAACTCCATAGGGGCTATACAGTTTCCCACAATCTTTTCAATGACATAATGTAAAGGCACAACCCACCTCATTGAGTTTTATAAATACATGTTATGTCTTCTCTTGTACTGTATGATACATGGGAATGTCTTCGCTTCATATATTTTGAGTTTCATTCATGTGCATATCCACCACGCATATAACTGTCCAAGTAGCTTTCCATTGCTGCTTTCCTACCTGGATAGAGATCTTATTTTTTCACTGCACTCAAACTCTTTAAATGAGATACTTCAAAAATCCTCCTAAAAAAACTATGGAAAAAATATTTATAAGGGTTTAATTATTATTATTATTATTATTATTATTTTTTTTAACGGCTTTCAAAATACTCGCAACAGTTCTGTCTATTTAACGGAAGCAGTCCTCCAGCAGCACCTTTTAAAAAAAGGTAGCTAGGCCATTAATAAAGATCTTGTCAGGCCATTTGTCCTCTGCTCCCAATGACAATATGATGGTTTGGTGTCTACAATTGCGTTATGCCTATTATTCTTTATATCGGAGGTCTTCAACAGGGGTCCGCAACCCCTAGGGGGTCCGCGGAGGTACCTCAGGGGGGTTAAGAAAGTTTTGGTTGAGCACACTTTCTTTTTTCATATTTCTCCCTGCAATTTTTTTCCACTAATTGAAATGTCTTTAAATCCACATTAACATGAATTCAAACACACTGTAGTAAACAGATAAATGGAGGCAGAAGATGTCTTTCAGTCATCAATGCACACATTCAGCGACACACAGGAGCTCTTTCAAGCTGGGCACCGTTTCATTCACAACACCTGTCCCATCAACCAGGAATCAGAATCAGAAATACTTTAATAATCCCAGGACGAAATTACTTTCGTTACGTTATTCCATATTTAATAGTGACTGAAGAACCAGTTTGATATAATACAATTTCATACAATATATATGATTAGGGGGTCCAAGCTCTATCTTGTCATCAGCTCGGGGGTTCTTGCACTGGAAAACGTTGAAGACCCCTGATTTATATCATTCCCATGTTCCTTTAATGTTTTCTTTTCAAAACTGAGAACGAAATGCATGATTTTTATCCCCACTCCTTCTTTTCTCCTCTTACTCTTGGTTAGACTAACGTCCAGAGAACGACTTCTGTGTTAATTTAACCGAGAACACAACCAAAACTGTACATAAACTACAATTAAGCAGAACGTTTAACGTGAACACCATCTCCTTTCACTTAGTGTCAGCTACAACTGAGACAGATGAAATAAAAACTTCCCACATACAGGAACCCCTCTTTATAGCTGAACTGCTCATAAGATCTGTTATGCAAACTCAGCCCCCTGGATGGTTTTTCGTCATCTTGCTGGTACCTGAAATAAATACTCCCACCAACACAGCTCCCTTCTGTAGGAGGGGAGCTGTGTTTTTTCAGACCTGTAACACAGTTGGATGTAAAAGAAAAAAAAAAAAAAAAAAAAAGTAATATTTATTTATTTTGACATTATTTTATATAAAATATTTTATTCAGCATTAAGAAATAGTGACAAAAAATGTTAATAATGTGTCAAAAATGTGTTGTATATCTTATAAGTTAAGCAATTAAATAAAATTATTTTTAGAATAATTATTCGTAAACATTTTTTATGAATAGTTATTCATAAAAAATGTTTTGTTTTATCTTTAAGTTGTATTTTCTGTTCCAACAAAGGCTGAAAAAAGTTGAAGTTGGTAAGTGAATAGCTTCTATCAATGAGATAAAGTATATAGATTGAGCTGATATTTTACCAGGGCTACTTATGGTTTTTAGATTAAATCAAATGTACATCTTGCAAATAATTCTCTAATTTTAGAAATTATTATTCTGTGGGGAAGCAGTATACAGTAAAAAACTGTAGAGTGATCAAATCACAGTCCCATTAACGCTTTACAGACTTGGGGTTATGGAAGGAGGCCTTCGACAATCGATGACTTGAAGCTCATCATCCAAGTTGAGAGAAAAGATGCTGAGCAGTGATAAGAAAACTGTAGTAGAAAACTATACCTTTTTAAGTGTTAAGGATTTTAGAAATCACTGGCAGAATCAGAAATGTAAGTCAAAGTAAATAGATGTTTAGAAAACGATGATACACTCCATCGTTGTGTCACTCTCATGTCCTAGAAGAAACAAATGTATTAGTTTGCTGGTGAAGATTCTCTGTCATTCAGGTCATAGTCACTCCATAAAAAGCTAAAAAAAAACAGTCCACTGGACTTAGTTTCAGGGCTGCTCAGTGGTACAGTGGGTAGCACTGCTGCCTTTCAGGTCATTCTACATGGAGTTTGCATGTTCTCCCTGTGGATGCATGGGTTCTCTTCAGATACTCCAGCTTCCCCACAGTCCTGTTACCCTGCGGTAGAATGGTGACCTGGTGTACCCTGGACAACTGTCTACTCTCCCGTAGACAGCTGGAATAGTCACCAGCACCCCTTGCAACCCCAGTTGGGATAAATCGCGATGGAAGATGGATGGATTGATTTAGGCTCCAAGTTTGAAGAGGTTTCGCTTCCTGGATGGAAAGCGAAACCTCTTCAAACTTGGAAAACTAAGCTCAGTGGATTGCTTTTTTTTTACTTTTTTTTTTTTTTTTTATGTATTAGTTCAAAAGAAAAAAAATATCTTTAGCTGCTGGGGGCAGGAGTATTTCTGGACTTAAAAAGTAATAACAATTAACCTGATATATGGAGACATGCTGAATTTGCCGTTACAAAGCTGGTTAGAAAACAGGTTTTTATCTTGTTTTTTATCATTTAAACATGTTTCCTTGTAGAATTGTCATAAGTAAAGAGTCTTTTAAATATTTAGATACATTTTGTAACTGTTTTTGTAGGGATTAGATGATCTAATGTAGTGAACGGCTAGCAAAATAAAAGATCTCTTACCTATATAATTTTGTGGTAGAATCTGGAAGTATATACAGTATTTCTTTTGGTGGGGGGGATTGCTTAAGGGTTTTTTAATTACCAGGGAAATTTAGCCTTAAATTTTTAGGAATGGAAAAGGTTAGGAAGGGTTAGCGCCATTGTGGTATTGTTTTTTTTTTTTTTTTTTTTCTGTTTTTGTTTTATTCTCACTTTCTTTTTAAAATGATAGTTAACAGAACAGGATTCAGATGTTTAAAACAGACATAGACAAGGCAAGTTAATTTATACATTGCAGAAAATTTCAGTAGAGAGAATTCAATGTATTGTACATGTGAAAAAAATAGGAAAATGGAGAAAACTACATTGCACCAGGATAAAGGTTATTACATTATTAATTATCATAAATAATAAAGGACAATAAAAATGAATAATTAAAATAAGATGATTCTAAAATAAGAAAAACTATAAAATTATGATAAGAACTTAAAAGACAAGTTGGACTGCAAACTGAGCTAATAATGTTTATAGATAGCACAATCAAAGGCAACTCTAAATAAATAACTTTCTAATCTTGATCTTAGGCACACAACAAAAATAATCAATGCATCTTTTGCATCTACTTACTGTAGGCATATTTTGTTACCTTAACACAATTATTTTATGCTAACTGCTAACTTTAAAATGTTAATAAACATTTGTTTTCCAGCTAAAATAGAAAAATCAATAGACCCCCCAAACTTAAAACAGGCCTTTATTTTCTAATGATGTATCTCTAACCACATTTATAAAATATTGGATGTAGTCTGGTATCTGTTTTGGTTTAACGTCCTGATTCTATTGCAAATTCAAAGTGTGATTGGGCACTAGTGTTTGTGGATGTTCTTTGGCAAGATTTACTGGTAGAGGAATGGTCTTAAAAACGCACAGCTTCCTTTAGTGAGATAATCGATTTCTAAAACATTGTGTTAGTTTTGGACCTAATGTAAAACTAATCTATCATATTATATTTATCTTGTATATTCCTCAAAGTATTTGGAGTCATCAAGATGTCCTTGTTATTTGTGGGTCATTTTGTTACCTGGATTAACCCTTCCAACCATCAGAAGGGATTTTTTTTATTTGTATTATCTCTTATATTTGCAGGTTGGTTAATTATCAGGTTTGATTTGATAAAGTGAGTTTGCTAAGAAATGTAGTTTAATGGCATCTAATTCGCAAATTAACACAAGGGCAATTTCTTTTTTCCAGTGTGCCAGGTTGGTTTATGTAGCTTTTTGTTAATAAACATTTCATTTGAAAACAACTTTTGTAATTTCATAAATTAAAACAATAAAATAACAATTTTAAAGGCACACTATGCAACATTTTTCACTTAATTAATGTGTTTCATAACGTTTTGGATGATTAAATGAGTCATTTCAGGTCGAACAAAGGTTTTCTCTGCCGCCCTGGTGGTCTGTAGGGGAAATACCGCACCTGCAATTGCAGGAGCCCTCGGCCCGCACCCACAGGCTCAGAAGCCTCGTGTATCGCGAGAGTCGGTCTTGCTTTACGGCGAGAACTGCTACACGCCCCCTGTGAAAGGCATGCTCATTGCTAGCGCAGTGGCGATATTTGTGCAGTTATCATGGCGAAACCAGCGAGAAAACAGTGAAAGCCCATGTCGGAGCAGGCAAGAAAGAGGAAAAGGGCTCTCTACCGCAGTAGACATGGTGATTCGTTGCGTTCGCCTGTCTGCTAAGCTCAAAACAACTGCGCCTGGCTACGGAGAAACCAGGAGAACAGCTGAGCATATTTACGACAGTGCACTTTTACTTTCGCCCTCTGGGGGGAGCCTCGCTGGAAAATCAACACCGGTTGCATAGTATACCTTTAAAAAAGACAAAAATGTGACCAAGAATACAGAAAATTATGTTATATGAATAAAAGTCAGATTCCTTGTGCCAACATACTTGACTAACAAAGCTGATTCTGGTTCTGAATATTCAGTACCTTTTTATGCTTGGATTTACATTCTTTTATAGTCATTCAAATTACTTTTAAAAAGCATTGATATTTATAAACATAAACATCTGAAGTGTTTATTTAGTAGATAAAAAGGAAAAATATCAAACCACATTGACTAAATATGTAACTTTAACAACATAGATGTGATTTCTGTGGGTCGCATTGTTGTCAGCTGGATAATTCTGATTCTTACAGATATAATATTTAGATAACTTTTCACATATTCTGTTTTCACTTCAATCAAATATTCAAAGCAAGACTGTATCTTATTCTTGACTTAACATATATTTCTAACTTTCTTCATTCCTTTACTCCCTGAAAGCTAAGTGTGTTCCTTGTTGATCACCTGCATCCATTTTCATTGCATGTTGGCTATAAAAGACATTTACACACAAATCCTTTCTTTGCAGCAAGCAGTGAGGTCCTTTCATTTCTTAGGCCAAGATGTCTTTTCAAATAATTTTCTTTAGATTTTGAAGCACATTCCAATCTCAAAAGGACTTTTTTTTATTTCTTTTTCCCGTTTGCCAATGATTATAAATCTAAATACCTCAGTGTTGACATTTTGCCCGCCTCATCATTGTCTTGCCATTTTACCCCTCCGTCAGCGGTTACTTTTCCTGCCAACATCTTGTCATCGTGCCAGAGCTTATGCAGATTTTAAGATGTGCTATTCACGCGGATGTTAAGACACACAGAGGGACGCCAGGCTTAGTGTGCAGAACAGACCGGCACACTGCACACTCCTGTCTTCTCCGATCATCTTTGATTCATATGGGGCTGTCACTGTCCCAGTTGCATCAGCTCAAACTCATAACTGTATGTGCTGTCAGAGGGCTGTATAATGCAGAGAGGCGATAACATTGTGGCGCTAGCAGGTGGAAAAAGGCAGCTGTAGTGATACTGGGTGCTTATCTGTTCCTTTCAAGTGCCCACATAAGGCAATAGAGTCTGCTGGGTGAAGCTATAGAAGTGGCAGAGAGGCTGAGAAGAATGTGATGGCATTCGCCGAGATGAGAGTTAGCATGTGTGACCCGGAAAACTGTACTTTTGCTTTGTGCATGAGGTGCATTAAGAATCTTAACTCCTTCTACCTTCCTCTTCCTATTAGAATGTACCACCACTCTATATTCATCATTATAGACATTATAAGTCAAGTCTCATGTTCTCTCAAGGGCATCTTGTATTAAATCAGTAAGCTTCTTTCACCAATAGGTAAACAGATTATCCTAGTTGTTTTTGCAGAAATCTGCCTGTTTCTCCTGTTTAACTCTAACAATTCTCACTGTGTCTTATCCAGCGTTGATGGATAAGCCAAATAATTGCTTTACAAAGTCGCTCTGTCTTTCCAGATGAGAAGCTCCTGCTGCTTGCAGGTGGCTCTGTCATCCCCTTAAGTAGGTCTACGGGTCCTCTCTTCAGAGGCCACTCAAGGACGTCCGAGTTCAAGCTACCTTCTGATCTAAATAGACTTCCACCGGGGCTAAAAAGAAAGCACCCCCTCTTCCTGTTCAGTGATTTGATGTATCAAGAAGCTGTCACTGTCAACTAAATCTTTGCTGCATCCATATTTAAAAGGAAAAGGAGCAGCCAGGTCTTGCCAATCAAATACACTTAAATAATTGATCGTCAGTAAAAGTGTCCACCACTGTGAAAGCCGCTTTTTTGTTGTTGTTGCAGTTTGCTTGGGAGGTGAAAACTGCAGATTTGTGTTCACACAAGGGCAGGGCAGAAAGACCCCATAATCACCTTCAAGAAGTGATTGCCACTTCCTATCAATCTAGGAAAATATAAAGATGTATTCCCAAGTAATGTGTTATGCATACATTTAGTCAGACTTCAGCTTCCAGTCTTCCCACACATTGGCATAGTAAGTTTGGACTGCCTTCTCCCTCACAATTGATCCCTTCCAATTTGGGTTTGGGTCTAGCCACTCAGTGTGTGAGTGTGTGTGTGAATGGGTGAATGAATGTAGTGTAAAGCGCTTTGGTCAGGTCTCCTAACCTGAATAAAGGCGCTATATAAGTACATGCCATTTACCATTTACCATTTACTTGACTGATGGCGCCATGTTAGCTGCCCTTAACAAAACATTCTATTCAATCATCCCCTAATGAGTGATACTCACATTGGCTTCTCTGTTTCTTCATTGGTAGACCACAAGCAAAACAGGTTGGCAACATCATCATCATACTAAAAAAAGGTAACCCCAAACAGGGATATATGCTGTCCTCTCCCTTTTCACACTGTCGTCCCTTTGATCTTAAACTCTTGCACATCTTGAACTGTTGATCAAGTGTTCCGTCTCCACTATTGGAGGATGAGACCCATGACAGGAGAAAAGCTGGTTATTTGTCCCAGTGGTGCAGCCACAGCCTTTTCTCTCTGATGGTAGATAAGACAGAGAAGATTTCAGGAGAAAATACCCAAAGCAAGGTTCTGCTAGAGCTGTGGTGGGTAAAGGGGTCTTTTGTTCCCTAGTGTCCATGTCTAAGGATCTCTAATGGGCCACCAACACCACATCAAAGGCTGAGATTGCTAGTCCCTCTCCCTCTTCTTTAAGCTTAGATCATCAGCCACATCTGCCATCATGGTTTCTTGCAGAGCACTACTCTGTAAGAAAAAGAAAAAACATATATGTGTCTTTCAGAAGAATTCAAGAAAGCTTCCTCTATTTCCACCGTCTACATCCATGAAGAGGGGGATTTACCATTAGGTCATACTAGGAAGTTGCCTAGGGACCCAAGTTACTGGGGGCCCCATAAAACTCTGTTTACATGTATAGTTAATACAATAATTCCTTATTTGTGCACATTAATTATGTTTTTGATAAAATTCCTCTCATTACAATGACATCAGTAGGCTTATAATGTTAAGTGTGTCTCTTATTATTACATTTGCCATCGCCTTTTTGGGAATATAGGAAGGAGAAATCGGCTAAGTGATCTTAGTGATTGGAAAAAAATTTCATTTCTTTTTGAGACCACATGAAAGTCAGCTGAGTACAAAACATAGAGAGGAAAGCAACAAGAAAAGGGACAAGAAGAGAGGAACAAAACATAGAACTATTAATGTAATGGGTGTGTTTTATGTGTTGTCTTCTCAATTCATAGGGCCCCCTGCCTGTTTTGCCTCAAAGTTCCTAAATCCAACCCTTCATCCATGTGCAACATGAGCAATTGCTGCATACTCAGTGATCCAATGCAAGCGACTGAATGAGAAGAGTGAATGCTTCAAGTCAATGATTTAATGCTATCTGCTGTGTTTCAATTGATTTAAAAAATTGACATTAAATTGAAAATAACCTGACTCCACTGTTTGATTGAAAGGGTCTATTTGGAATGCATATAGCCGACTTTTAATCTGTCTACTGTACAGCAGAGGTTTTTAAAAATGGCTGGGAAGGGCAGGGAAGGCGGCTCCCACAAAACTATTAAATAGATAAATAATCGTAAAATAATTTTCTAAAACAGCTTCCGAAGCATATCTGGTCATTACATTAATATTCACAAAGATGGGTAATGAGGAAAGGCTGCAGTATGTTTTCAGTCTTAAAGTAAGGTGATCAGCTTACTGTAATCTAATCTGGGGACATTTCCAGCTCGTAGAAGAAAATAAATACATATTATAAAAATTAAAATAAGAAACAGGGACAGTGATGGTTTCATCCATTCTTTTTTTATATTTATTAAGATTTAAACAGCAACAATCCAGTGTAAAAAAACAGCCAAATAACTTATAACTCTAATTAAAATAACTATCTGATGATATAAACCAAAGATGACCAATCAGTTCTAAAAACATCTTTAGATGAACCCTTGTTGATCCTTGGAGAACCACGGGACGTCTGGTCACTGTATCTTAAACAGCTAGCTCTTTTAAAGCCTTGCAAGATCAGATGGAACATAAAGCAGTTGATCTTTTTTTTTTTTTTCAACAAAAACTTGGAAACTGCCGTTCCTTGCTTTTAATTAAGCTACATCTGCACTGTCAAATGCTCAACTGAGCTCATAGAAAATCCTAGAAGAATTAATACCTGCCCTTTCTATGGGCATGGTTTCAACTATGACTAATGAACGAGCAGCCAGCAAACTATGGCTATTTCTATGTCCAATACTAGTATCGGCAGGCACTTTAATGCCATTTCAAATAACATAGTGGAGTAACTTAATGACAAGGTGCGAGACAGCAGCTTGGCCCTGCAGATGGATGAACCCACTGACTGTAAAAGAGACTGCTCACTGATAAATGACAAAAGATTCACAGAAGGCAATAATATGAGTGAGGAGTTGCTTTTCTGCAAACAAGTTCCTGGAAGAGCCATTTCAGAAAAACTATTTAAAATCACTGACTTGACTTTAGGGATGCTTATCTATAATGGGAGGGGTATCCACAGATGGGTTGCAGGCTATAGCCAGGAAAAGGGGAGGAGGAGGCCGCTCACCCAGAGTAACTACACAAAAATTGAGGGAACTGCATGATGCACAGTAAAGCACTGGTGTTTAAATACATTCAAAATGGCCCTTCCCAGTCAAAAGCCTGCCGAATGGCAATAAAATCCCCTTCAACTTCCAGCCACTGGCCACTCGACTTAATCGTTTTAAGTGGAAGTATGTGTTTTTGTACCATTTAAGATGTATTCCAAGAATTTTTAAACATTGTTATAACCCCATTGTAATCTTTTCACTTTAGGGGCGACTTTCTTTGTGATGTAACCTACATTAAACTTTCTGATCTACAGTAAAGTCAGTTCAAAAGACTAATGCAAAACATTTTTATCTTTGTGTTTTCTTATCTTTTTACTTAGTGAGTGAAATCACAGTCCTGATCTTTCCTCTTCTCACTCTCTGCCCTCAGCTATTGGTGAGCCGGTAGAAATCGAGTGGTTTAACCCCCTGGGTGATCGCATGGTGAGTTCCAAACGCATGTCGCTGCAGACCGAGGGGTCCCGATCGCGGCTCGTCATCTACAACGCCATCATCGAGGACGCGGGAATCTACCGCTGTCAAGCCACCGATGCCAGCGGTCACACAGAGGAGGCGTCGGTTGTGCTGGAGATCTACCGTAAGTTTAACCATGTTACCGTGACACCGGTTAACCTGCAGATGCTCCATGGCCTCCTTGGTAAAATCACACATGAAGAGAATAAAGCTTAGAAATTAAACTTTGATCATGCTGAGAGAAAGATGATTCATATTCCCATCTACACCACAGGCTGTTAAAGATAACCCTACTCTTGAGGTCAATGCGTACCTTAAGCTCTGTGTGAACCCCTGTGAAGCTGTGTTCCCCATTATAGTATGATAACAGCTAGTAAAGCCTACGGGATCCGGTTCCTGGCAGACTTAATGAGCGTCACAGCACTTTGTTTCACCTGCCTTTGTGACCCGTTAACATTGTGAGGCAGGGGTTGTCTGGGTCTCTGCAGAGACTGTCCCATCACTGACCCTGCTCTACCAGTAAGAAGTCAGTTAGCTGCCATTATTTGACGTAACCCTGAACACATTAAGCTAAACCGATAAAGGCTTGTTTTTGCTCTTCCTTGGGCATAAAAAAACATTTCTAGAACGTGTGTAGAAAAATGTAGTTATGTTTAAATCATATACCTTACACTGAAGGCAAAAAACAACAAAAAACTGTTTATTTAAAATGATAAAAAATAAAACTTTTAACAGTTTTATACTTATATAATTTTAAATATCTATCTTAAAAGAGATTATTTGATCTGCAAGCCTAGTATGTCAAGGCCAGTGGGCGGAGCTTGTGATCCTTCAATCAAGATTAGTTAAAAACCTTCAATCAATTAGATATAGGCTTGTTAGCTGTTTTAATTTCTTTAAGTCTCTCTTGTTACCTTGTAAATAAATACAGGCAATAACTTATAGGCTTACAGCATATTTATTTAAATGGTGTAATGTATATATTATTCAGTTGTTTTATGAATATAGTCAACCTAAGTTACTGTAATAAACACATTCACTAATAATGTTTTAATTTATTGTAATCAACCAGTATTTATATTTTATAGCTTAGCACCTCTGGCTTTCTGTAGAGTTAATTTCTGAAGCCACTTTAATTAAGGCCCAAACTACATGAATAATGAAAGGTTTCTTTATCAGAACCTCTAAGGGTTTCAATAAGCCCATCTCCAGGCAAATAAAGTGTTGAATTTTACATGATACAGAGCTGTATAAATAACATATGAGCAGTTACATCCTTGAAATGACCTGACTCTAGATGAAAGAAGACACACTCCTTCCTGTTCAAAGCCTGATCAGCCACACAGAATGAATTAACCATAAAGTGGAGGATTTTCTACATGGAAAAATCACATTGCAACAAAGTGAACCCTGTGATGTGACTGACTAAATACCCTTGTGAATAATCAGGAGACAAACCAAGTTTAATTAGAAGGAATGTCAAAGTACAACGATCAAACTCCAGAAAACACACGGTCATATGCACGTCTACATGCCGGAAATCCTGTGCTACTGTCTTTCCTCTGTCTCCCGGTGAGGCATTAGCAGAAACATCACAGCCCCAATCCCACCTGCCGCCGCTCAGCCATAGCCTCATTCACCACATAACCAGCCCCGTTGTTTCCCTGGCAACAGAGCGCCGCTCATTCACGGCCCCACGCTGAAGGTTTCATGAGTGGAATGCCAATGAAGAACCCGCTGGAAAGCTGGAGGCTGGCATCCTACCTGCACACAGCTGGAGCGAGCGAAAGGCTTCTGAGGTGGACCTGTTAGTCTGCAGCATGTTAGACGGAACATTCTGACCTCTAGGTTAAAGTACTGACATCCCATCAGTACCTGCAGACATTTCCACACAAGCTGGCAACCACAAAGAAATCAATGCAACCAGATTGCAAAAGTGAAAATAAAAAGTACAGAGTTGACCCACCAAATTATTGATTTTGTTTTTCAGGGAAACAGCGTTCAGACTGCTTCCACAAAAAAATAAGAAACCATCAGTCAGTCTCAGGAACTCAGTGAATTCTAACATGATAATCTGAAAAGATGCCATCTAGGCAATAAGTCAATTTCTAAAACTGTCCTTCCCCCAAATTTTCCACACTGAACCGAGTAGTTTTATAACAAGGTGTAACCATTCAGACCATAAATACCCTGTAAAATTACAAAGCGGATGTATGGTTTGCTGAAATCATCCGGTTTCTGAAAGATCAGGAGCTACACTCCTCTAAACTTGACGTGACGTTTGAACTTACCCCAGATAACACAGCTGCATCCAAGCTTTACATCATCATGGCAATTCATTGGGTGGATGTAGTGGTGTAAAGCCGATCATCCCTGCACTCTGGAACCTCTGGCGGGTATAGGTCACTGCAGGAGACAGGTGTCTACTGCTATCCCACTAGAACTCTTGCCCAGTTCAAGTCAGACTTAGGTCTGTTAATGTCACAGCACTCTTGAAGTCTGAAGCAAACTGCGGATAGACATGTCTCACTTGCATTGGGAGGAGCTACACTGTCCTTTTTCCTTTGCCTGTCTCTTTTGTGTCTTGCCTTTATTTGCTGTGCAGTCAGTTTGTCATGTTACAATCAAACTGTTGTTGAGCAGTAGAGCCCCGCCTAAAGAAGAATCTGGATGCTAGGCGAGTTAAATCCCCAGCTGCCTTAAAAAGATCCAGGCACTCTGAGATTTGCTGCTGCTGTTTGTAGGGGCTGAAAGTAAACATACAGCTTTGCAGGAGGAGAAACATTAGCTTGAATGATGTGGCTAGCCCCTGAATCATTTCTGATTGGTTGACGCGCTGCAAAAGTTCAGTGCTGCCTCTGATGTCCAGACACATGTCATGCATTTAAGAGCTAAAACTATGATGCACCAGATGAACTGAAGAAGCCACTTTTATTTGGATAAGTTTGGGTTAATCTAGTAGTTGTTAACTACAAATGAACCTATTCTGAATCAAGTTGGCCAACACACAGCCACACTTGCTGAACACAGGTTCAACATCCTCTAAATCCTAGGATTCTAGAAAAGTTGCAGGTAAAATAAAGATCACATGCAAGAGTACATAAGTAATGTTATTTTAGTTATGATCATTTTGTTTCAAATAAGTAGAAAATTAAAACCATGTCCAATAAGGTTAATGTTATGCATTGCTAAATACATTCCTTACATCAAGTGGTTGTTTATTGCTTTTTGGTGTCATTATAGTTTAGTTTAGGTTTACCTTTAAGTTAGTTTTTGAAAGTATACATCATTGTAAACATTAGGTGTAGTCTGGTTTAATCCAAATTATGATTTATTTTGTTTAGGACCACAAGTACAGATAACAAAAATAGGAAATACTATAAAATAGTCCAGGAAAATCCAGTTATGATGATAGTGACAATGATGATGTGTTGCTGCCTGAGAACTGAGCTGAGGATGATAAGGGGGATGCAGACAGTTATGATATAAGGAAGCAGTTTGCTTAAAGTCAAGATCATTTCTAGGTTGATGCAGGACAGGAAGAAGGGTGTGGTCAGCATCATGAGATATTTATCTCTAAACATGTACCAATCCTTCTTTGTTGAAGAAATATGGAGACATGTTTGTTCCTTTTTAGAGTTAAGAAACATTAGAGGTTTAGAGTTGTTAAAATATCTAAATGTATGTTAAGGTGCTTTTAACACTAGATGTCCCAGAGATTTTCAGTTTTCCTGCAAGCCCCCCTCCCCTCTGCAAGTTTGTGTATTCACTCTGCCTTGCTAACTGTCCCTATTGTAATGCAAGTAACCTGTGATATGACCAGCCCTTCTACATTAAGACTGGATAAAGGCTGAAACAAACTGGCATCAAGACCAAGTTCCAAGCACTTTTCAGTACCTGCCCCTGCAACATCATACCTTTTTGCAGGAATATATTTATATGTCATATCTAAATTTTTATTTAGGCAAACCTATTGAACAACCAGATATCATAGTGGTCCTAGTTCCTGAGCTGAGAGCAAGTCATAACCATGATTTTCCAACAAGGCAAGGCAGAGCCTATTTCTATTGTCCATTCACCAACAGACTCATTTATATTGCAAAGCTCACTATATGAAAGAAAGAATAATTGTATTTTGTCTTGTCTCGCCTTTTTATGTCATTCAAAATTTAATCTTAGAGAATGACAAACAGTATGCCTTTAGTATTGGAGTAACATATATGTCACAAAAGGAACAGCCCTAGTCTCTTCATCTCACAATGCTGTCTCATGTGTTCTTCCTTTATTGCCTTTTCTTGCATACAAATGTTACGAAGTTCATTTGCAAGTAGCAGAATTAACTTTGGTGGACTCTCTTTGGTCCCTGTGCATGGCTTGTACAACACATGCTCGTCTGTTGCAGCCAAGCTTGTACGCCAAGCCAAGCCAAGCTTGAAATCTCAATAATTCTGAGTCGATCTGCTGGGCCTATTTATTCTGGGAGCTAGACTTCCCACCCACAACCTTTACATTTCCACCTGCCGCCAGATTGGAATTTGAGCTGGAAACGGGTTTCCAGCACAAAACCGGCTTTCCGCTGGAAATCGTGAGCGGATGATGTTTGCTTGTTTGCCCTCTAGTAAATATGGCAGATGGTCATTGTTGTATAAATATTCTTGTCAGCTGATGGAAATATTTTCATTGTACAGATCAGTTGGGGGGACTGGAGCCCAATTCCCACCCCAAACAGCTCAATTTTGAAAAACAACAGACAGAAGGTATAGCCTCAGAAAGTTTTTTTTTTTTTTTTCAGATAAAGAAAAACAGTCTACATATGGATAAAGCACTAAATATAATGTGGAAAAATGTAAAATGCAATTGTCCCATCTAGCAGTTTCCACATTCCCATGGTGAGCCTTTCCTACATTTGCCACAGGTAAATTTGCCGCAGTGGACACAACGTTCAGTACTTCTGTTGTTATTGCAGAGTATGCGCACCTGGCATTGAGTCTTTTTTCTGCTGGGAAACTCTCATCTCACGACGTAGCTGTTTTTGCTCTTCCTCTTGTGTCTTTTCCTGCAGGAGCCTGTTTTTGAGTTCCTCTGAAAGCTCCAGCATGAACAGTCGACGACTTTCTTTGGATCCTGTACACGCTGTGTACAAAACATGTGCATTTGTGGCGGCCATGTCAAGCAGGTTATAAAACACAGCCATAGGCCACCTCCGTGTTCCTGCACGCACAGAGTAGTTGCGCAGTTTCTGGTCCATAATATCAACACCACATTTGAGATGGTTGTAATCAACCACAGTGTTTGGTTTTTGTTTTTGAATGTCCACAATTTCCACTCTGTGATGCATGGTACTCAGAAGAAAGACAGATTTCTTTTTTTTTGTCGCATACACCATCAGCAAGGCACTTCCAGATTTGAGGACCTGCGTGGAGTGCAACTGGCGCCCCGAGGTTTCCTTTGCAGTTGCTGGTAGCTCCCGACGGATTTTGTTGATGGTGCCAAGCAGAGTTGTATTTCGCTGAAGGAGCCTGTTAGCCAAAGACAGAGGTGAAGAAATTGTCCATAGCTACAGTCCTTCCCTTGTCCAAAAATGGTTCCATCAATTTCAGAACAACGTTCTCTGACAACCTCTCTCCTTTTGGACGAGTGGGATCCTTTCCCAAGTAAGGGATGGCATTACACATGTATTTTGTGTCCAGATCTGCTGCAATCCAAAACTTGATTCCAAACTTGTCAGGCTTGGATGCAATGTACTGCAAAAAGGGGCACCGAACCTTGGACGGAAACAGCTGCTCATCCACAGTAACATGCTGCCCTGGACTGTAGGACGACACACAGTTCTGAACAAACCGCATCCAGATGTCAGAAATTGCTGCAAATTTGTCATTGTGTATGCGTTCCTTGCGGGTGTCCTTGTTGCCAAAACGAAGGTACCGTCTTATTCCAAAAAAACGGTTACGAGGCATTATGGGTTTGATATCTGCGTTTCCGAATTTATTGGCCCACATGTGTCGCATGGGACCAATGTAACCCATGGCAGCCCTTCTAAAAAGGATTGCGAGGAAAGCCATCAGCTCGTAGACACTCATCTGCCAGCTGGGATTTGTTCTGCGGGCCTCGTGGACTGTGCAGTCTCTGATGGTCAGCAACATGTTCATATCCAACAAACACAGGAAGCTGCGAAGGCGGCTTGTGATTTTGCGCTTCGCAGAATCTGTTGGCCCTCTGGATCCATTGAAGGCAGTCTGTGGGGTTTCAGGAACAGAAAAGTCTTCAACTTTCCAGTGGGACCAAACAGTGCCATCTTTCGCCTTCTCTGTGGATCCAGGCATTGTGCCAACATCAGCAGTTTTTTGTTTTTTGCAAGGAGGGGAGTTGCCGCGCACTGTGTCTTCCTCTTCATCTGATGTAGCCTCAGTGTTTGAACTGTCCCGCTCAGTCATATAATTGACCACTCGGCCCCTGGTGCGTCTTTGGAGGGGAGGATTTGCTGGTGCAAAAGCAGTCGCATTCTCATATGAATCATCCTCTTCACTTGAAGAATCGGTTGCGCCGTTTTCATTCTGAAATGCTAAGTCTCCAACAGATCCACCATCAGATTCGTAGTCTGGCATGCTCTGAAGCATGGCTAAAGCCTCTTGAGCGTTCATCCTTCTTGGTCGCCTTGGTTGTGCCATGGTGAATTCCGGGTGAATTCTGAGTCTGTGTGCTGTGCCTGCTCTATTTATCCCCACAGAAATTCTGTAAATTACTCAACTCCTTGAAAAAGCTCATTTAAAACACAAAGAGAGGCAACTTTAACAAATAAACCCCAGCACACCAGCTGAAGTCACCAAACCACATTCCTACATTTGCATTTGATTTGAAAATGGAGCACCAGAGGAGAGCCGTTAACACCTTTGGGCGGATACTTGATACAAACTAGGTGCAGACTAAAGTCTGCACTTTGGGACTTCTAGTGTTAAAACCATTCAATGAAATGAGTGGAACTGAACGTATTATGAAACGGTTAGTTTTACTCTTCCATTAAAGCAGCACTGCATAAATTTCTATTATACAGTGGGGCAAAAAAGTATTTAGTCAGCCACCAATAGTGCAAGTTCTCCCACTTAAAAAGATAAGAGAGGCCGGTAATTTTAATCATAGATAAACCTCAACTATGAGAGACAAAATGAGAAAAAAAATCCAGAAAATCACATTGTCTGATTTTTAAAGAATTTATTTGCAAAATATGGTGGAAAAGAAGTATTTGGTCAGTTACAAACAAGCAAGATTCCTGGCTCTCACAGACCTGTAACTTCTTCTGTAAGAGGCTACCCTATCCTCCACTCGTTACCTTCATTAATGGCACCTGTTTGAACCCGTTATCAGTATAAAAGACACCTGTCCACAACCTCAAACAGTCACACTCTAAACTCCACCATGGCCAAAACTAGAGAGCTGTCAAAGGACACCCGAAACAAAATTATAGACCTGCACCAGGCTGGGAAGTCTGAATCTGCAATAGGTAAACAGCTTGGTGTGAAGAAATCAACTGTGGGATCAATTATTAGAAAATGGAAAACATACAAGACCACTGATAATCTTCCTCGATCTGGGGCTCCACGCAAGATCTCATCCCGTGGGGTCAAAATGATCACAAGAACGGTGAGTAAAAATCCCAGAACCACACGGGGGGACCTAGTGAATGACCTGGAGAGAGCTGGGACCAAAGTAACAAAGGCTACCATCAGTAACACACTACGCCGCCAGGGACTCAAATCCTGCAGTGCCAGACGTGTCCCCCTGCTTAAGCCAGTACATGTCAAAGCCTGTCTCAAGTTTGCTAGAGAGCATTTGGATGATCCAGACGATGACTGGGAGAATATCATATGGTCAGATGAAACCAAAATAGAACTTTTTGGTAAAAACTCTACTCGTCGTGCTTGGAGGAGAGAGAATGCTGAGTTGCATCCAAAGAACACCATACCTACAGTGAAGCATGGGGGTGGAAAATCATGCTTTGGGGCTGTTTTTCTGCTAAGGGACCAGGACGACTGATCCGTGTGAAGGAAAGAATGAATGGGGCCATGTATCGTCAAATTTTGAGTGAAAACCTCCTTCCATTAGCAAGGGCATTGAAGATGAAACGTGGCTGGGTCTTTCAGCATGACAATGATCCCAAACACACCGCCCGGGTAACGAAGGAGTGGCTTCGTAATAAGCATTTCGAGGTCCTGGAGTGGCCTAGCCAGTCTCCAGATCTCAACCCCATAGAAAATCTTTGGAGGGAGTTGAAAGTCTGTGTTGCCCAGCGACAGCCCCAGAACATCACTGCTCTAGAGGAGATCTGCATGGAGGAATGGGCCAAAATACCAGCAACAGTGTGTGAAAACCTTGTGAAGACTTACAGAAAATGTTTGATCTCTGTCATTGCCAACAAAGGGTATATAACAAAGTATTGAGATGAACTTTTGTTATTGACCAAATACTTATTTTCCACCATATTTTGCAAATAAATTCTTTAAAAATCAGACAATGTGATTTTCTGGATTTTTTTTTCTCATTTTGTCTCTCATAGTTGAGGTATATCTATGATGAAAATTACCGGCCTCTCTCATCTTTTTAAGTGGGAGAACTTGCACTATTGGTGGCTGACTAAATACTTTTTTGCCCCACTGTAATATTTACGTGATTTGAGATATATAATGGGACTGAACAATTTCGCCAAAAATATAAATTGCAATTATTTTTTCACCAAGATTGCAATTTCATTTAGATTTTCCTTTTGCTCTAACCCCAAACTTGTAGATGTTTTACCAAAGACTCCAAAGACTTTTTGAGAGCTTGCTTACCGGGAGTCCATTGTTACAGGTCTTCACTCTAATCATTGTGTGGAAAAAAAGTTCACTTCTACTTGCATGCATGGATTTACGCACTAGCTGCAGCTCTCTCTACCTTTCTGTGTGGTGACAAATCCACTTTAAGAATTTAAATACCACCTAAAAGGGTGGAGGGAGAAATTTGGTGTCCTGCTCTTGTTAAATATAGTGTGTTTAAAAATCAGTGCCTTTTCGATTTGAACATTCAGTTTTGTTGAATTGTGATTACCATTTTACCATTTTATATTGAGTACTTAAGGACGTCTTTGTAACTTCCTGAAAAAAGACAAAATTTTAAAAGAAAAGTTTTTACATCTCAGATAATAAGAAACACATAAAGAAAAAATCTTATCTCAGGATTTAATAATCCATGCATCAAAGGGCTAGAGACAACGCGCCGCTCTGTTTGGCAGTCCAATGACAAATCTGGGTTTATAGTTCCCAGAAGGAAAGACTACAGTGTATTAAGTTTAAAGGTTATTGAACAGGGGATTATGGTCTGGAGCTATTTTTATAAAGTTTGTCTCTCTTAAGTTCAGAAAAGGGAACTCATAATGCTTAAACCTTGAGGTAACAGTTTAGAGATTATGTCCTTTTTAGCAACATGTCAGCACACCAGTGCACAAACAGGGTGGTTAACATAAATATTAGTGTTTAGATATAAAGCAGAGTTCATTCAAGCTCGCTTTCTTTAATAAAAACAGTGAAGCTAACATTAGCTTAGCTCATTTCAAATTCAATTTAAGTCATTTTAGAGCAAATTACTGTCGGAACACTTTTTTGGCTGTTTTTATCCAAGTTCTTAATGATGAATAGATGAAGAGAACAGCCTTTAGCCTAAAGATGCTTTTGCTAATTTTATTAAACAGGGTTTCCGCGGGTCATTAAAAATCCTTAAGTCATTAAGCTAGGGAAGGGGAAAATGCAAATTTCAACAAAAGTGGCTGGAAAACGAAGAATTCAGAACATGGCTGCAGCGTGTCTATGGTCAAGATGACGAATAAATTTGCTGTGATATATATATATATATATATATATATATATATATATGTTACGCCCCCAAGGTCTAGGGGTCTTGGGGAAGCAACATAAATAATGTCTGGAGTAGTTCAGGGGAAGTTTAAAATTATTTATTACAAAAAAAGATGGTTAAACAGCCCCAAAACACAGTATAGCTTAACTCAGTTAAAACAAAACAACAAAAAAGGTAAGGGCAAACAAATTCAAGATTGGCTGAGAGAAAAATAAAATTACAAACTGCCCAAAAACAGTCAGACTAAGTTTTAACACAAAAACAAACCAAATGAAAAGACAAAGGGAGCACCAAACCTCCCAAACACAAGCTACTAGCTTGAACAAGTCCACCTAAAGCAGACTAAGCAAAGTACATACAAAGCCAGGGCAAAGAGCTCTTTCATCCCAAAAACAGATGCAAAACAAGATGGGGGAACAGCTTAACAAAACCCTCCTAATAGCTGTCCCCAAACTGAAGGCTTTTCAGGAGCCTTTTATAAGGTGCAGGTGGGCCTCATCAGCACACTGATTGGCTTGACACTCTTCTGCTGCTCCAATCATGTCACTGCAGTCCTCAGGCAGCCACCAAGGGAGTTCTGTCAGAGCTGAACCTGCATAAGAAAAGGCCTGCACAGTCTTAAAAGGCCAGGGGCCGTAACACTCCCCCCCCTTAAATTACAAAACCAAGTTATGTATACATTTTGTCAAAAAGAACCCCCCCCCCTCAAAAACAAAAACAAAAAAAAACAAGCATACTCACATCCTGGAAAGGCCATCTGCAAGAACATTTTCTGTTCCTTTCTTATGTCGAATGTTCAGATTGTATTCTTGTAAAAGTATTGCCCAACGCATAAGACGCTGATTGTGGTTGTACATGCGTGAAAGAAATACTAGTGGATTATGATCAGTGAATACATCAATCGGTAAACTACTGGAACCAAGATAAACATGGAAGTGCTGAAGAGCCAACAACAGAGCCAAGGTTTCCTTTTCAATGGTGGAATAGTTTAGCTGATGTTTGTTAAACTTGCGAGAGAAATAGGAAACAGGATGATTTAAACCCTGCAAATCTTCCTGTAAGAGCACTGCACCAGCCCCAACAGCACTGGCATCCACTTCCAGCTTGAAAGGTCGGGTCAAATCAGGTGCAGCTAGTACTGGTGTGTGGCAAAGAATACTCTTAGCACTTTCAAAAGCATTCTGGCATTCATGTGACCAAACAAAGTCAGACTTTGGGCTACGTAGATTGGTTAATGGTTGAACTACTGAGGAGAAATTTCGGCAAAAGTTACGGTAGTAGCCAACCATGCCCAGAAATCGTCGCAGCTCACGACGTGTTTTGGGTGTGGGATAATCATTAATCGCCACAAATTTGGCATTGAGGGGACGAACTTGACCTTGTCCCACCTCTCTGCCCAAGTATGTCACAGTGGCCATGCCAAATTCACATTTTGCAAGGTTAAGGCTCAAGGAAGCTTGGGCCAACCTGTGAAATACCTTATACAGTGTTTGCAAATGTTCCTGCCAGGTTTCAGTATAAACCACAAGATCGTCTAAGTAAGCGCTGCAGTTGGAGATTCCATGCAATACTGTATTTATCAGCCTCTGAAAAGTAGCTGGAGCATTACACATACCAAAAGCCATAACGTTATACTGCAAAAAGTTATCTGGGGTCACAAAAGCGGAAATGTCGGAAGCCCTTTGAGTTAAGGGGACTTGCCAATAGCCCTTGAGAAGGTCCAACTTAGTGACATATTTTGCAGTTCCAATATTGTCCACACAGTCTTCAATCCTGGGGAGAGGGTAAGCATCAGGTACAGTGACAGAATTGACCTTACGATAGTCTGTGATAAAGCGTGGTGAACCATCGGACTTGGTTTCTAACAAACACGGCGAGCTCCAGGGGCTTTGACTAGGTTTGGCTAAACCATGTTCCAACAGGTATGCAGTCTCCTGTTTCATTAGAGAACGTTTTATGGGATTAGCACGGTAAGGATGCTGTTTGATGGGCCTAGCATTTTGAACGTCTATGTCATGTTCAAGAACTGTTGTACGTGTTGGTACATCATTAAATAAACACGTATATTTACCAATGAGGTCCATTACATCCTTTTGTTGTTCAGGGGATAAGTGGTCGAGATGGCTCTGAAGAGATTTTAGCATCTCTGTGTTCGTAAGGCGAGGACTAGAATAGATGGGATAATTCATTCTTAAGCCATCAGCATTATTCAGTTCCTCTACTTCTAGTGAAGTAGTGACTGCAACTGGAGCACATACTCCATTAGATTCTGATGCAGATCGAGAGTTGTACAACTTAAGCATGTTCACATGGCAGACACGACTTGTGCGCCGCCGATTAGGGGTACCAATAACATAATCATTCTCCCCTACTTTCTCTAGGATTTCATAAGGGCCATGAAACTTGGCAGACAAGGCAGAGCCAGAAACTGGTAGGAGTGCAACAACCTGATCTCCTACTTTAAAAACTCTTTTGACAGATGTTTTATCATAGTGATGCTTCATTTTTCTCTGTGATTCAACTAAATGCTTTTTAGCTAGAGCATTAGCTTGACGCAGGCGCTCACGAAAAGCTTGCACGTACCTGGTCACACTTTTTTTAGAACCTTCTGCAGGAACCAGGAAGGTTTCTTTCAAAGCTCTTAAAGGGCCACGAGGTGTGTGACCAAACACTAGTTCTGCTGGACTAAAACCAAGGGATTCCTGGACAGCTTCCCTAGCAGCAAACAATACAAAAGGGACCCCCTCAACCCAACTTTTTTCAGTTTCCAAGCAGTACTTGCGTAGCATTGACTTTAAGGTCTGATGCCACCGTTCCAGAGCACCTTGGGATTCTGGGTGGTAAGCAGATGAAACCACATGCTTAATGTTTAGAGTTTTAGCTACCTGTTTGAACAATTTTGATTGGAAGTTTGTTCCCTGATCGGTTTTTAAAGTTTTAGGTAACCCAAACACAGAGAAGAACTTTGTCAGAGCTTTTACCACAGATTTGGCTGTAATTTTACTCAAAGGGATGGCTTCAGGGAATCGTGTTGCAGCACACATTATTGTGAGCAAATATTGATTTCCACCCTTTGTTCTGGGTAGAGGTCCAACACAGTCTACTATAACATGGTCAAATGGTTGGTCTATGACCGGAATAGGGCACAACGGAGCAGGTGGTATTACCTGATTTGGCTTTCCAGCAATTTGGCACACATGACAACTACGACAGAACTTTGAAACATCACGTTTCATACCAGGCCAGAAAAAGTGCTTTAGTAGAAGTTGGTATGTCTTGGTAACACCTAAATGACCAGACCACTGGCTTTCATGAGCCAGAGACAGAACTTTCTGTCTATATGTGGTTGGTATAACAATCTGTTTAACTTTACACCAGTCTGAGCTCCCTGCACCTGATGAAGACCATTGACGCATTAAAACACCATGTTCCACAACATAAGCTTGTTTCTCTTTATTGGCTTGTTCAGCACTTACCACATTACTGAAACATCTTTGTAATGTTTCATCAGCTTGTTGAGCAGATTGCAAATGTTGTCTGGTGAGAGGGATGGATGCTTTCTCCCAAAGTGGACCAGGCTCCTCCAGCACCACCACATCCGGAATTAACGGAATACTGTCACTTTTGGTTGTTGCCTCCTCCTCACTAGAAAATGGAGACATCAAAATAGAGTCAGAAATGGCAATATCAGGGGCCTTGCGTGCCTGTGCACGGGTGACCACACAGGCTGGGTACAGCCCAGGGTCTGAAGTTTCTTGGGTTGTCTGGTTTAAAGGATTATCTAATACCTCTAAAGTGGGAAGTACCAGACCTCCAGCAATGTCATTCCCCATTAGTATAGCCACACCATCTATGGGTAAGTCTGGGCAGACAGCAACAGGGAAAAATCCTGTGATAAGTTTTGACTTTATATAAACCCTGTGGACTGGTCTTGGAGCGTAGCCCATCTCTATCCCCCTCAGAACAGAGTTGTATCCACATGCACTCTCATGTGAAAAAGGTAAAACATTTGAGAGAATGACTGACTGGGAGCCCCCAGTGTCTCTCAGGATGCGTACTGGCTTCAAATCAGAGGCATCAGCTGTCAGTGAGATTAAGCCATCAAAAATGAAAGGTTCAAAACAGGGATCGGGTAATTTGTCACCACAACCAGTGCTCTTATTGCGGGGTTCCTTTTTAACAAAACCAACACCTTTAGTCTGTTGCGAATTTGGCTGCGTTTTGCGTTTTAAAGCTAAGCAATCAGCGATGACATGTCCAGGTTTGTGACAATAGAAACATTCCCTGCTTTCTTTTGGAACTGTGGCTTTAGCCATCTGGGTATGTGGCACAGCATTAACACGTGACTTTTCATTAAGAACGAAAGCTGACTTATGAGTAAGCACATACTCATCTGCAAGAACAGCTGCAGAGGCTAGAGTGTTCACTTTCTGTTCATTTAAATACAACACCACACGGTCTGGAATACACTTCTTAAAGTCTTCCAACAATATTAGCTCACGTAAAGCATCATAATTGTTGACTTTGGAAGCAGCACACCACTTATCAAAGAGAACACCCTTCTCTCTAGCAAACTCAACATAAGTTTGTCCAGCAGTTTTCTTTTGCTGTCGAAACCTTTGTCTATATGCTTCTGGAACCAACTCATAAGCTTGTAAGACAGCAGCTTTAACCAGATCGTAATCTAAACTATCCTTTAAAGGAAGCGCTGCCAACACCTCTTGAGCTTTACCAGAAAACTTACACTGTAACAAAAGAGGCCAGGTTTCCCTAGGCCATTGTAAAGCACCAGCAACGCGCTCAAATGCTGCAAAGTATGAGTCAACCTCAGATTCTCTGAAAGCAGGTACTAACGAAATACACTTACTAATATCGAATGGCATCGCAGACATGGAGGTGGAACCTGGTGTGACAGAGGCAGGGGGTGCTCGAGTCTGGGCCTCCAGCTCAAGCTTGCGCAGCTGTATAGCCTTATCAGCCTCTATTTCCAGCCTCCTGATCTCTAGCTCCAGTTGAGCTCTCCTGTCCTGGGCTTTTTCCTCTGCCTCCATCTGGAGACGTGCCAACCTCACCTTCAAACGCGCTCCATCTCGTCCTTCTGAGCTCACAGAAGACAGTGGGTCATAGCGAGGAAGTGTACGAGGTGTCTTTCCCCGGTCACTCACTGCTGCCTCCACACTAGGAACATCTTTGAGATCCTTCTCAAACAAGGCCTGTTGGCTTGGCACTGCAGCAGCCTCAGGGAGATCAGGCCCTTTAATCACACCAATCCCCACCAACCTATCCAGTACAAGAGCCTTTAGGTCCCCTTTAAGGACCTGTTTTGGGACCTGCAACTTAAAATGCTCCACAATTTGCAGCAATTCACACTTGCGGCAGCTATCTATAAGCTCAAGAGAAGGGTCGGCTAAAAAGCGCTCCAGACTGAATGGAACTGACATGGTTCCTGGATACAGCCAACTCAAAATGTCCCCCTTAAATCTGGAAAAAGGGATCCTAAGAGGATCCCGGACAAGCCCCCAATTATGTTACGCCCCCAAGGTCTAGGGGTCTTGGGGAAGCAACATAAATAATGTCTGGAGTAGTTCAGGGGAAGTTTAAAATTATTTATTACAAAAAAGATGGTTAAACAGCCCCAAAACACAATATAGCTTAACTCAGTTAAAACAAAACAACAAAAAAGGTAAGGGCAAACAAATTCAAGATTGGCTGAGAGCAAATAAAATTACAAACTGCCCAAAAACAGTCAGACTAAGTTTTAACACAAAAACAAACCAAATGAAAAGACAAAGGGAGCACCAAACCTCCCAAACACAAGCTACTAGCTTGAACAAGTCCACCTAAAGCAGACTAAGCAAAGTACATACAAAGCCAGGGCAAAGAGCTCTTTCATCCCAAAAACAGATGCAAAACAAGATGGGGGAACAGCTTAACAAAACCCTCCTAATAGCTGTCCCCAAACTGAAAGCTTTTCAGGAGCCTTTTATAAGGTGCAGGTGGGCCTCATCAGCACACTGATTGGCTTGACACTCTTCTGCTGCTCCAATCATGTCACTGCAGTCCTCAGGCAGCCACCAAGGGAGTTCTGTCAGAGCTGAACCTGCATAAGAAAAGGCCTGCACAGTCTTAAAAGGCCAGGGGCCGTAACAATGTATATATATATAGGGGAGTCGTGGGTACTTGTTGATGGCATTAAAATAATTTCTAAGAGCATAAAAAGAACATTAAAAAGCATTAAATTAGAGTTACTAGAGTTAAAAGTTAACTAGGGCGCTGTAAAAAGTTTAAACACAGATTGTTGTTGGAAATAAGAATTATCCGTTAGACCAGTTGTGTTTGGATTTTAACGGCAGTTTTGGTCCATTGCAAGAACCTCTGTGGTAGAAAAATCCTAACAAATTGTAACGTCAATACTTTTATGATAACTTTGGTCAAATTATGTCTCACTCGCAGACATCTTTTTTTTTTCTTTCATATTCCACTAAAATCCTTCATAGGCATATTTTCCAAACCAATCATGACGGGTTGCTAACGACGGGAACAGATGTGGATCTCAGTTGAGATCGGACCGGGGGAAATTGGCTCATGAAAGGTGGTTAACTTCAGTCTGTGCCTGTGAACAAGAGAGCAGAAACTCTGCTGTGCTGAGTATTTTCTCAATTTGCCAATGTCAAGTGTGCAGCGGAGTGTTCCTCCAGAGAGGATGTTTCCCTTACTGATTCTCTTGTCGAGCATCGTGACTACAAAGGAAGCAGGAAATGGATACAAACTGTGTAAATAGCTGACAGCAGAAGTATTCAAACTCTACAGAGGGGGGAAATGAGGAGGGGGAGATGTTGAGTTGGGTTTTTGGAAATATGCAGGGTACAACTGATGTGGGGGGGTGATGAGAGCAGAGTGAATGACAGAAACATGCACAGGAATCCTTGAAGTTAATGAAGACAGTGAAATTCCAGACACAGCCAAGGGCGGAGGGGTGCAGACGAGGAGTGAAAGCTCATTTTAGGAAGCCACCTGGTATAAATCACACAACCCAAATGCTAATGCCGAAGCCCCCGCTTCGGAGAAGACTGATAGGAGAGCTGTCATTGATTTATTCACGCCTTCATGATACGGCACGCGGGCGCTGGTATACGGCGAGCTATCTTTGGCTCACATCAGAGACACTGATGAGGCCCGAGGAATGATGTGGTTCAGTTCAGGCGGAAAATTCTTCAGACATGTTTTGTTCAATTCTACTTATGTAAACAAATAACTAATCTTAATTTTTCTTGTGAAATATGTGGGTTTACTTTTGTTCTTGATTTGCTTTTTAGTGAATGTAAAATAAGTTCCATCCATTCTTGATGCATTAACTACATACATTTCTGTGTAAAAAAAAAAGAAAAACAACAGCTTTCTTTTTGTATGAAGGTAAAGCATCCCCGAATCATGACCCTTCTACCTCCATTCCAACAAAGTTAACAAAGTAAAAAAAACTAAAAACATTTCTTATAGAGTTGATTCCTTCCTACTATCATCTCAAACCTCTTCACCATGCAGGGGACCAAAACATATTGCTTTCTCAGCCAGACCAACAATGACCCTAACAACTCCCTCCTTTCAGAGGCATATGCAAGTATCGGGTATTGCAGGCCAACAACGACCTCAACAACTGCCTATTACTAAGGGGTGGACCTGTTTTTTCTGTTCAATATGCATGGTTTCTAAGCCATAACAAGGCTTTTGTTTGTTCCGCTCTATAAGCCTGGAACTCAAACGTTACTGAAGACATTTTGAATTGAGAAATCTTCCTGGATGGGAAGCGAATCGTCTTCAAACTTGGAAAACAAGGTCCAGTAGTTTATTTTTACTTTTTTTTTTACTTTTTTTACTTTGTTGAAGCGACTATGACCTGGACGACTGAGAATCTTCACCCATGCTCCTACCTCCATGCTTTACAGGCTTTTTAAATTTATTTTTGGATTCATATATTTCATATAATATTTTATTGCAAACGTATCTCGTTATCTGCTGTCTAAGGGTTCAGTTCTAAATTAATCCATACATTAAAAGATAAAGTATTGCAGAAATTCTGATCTTTATGTTTTTATTTTTTCAAGAGGGCAAAGCTTTCCTTCTTGCACGCCTTCCCCTGAATCTAAACTAAGAACTTTCATATCTAAAATAGCAAGAGGCTTGTGTAAGTTCACAATGACTTTTTATCTTGCAGTCTGCTTTCAGGATGAGCAAGACTTTTACATTTTGGCATTTTTTTAAAACATCCTCCACTTGTTGATTTCTTTTTTCCTACATTCCCATAGCTGTTATTTCCTGCTAAAAAACTTTTTCACACAAGTTAAACCATTTAAATTGTTCGTAAAGTATGTGTTCTTTTTTTACTCCAGACAAGGAACTCTTTCTTAAAATTTTGTTGAAATCATAGTAGAAGTCATTCAAAATGTCCCCACTTTCCTTGATGGGCCCTTGGCTGGACCCCTACAATTCCCTTTGAAACATCAATCTTTGTACTAAAATATTCTGTCTCTCGTGATTTGTGGACAGATCTAAAGAGAAACGTCCTGGTCAGACACTGTAATCCAGTGAAAGGAGAGAGTAAAAAATTATGCACGCCCACACTCCAGTGGCTGGATGTTGGAGGTGATTTTGCTGGGAGTTGCAGGGAAGTTGGCCATTCGGCTGGCATTTGTTAGGGAAGGCCCATTTTGAATGGTAAATGAGATAGTTTGCCAATCGAATGAGTAATTTTACTCTTAAAATAAGATAATTAGATAATATGCACTTGAAATAAGACAATGCAATTGTGTTTTCTTATTTCAAGTGTAAATTGTCTTGTTCCATTGGCAAAATGTCTCTTTTACCTCCTCAATTCAAGAACAAATGCACTTATTTTAAGAAAAAATTACTTATCTAGATTTAGATTTTTTGCAGTGTATTTACAGTATACTCACTCTAAACTACCTTAAAATTTTAAACTTTTGCCTCATGGTATACAATCTAGACTAGGCATCTCCTACCTGTAGCTGAAGGGTCGTAAGTGGCTCTGTATTCCTCCTACAATGGCCTTTGATAGCTCGATTATAAAATCAAATAGTTTAAAACATTTAATGAAAGTTTCAGTATAGTTTATTTTTTTCAGGTGATAAGTACTCAATTACCAGGAGGAAAGACAGTAAAAGTACAGCTGTAATTTTTTATTGCCATTAGTTTGGAAGATTATTTTTTCATAAATGGCAAAAAAAACATCCCATGAAAATATATTGATCCCCCCTTTTTTTCAAAAAGTCTTGTTTTTTTCCTTAAAAAAACAAAAAGAAGAAAAAACATAAAATACCCAAAATTTTGGTTCTCTGAAAGTAACATTAAAGACCTTATAATAAATATTTAACAAAACCACAACTTTTCATGTTTATTTAGCTCAGTTGCGACTCTAAACAAGTTTTAAGTAGCTGGACTGAATGCAAATATGTTTTTTTTATTGTAGAGGTTGCAGACCCCTGATGTAGACAAACAAAAAAAACCAAAAGCTTAGATTTAAAAACATTTCTGACATCTTGAACTATTAAAAGATAAAAACTAAAAAGCAGTTAAATATGTTTCTTGTTTGAATTCACAGAGAAGCTGTCGTTCCGGAATGTTATATCGCCTCAGGAGTTCAAACACGGTGAGACGGCGGAGGTGGTGTGCGACGTCATCAGCTCTCCGGTGCCGATGGTCGTTTGGTACTACCAGGACAAAGAGATCACCCAGGAGCACCAAAGTAAGTCTCTTTTTGTCTCCATCTCTCTGCCCTTTTCTCTAAATCTCCCTTTGACCAGTGTTGCTAGATGAAGTTGAGGTTTTGTAGCCCAAATATCTGTTAAAAACCGCAACATCACAACAACCGCCCAATTAATATTTTTCTATATTTACTGTGTAAATATGAATACACTTCAGCACAACTTAATTCAACACTACATGTCAAACCAAAACACTACGATCCAATAAAATACATGCTCTGACTTTACTTTGTTTACAAGTAAAAAAAAAAAAAAACAAACACAAGAAAAGCTTATGGGTTCTCCATATTTGGTTAGCAAGCATAATTTAAAATGAGGCCGAGAGTCTGTATCTGCTAACAACAGGCATCAGCGGAAATGAAAGTGAACTTAATTTCCTAGAAAAACTGTAGCAGCCCGTCGCCTACAGCTCTTCATTTTACCGTTCATAGCGACTCCTCCTCAGTCAGTGACAGCTTTAAATATTTATGTATATTTGTTGATGCATTTTTAAACGATCACTAAAGTGTGACGACCTTTTTAGCTGTATTGAATTAATTAAATGCCAAGAGACCAATCTAGAGCTGCAACAGTTAGAGAGGTGCTGAATCACATTACTTCTCATGTCTGATGATGCTTTTTCCCAGGATTATTCCCACAAACAGTTGATCCTTTTTTTTTAATCGTCGATATTATAGCAATCATTTTTAAATAGTTTTTTTATTTAACAATTCAAGTGTAATTTGGATGAGAGAAACTGATCAGAACGCCAGGCAGGGACACCTTCCAATTGTGTCTAATTTCCTTTTCTTTACAACTTTCTCTCTTATCATCATCATCAAAGAGTATAGTAAAGGACTAGTCCTCCATTTTATAAGCGTAACCAAATTTTTTATACACTAAATCTTAATAAACGCAAATTGCATCTGAAAGCCTGACCCAACCGTCCTGCATGACATTAAGCCTGGACTTTTGGTGAGTCCAGACTCCTTTCTATCTAACGATATTTCCAAATAAATTGGAAATAAATGCTTCTCCATGTTTGTTTCTAGTTCTGTATGTACAGAGTAAACTGGAACTATAGGACCTGTGTTTTCTGAGAGGTTGACCCACTGACAACATACACTATATTGCCAAAAGTATTTGCTCACCTGCCTTGACTCACATATGAGCTTAAGTGACATCCCGTTCCTAATCCATAGGGTTCAATATGACGTCGGTCCACCCTTTGCAGCTAGAACAGCTTCAACTCTTCTGGGAAGGCTGTCCACAAGGTTTAGGAGTGTGTTTATGGGAATTTTTGACCATTCTTCCAGAAGCGCATTTGTGAGGTCGCACACTGATGTTGGACGAGAAGGCCTGGCTCTCAGTCTCCGCTCTAATTCATCCCAAAGGTGTTCTATCGGGTTGAGGTCAGGACTCTGTGCAGGCCAGTCAAGTTCATCCACACCAGACTCTGTCATCCATGTCTTTATGGACCTTGCTTTGTGCACTGGTGCACAGTCATGTTGGAAGAGGAAGGGGCCAGCTCCAAACTGTTCCCACAAAGTTGGGAGCATGGAATTGTCCAAAATGTCTTGGTATGCTGAAGCATTCAGAGTTCCTTTCACTGGAACTAAGGGGCCAAGCCCAGCTCCTGAAAAACAACCTCACACCATAATCCCCCCTCCACCAAACTTTACACTTGGCACAATGCAGTCAGACAAGTACCGTTCTCCTGGCAACCGCCAAACCCAGACCCGTCCATCAGATTGCCAGATGGAGAAGCGCGATTCGTCACTCCAGAGAACGCGTCTCCACTGCTCTAGAGTCCAGTGGCGGCGTGCTTTACACCACCGCATCCGACGCTTTGCATTGCACTTGGTGATGTATGGCTTGGATGCAGCTGCTCGACCATGGAAACCCATTCCATGAAGCTCTCTGCGCACTGTTCTTGAGCTAATCTGAAGGCCACATGAAGTTTGGAGGTCTGTAGTGATTGACTCTGCAGAAAGTTGGCGACCTCTTCGCACTATGCGCGTCAGCATCCGCTGACCCCGCTCCGTCAGTTTACGTGGCCTACCACTTCGTGGCTGAGTTGCTGTCGTTCCCAAACACTTCCATTTTCTTATAATACAGCTGACAGTTGACTGTGGAATATTTAGGAGCGAGGAAATTTCACGACTGGATTTGTTGCACAGGTGGCATCCTATCACAGTTCCACGCTGGGATTCACTGAGCTCCTGAGAGCGACCCATTCTTTCACAAATGTTTGTAAAAACAGTCTGCATGCCTAGGTGCTTGAATTTATACACCTGTGGCCATGGAAGTGATTGGAACACCTGATTCCAATAATTTGGATGGGTGAGCAAATACTTTTGGCAATATAGTGTATGTTATATACTGAGCTGCTGATCTATTCAGTGATTTATAAACTAACAGAAGGGTTTTAAAGTCTCCTCTCTGAGCTACAGGGAGCCAGTGGAAGGACTTCAGAACTGGGCTGATGTGCTCTACTTTATTAGTTCTTTTTGACATATTCCCTTTGAAAAAGCTTTTTTCTCTCAATGGAACCACCTATTTTGATTCCTCTCAGACATTTTTAGACAATGGAGTTCCTGACAACTTTAAAAACCTCTCAAAGTTTAAACCTTTGTGATTCCAAGAAATAAATTGGGCAGTGGCGGCCTAGTGGTTAGGGCATTGCGCTTTGGGTCCCAGAGGTTCTGATTTCATGCCCCACTCCCTTGGACTGGTGCTCTGGGTCCCTGAGCAAGACCCTTAACCCCACACTGCTCCCGGGCGCCGCTCAATGGCAGCCTACTGCTCCCCAAGGGGATAAGTTAAATGCAAAGTGTTAATTTCATTGCTTTGTACGTGCTGTGACAGTGTAATGACAATAAAGTTGGATTCTATGCTATTCCAGGGTTCCCGCGGGTCCTTAAGTCTTAAAAGGCATTGAATTCTTCAAAATAAAACTAGGGCCTTAATTGGTATTAAAATGTCTTAAATCAGTCTTTCGTAGGTCTTATTATTTAAAACATCATAAATAGGATTATTTTTATTACCATTTATTTTTGTAATCTAAATAAAACATAAAAAGAAACATTTTTTTTTATTTAAAAAAAAAATTAACGGCTCGCCATTTTTGGTTCCGTCCCGATAGCGGAACCAATAAAAGTGTTGTTGCGGCCGGGACATTTGGGAGATGCGCCATTTACTTTTTGTCTGGAAAATATGAGCAAGTGTAAATGTAACGAAAATTGTCTCCAGCCAAGAGTTTTCTCCATGGCTAAAACCAGGGAACATACATGAGGCACAGTGTATTTAATGCAAGAAGTCATTAAAGCTCGGAACGATGGGAATTTAGGCAGTAGAGTCGCACATGAGAAGCACGTAACACAAAGCGTCAAAATGGAGTTACCGAGAAACAGCCAGTATTTCTCGGTTTTGTTCCACCCTTGTCTCTGCAACGCCTCCACTTATCACCAAATCCAACATACTAAGAAAACCATACAAAGAAAAATAGCTGCAAAAAAGACTTCCCTGCTAAAACAAAGTTTGTGAATTCAGTTAAATACTTACTAAATACTAAAATATATCTGTCATTTGTTTGTTTTTAGCTTTCTTCCTTTATGGAAGGTTTTTCAAAATTTGAAACATTAGTGCAGTGGTTTATGTTAAAATAAACATTTGGGTTAAGTTGTCGCAAGAAGGTTTTTTTTGTGTTTCTTGTAAATTTGGTCTTAAATTTTTATTTCAACTGGCATTAAAAAGTCTTAAAAAGTCTAGAATTTAAATTGTCTTATGCTGTAGGAACCTTGTATTCAAATTTTTTGGTCTTTCATTTAATAGCACTTTTGCTACTTTGCATAAAGAATTCAACATATGATTGTTAAACTATTGGCTGAGAATGAAATTTAAAAGTAACTTACCAGTTGGAAAAATAAAGCCGCTGCATTCTGCCTTAGACTACTTCTGCTAAATAACCCTTAAACAATCTGCACTTTTTTCCAGGCTGTCAATAAACAGTTTTATACCTTTTATAGGATTATATTCATTTTACAAACCTTTTTTTTCTGCTTGAAATGTTTTCATCCAGCGTACTAAAATGGAACTGTAACTTGCCAAGAAATGTACAACCCTGCAGAGAAAAGGCGGTCTTTTTCAGCATCTTATAATTTAGATCTACTATGGAAAAGCAGATAACCATGGAAATAACACAGAACAGTAACATAACAGTGCAGTTCACCAGTCTAACAATTTGGAAAATGAAAGTTTTAGAGACTTTCCAACACAAATCGAATTTTAATGCAGTAAATTCACTTGAATACCGAGTGAAGAAACGCTCAGAGCTGCGATCCTGTTATATCTTATTGAAAAGGACTGATAATGTTCCAGAAACACAGTTCTCTAGGAAATGCGTTTTCTTTCCTTTGTGCTGGATTCACAATGAGACAAGGATATAAAAATCTATGAATAGAAACCCACTGGAGGAGGCATCTAATTTGGACAGAGACCATGTTAACAAGCCTCTGAGAGGATGGATTATAGAGCTGCTGGATGGGTGACATTCAGCGACACTGTTTCCCTTAAGACTCCAGAAAAACACACAAAAAATACATATATATATATATATATATATATATATATATATATATATATATATATATATATATATATATATATATATATATATATATATATATATATATAAAGGAGAGAAATTGGTGTTTTTATCCTGTACCGCTGATTCTTCATGGAAGATTTCACAGTTTCATTGTCAATCCTCCTCTGTTCCCTTTAAGCAAAAGATGATTTATACCATTTATAGAGCTCTCCCTGGTAATCTCACCCTTTTTAGTTTTAACAGTGTTAAATATCAGGAGAACGGTGTACTTAATTTGTAAAAAAAAAAAAAGGGAAATGAAGGAAGAGAGGCACTCAAAGGAGAAATTCCTTTCCTGTAAAATCAGAACAAGCACATCCAACTCATCATTCCACCTTCCCTTCCTCCTTGATTTAAAACTCTCTCTTCCTTCTTTTAAGAGTAATGAAAGTGTGCAATCACTGATTGGACAGAGTGACCCTGTGAATCCTTGAATCTGTCACATTTTTTAATTGAAATTCAAATCTTCTGTGACGCTACAGTGATCAAACAGTCCATAAGATGCATTTTTCTTCGTTAATAATTTTGCCTTAATTGTGATGCCGGGGTATAAATACCTGCTAGAGCGAGGAGATAGAGGCCTCCGCAGTGCTGTCCAATATCGTGATGGCCCCGACAGTGCAGAGCTGTAAAGCATGAGTGTTTATCTGTGTGGACTTTATCAGGTAAATGAGCCGTGGTCCAGACTGACAGGCTAACCGCAGAGGAGTGGAAATGGCAATTTTCTTCTGCACTTTTTATTCCAGGAATTATCTTTCCGCCTTCTCTTTCTTACGCTGTTGTTCTGTTGTTCTTCCCCCTGCGTCTCCATCCGACCCGCAAAGGCAGGTTCCAGGTTCTGCCAAACAACAACCTGCAGATCCACCAGGTGAGCAAGGCGGACGAGGGCGTGTACCGCTGCGAGGCCAGCGTGGAGGCCCGAGGCGAGATCGACTTTGTAGACATAGCCGTGGTCGTCAACGGTGAGTCAATACTTTCTTTTTACGCCATTTGCTCTCTACGGGGCTACTTTTTTGTGATATTGTCATTTTTCATTTTATAAATATTTAGATTTATCTTTTTTTGTTTGTTTCAAAAGGGACCATATATAATTAAAACATAAATTATATAATTATAAAAATAGCATAATTAAAATCATGAACTTGAAATAAGATAATAGATTTGGTCTTTCCTGTTTTGGACATAAATTATCTCTTTTAATCATTAAATGTTTTTTTTTTTTTTACCCCTGCTTAGATCAATGGAAAATAAACATATTTTTGTAGGTTCATGCTGGCTATTGTATGTGTATCTTCTGAATAGTTAAGCCTGAGGAAGAAATTTAGAGATAAAAAGCAGAAGTATAGCTGCTTTTTACAGGCTTTATCAGTCAACAGGTCTGTAATGCACCAGTGAGATGATGGACTGGCCTCTGCTTTGATCATGCTGGCCTAGTGTTGACGGTCAATTTGTTGTTGCAAAGCTCATTTTAAAAGTGTTTCCTCATCAGCTTAAGGCAAAAAGATCCTTTCATTTCCTTTGATGTATTCAAACTGATTCATTATTTTTGCTTAATCAATAGGCTGAACCGGATAGCATTAGAGAAGACTCTGTACTATAATGCATAGGTCAATAACGTACCCTTGATATGGATCATGTGAAGCCTGTAGGTGTGGTTGAAAAAAATATTATTGGCTTTTCAATTGCATTTGAGTGCAATCTGGTGTTTGGAGGGAAAATCATATGTATTTCAAGAGAACAAGGGTTATTAAAGTTCATCCAAATACATTTTCCATAACGCTGTTGGAATAAGTTATTTTAAAACCAAAAAAATGTATTTTTTTTACAGCTGGTCTTTGTCTGCCAGATACACATAAACCGACAAAATCATGCATCTAGATTCCCAGCACACATTTGCTCCTCTTCATGCAGTGCCTGCAGATTACCATGCAACAGGGGCTGGGTCCCACACTGTTTATCTTTTTTTGTTTGTTGTATTTCTAGGGAACAACCCTGAGAATCTTGTCTAAAGAAACCAAAGAAAGAAGTTCAATTTGTACTAATAATAATAATCAAATTAATCAAATATTATAATCTGTCAAGATTTAATCAGGTACTAAAACAAGGGTTCCCAAAGCGGGGGTTAGGACCCCCTGGGGGGCTGAGAAACACCTACTTGAGGTCTCAAGATGGTTTTCTTAATTATTATGATGTGATCCATGAGGAAGATGGAAAAATCCTTATGAATAAATGTAGATGAATTTACCACGAATTAATAAGACGTTACACTTCTTTAAAGAGATGGTATCTATGGAAGAGGATTAGGACCACTGGAAAAAGACAAAAGAAAAATTAACAGCTTTTGTACAGTTTGCAGAGAAATTTTGCGTGTTTCATAATCTGTTTTAGCCGGAATGTCAGGGTGATACTTGGAAATGAGCTTTTATCATATTGTTTTTTTGAAAGGTTACAGACCCCTGATCTAGACTCTGGTCAATCACTGTAAAACGACTCCACCTGATAAGCTCTGACTCCTCTAGACATCCCTGTCAGCTCTCAATAGACCTGTCAGCTGATACAGATTCAGCTGCATTCACCTGGATAAACTCAGTTTCTGGTCTTTAAGCTCCTATTAATGCAACTTTTCTCTCCTCTTTATTCTCTAATGCGGCTGAAAAGTTAAGTTAGTGATGGGGCTGGGTTTCGTGGTCCAGAAATCAAAGGATGTAATTTTAATTTGCCCATTTGTTCTCATTCACAGTGAGTCACCTGAGACTGCCTGCTTGATTGAAATGTGATCTCACTAAAGCCACCGGCGTCTTGTAATGCTTGAACAGCTGCAATATTGTCTCTGCCTATGTAATTCTCTCACTTAATGTAATAGCAGAGCGGGCTGCAGCCCAAAAAAAGTATGAATTGCATTTAATTTAGCACACCACTTACCTCACTTCTGTGGAAGATCCAATAAGCCTGCTCAATGAGGCGCAGCCCATTATTGCAGTGATGCAACACTTGCCATGTGGCGCTGGGATGGGACAGGCTGCGCGGGGATTTGCTGAGCTTGCGCTCTCACAGATCCTCCACCACGCAGACACACTTGATAAACTCCACTCCGCCTCAGGAAGAAATCTTCCGCTCGCTCTGTCTTAGAGGATGTTCAGCCCCAAGCTGATTTGTTTAAACACCATTTGGGCCTCGTGACGGAGTACTAACTGTAAGCTGAAACAGTATAAAGCATGAAGTTTGTTTTGAAAACGTTGGATTTTGACAGATCCATCTGGGAACTTTTTCCAAGAAAACAACCATTTTTAAATGTGATATTATGGGATGCATAACACAAGAAAAAGGAGACAAAAAAGCAGGGATGCTCCTTTCTTCTTGCTTTGATCATCGCATCCTTTCTAATCCATCAGGAGGCCTTGGATTCATCTTTTGCTGGATTAAATTTGACTGTAAGGTTGATCTATGATGAATGCAGAATAAGAATATAAAGTAGGATTTATTATTTTATTTTAAGTCCACCCCTACCCCATATATTAATAAAAGAAAATGTTTTTTTTTTCTCTATTTGTATCTACATTTATGAAAAAAATATAGTATATTAGAATGTTTACTTTAAATATTTATTGTAGAATGATATTTAAGTCAGATTTATTTATAATCACAATAATTATAGTTTTTTTATTTGATTTTTTTTAACTTATTTTTATATCTACTTTCATTATGATTTAGCTGAATAAAATTAAGCTTCACATAATAATGCTATAAAATATAGATTAAGAAATATAGATTAAAGTACATTTTTTATTATAATTAACCAAATTACAGTTCGTTTTAATTTATAAAAACAATATATATTTTTTTCATTATAAAAAAGAATAAATGTTTAAAAACTTATTTTTTAACTCTCCATTTTTTTCTTTCATTTTTGTGCTTTTTTTTCTAGATTTAGATTTGTAAGATTTTGACTGGAAAGCAAAAGCTTTGAGAGAATATTCTTTAATAAATAGGTTCCTTACTTTTGCACAGAGCTGTCAAGTTTTGGATTTGAATATAAGAAAAAAAATTTGACATCCGCTGCAAACCATCTGGCTATCCCAGTCTAGCTCTAATATCCATTATATTTTAAAACATTTGCACAAGATCTAAAACAAACACTTGTCGACCAATTCCAAACTACAATTAGGTGATCAAATTTTGACTACCAAGGCTAGCGACGGCGAATAAGGGAGGATAACAGGAAAGAGGGGGTAAAATAGGTGCTTTTTTCCCAGACTTGACAGCTGTGCCATTTGCAGACCCTTACATGAACCACCTGTCATCTTGACTTCAGAGCAGCTGTGAGGTAAAGTGAATCTGATAATCAGCAAACAAAGTTAATCTCTAGTAAATCATTGGTAAATTTTGCTGAATAATCAGTTTGGTTACCTGAAGAAAGCTGGAGAAAGAGATAGTCAAACAATCCAGAGGTAAACACTTCCTATATAGCTCTACATAGTAATCTCCAATTTCTACTTATCATTTAGGGAGTAGATGGATTCTTAGTCCCATAGATTAAGTGTTTTAGTGCAAACTTTGGGAATAAACATCAAAAACAAGCGACAACAACCGTTGGAAGAAGCTGACTAAGAATGGAAACAAAGGGTCATAATCCACCATTAAATAAGTCCTGTACTGTCATGGACTTAGATGGGGCAACAAAAAAAAGGCATCGATCTATTTTCTCCCTCTTAGTCCTTGTCAGGGTCGAGGTTGGGCCGGTGCCTATCGGCAGTCTACGGGCGAGAGGCCGGCTACACCCTAGACAGGTTGCCAGTCTGTCACAGGACAACACAAAGACACACAACCATGCACACACACTTAAACCTAGGGACAATTTAGAGAAACCAATTGAATTTACAGCCATGTTTCTCTTTGGAAGCTAGAGTACCCAGAGAGAACACACGCATGGACGGGGAGAACATGCAAATATCATGATTTTAACACTGATGGCTGGCTTGATTGCTAATTTCCTTCACCTGTCTAGTTCCTCATCAAATTCACGTGTTCAGGTTTCCTATTTAAGCTACCTGTTTCCCAGCCAACAGTGCCAGATTATTCTTGAGCCTTTGGTCAAGAGAGGTTTCTAGCCTACTTAGTGTTTTGATTATCTAATCCTGACCCATTTTTGCTATTGGACCTTTGAGCTTTCCTGCCCTCAGTCTCATTAGTTTTGCCTACCTGTCTCCAGTCTCGTGTCAGCTCTGCAGTTTTCCACATCTGGAACTCTCTGGCAGCACCAGCTGCTTCTGTTCAGTCGACTGGCTGATACAATCCCCGTGTTTTGGACACTGGACTCAGTTGTAAAACCACAGCTTTAGTCATAGATGCCCCAGCCACTATTACCGCTGATCCACAACCAGCTCCTGTTTTTTTTGATGAACACCATTAAGTATTGTCTGTCTCACCTGAATTCTGGGTCCCTCTGTCCTGCTTCATGTCAGCAAACCCCTTGCAGTAAGACCAAATACAACCATCGAAAGCCCAGATTACAGTTTCCAAAATGCAGTCAGGGACAAATAACCTTCGTTGGATTGAACTAAAATGCTCTTATTTCAGAAAATGTCTGCTTTCAACTTAATATGTGTCCAGAATTAGATCTGGTGCTTGACGGAACGAAGATCCATCCTGCCTACAGCTATCAACAACTATAACAACAGATCAAGATCTACCCATGAGTTACTGCAACATTTAAATCCCCTTAAGGATTAGGAAAATATGTTATAATTGAATGAAATTGAATGGTGTTATATAATCATTAGCCAATAATTTATGGTACTTCAACCATTTTAAAAATGTTTATTTTGCTGTAAGCTTTAATTTATGCTGTAACTTTTTGATGAGTTTGATTTTCCCAATTTACCATTTCCCATCAGAACCCTAAGCTCATTGGTTGTATATAGGGGATGATTCAGGGTGTCGAAATGACATTGCTCACATTAGTCAGCAATGCCCTCAGGCTTTGGCCCAAATTCCAGTCCAATAATGTGAGCAATTGTTGGTGAAGTGCTTTAATGAGTAAGTAAACAAAGTCAAGTACCAAGCAGTTTTTTAGGAGTTATTTCTTTCCTTTCTTCTGCGTACTCATTTATTTCTGTGGCAGTAGCTATCCCATCCCCCGGAGTGGCTTTTAATTTAGCCTCTGGCATAAAGGTGTACAGAGAAGTGTAATAAAGGTGACATACAAAGAGGAGACATTTACTTAAATGCCATCGACTGTCATGGGGCACACAAATATGAGCCTCTTGTCTCAGGGAAGTGGAAATATATTTTGTCAGGGGGTCTGCTTCCCATTCTAATGCTCAGAGACGTAATTCATGCCACAACTCACCTTCAGTTTGTGTGACTTTCAGGAAATGGGCAGTGTCGTTTTTATTTCCGTCCTGAAAGCCAAATTTCCTTTTACTCTTAGTAATTATTTTGGTACCTCCATGAAACATTTCATCTTGAAGGTATTGCTTCGTCAAAGCGCCAATGCTTGTGATTAAAAAAGACTGTGCCTCTGACTCACCAAAATTTACATTTAAACTTTAACTTCTTTAAAGTAAAGTCACAAAAAATTACCCACAGACTTCTTGCAGGATAAACATTAAGCTTATAAATGAAGGAAGCAAGCAGGAATACATTAGAAGGAAACATGCAGCACACATATATTGATGAGAATAAGTTCTCATCAATAATACTTGTCATTTATTAATTGGCTTGAACTAAATTTGTTACCATAAAGCTAATTTAATCCAAGTTTGGACAGTTTATTTGACATATAGTAATAATAGCAGACCAGTGAAATTTAACTGTAGCATGTTTATCTGTGCTTTAGCCGTGTCCTTCATTATATTATGCACTGTAATATGCAGGTACAATGAAAAGCAAAGACAAAAGCAGAAATTATCAACAATTATTTACAAATGCAATGGCCAAAAAATGCAGAAATACTATTTCCTTCAACTTTTACTATAATGGGCATTTTGAAGTATACCTCACATGACTGATGGGCTATTTCTGCTTTCTGCATCTTTCAGGATGTTCCTCTTATGGGCTCCATGGTTTGAAGCAGCATCGCCATTACTAGCTTAATGATACATTCTTACGATAAAATAGCAAAAAAATTAAAACTTTCCTCCATTACTGATCTGTGGTCCGTGCTAAATTGCAGCCTCTACTTCCTGTTAATTAGAGCCGAGTGTATAGACGTATGATGTGATTAGTTAATTTCCTTTAAACATATGGTAAAAACAATGCGAATTTGGATTTCCATTTTTTTTTTTTTTTCAAAAGTTTCTTTAAAATTAGCATTTCGGTTGGATGGAAATGAGGATAATATAGTTTTGTACAACTTTTTACTTTTTACATCTCGTATTCGATGCTGACCCAGATACATTTCTGGTTGAGGATGCATAAACAAACTAGCTGTTACGGAGTGTTCTACTGGTTTAGCTTGGTCATTGACTAACAGGACCATTACTATTGACAGACTGTTCGGTGTTACACACTTTAATGTCCAAAACTGCTCTGCTGTTATCAGCTATTTTCTTCAATCATTCTTTAAAGCAACACTGGATAACTTTTGACCCAAGCAAAAGCTTTTGTCTCTTTTTTTACATATATATTTTAGGTCAATATACACCGAATAAGTAGCTCCAACTCTCCTAGAGGCTAAATGTTTATACATGTTTATATTAAATGCAAGGCTGTATACAGCATTGGTGAAAAACTAGATAAATCCTAATGCATATTGGCATGAGTCAATGTTACAGACTTAATATCAGACTTGATTACCTTATATTGTTGTGTTTTGTCATAATAATAGGTTTGCAATATATTTTTTCAATGCTAACAGAGTAAGGTCTCTGTTCAAAGAAGGCCTCTTTTTATTTTATGTAACACTCACAATCCTGAGTTTAAGTATCTTGGTGGATTGTTGACCTGAGCATCGATTTGCAGATCCTGGATTCAAGCGGGTCAGGAGAGCCTGTTTCCTTTGCTGGCAAAACTTGACCTAAGAGAAACGGTGAACAGCATTGTTATTTTGGGGAAATTTGAAATAGAAGTGGTTTCTCCTCATCAAGGCCAGTAAGGTTAGGGGATTCCTGCATCTGATCAGGATGCCTCTTCGGCACCTTCTGTTCGAGGTTCTCCGAACTCATCCTACCGGGAGTTGAGACCAGGGAGACCTAGAGCTCAATGGAAACACTATACATAAGTTCTGACATGGGAATGCCTTGGTGCCCCAAAATGAGCTGGATGGTTTTACTATGGAGGATGATTCACTCCTAGACCTGTTACCCCTTCAACCCATTCTGAGATAAAAGCATAAGCAGGTGTCTGGTTTGCTTTATCAAAAAGAAAAATAGGTGGTGCTTTCAGTTTTAGCTACCCATAATACCAAGTTTAGATTTCAGAGATAAGTTGTTCTTCTTGTGCATAAGCACTCAAGGGAATGCTAATATCACAAGTAGACCTAACTAACCTTGCCCTCTGCCAAGTCCTCTATTGTAATTTTCAAGGAAACGCTGGTCATTTTCAAAGTAAGCAGACCATACACACACTTACTGAGAGTAAGAGTTTGAGATTTTCTATGAAAAAATCTACCTAAACACTCCCCCAAAAGAAAGACTGATGCAGAACAAAGTTATTGACATTGACCAAAACAAATCAAATCACTCAAAGTAGTGTGGTTAATTAAAAAGAGTAATAAAGCTACTTATTCTTGGGGAAAAGAATGGTAATTGATTTATGAAACAAAAAAGCAAAACAAAAAAATCATAATGCACATTATCTAGGTAAAAGTTCACTAGAATGTCCAGAATGTTCTAAAAAATGATGGAAAAGCTAGAAAACTGATTTTAATAAAGTTTGGGGCCAGAACTTAAAAATATCCATACAAGCACTGCAGTAAATCATGTTTTCCTGATATCCTACAGCTTTGCTGGGTCATTGTTATGTCATTGTTTTATCATTGTACACTGACAAAAGAATCATGAAATATACTTATAATGATGATGTCTAAGCAGCAGTCTGGCTGTCAAAATCATAGCTTTTTTTTTTTTTCGTTTTTGCACCATTGAGAATTATTTTTCCACCTCTTTTAAGAACATCAGGGACTAAACTAGACTGTAGGTCAATTGTCAACAAGTGTAGGTCCTTAAATTCACTGTGTGAATCTAATAATGAATAATTTTTATCAGCAAAATTGCTTTCATCAATACATATTCTGCTATATCAAATCAGACAATCTAAAGGCTAAAATTTTGTCTCTGTAACTCAACTGCAATATATTGGTTATGTTGGTCTATATTCAAAAATATAATCTTTTTAAATGACAAGCGATGTAGGAAGTAGGGTTTTGATGTTTCACCAGTGGGTTCCGGGTTTATGCCCCTGCTTGATCTGTATCTGCCAATGCATCCTTTGGCAAGACCCTTTGCCTTCACCTTGCCTGCTGTTGAATGCAAGTCAGGCCATGGCAGCTGTGGTTACAGTGCCTGAGAGGTATATGACTGAGTTTGGGTGTAAAGCACTTTTGGAGCCTTCAACTTAATAGAGTGCAATATAAATATAAAACCCTTTTACCATTTAGTATTGGCAGTTTAAAGCTACCTTCACCCCTGAAGATAAAACAACACTAAATGAGTGTTACTGTCTTACTGCTACAAAACGTTCTACATGAATATAAATATGATCAATAGTATACTATTACTGAAAGTTATGAGTAGCCTTCTGATAACCCTTTGTCCGTTAATGAGTCCAGACTGCAAAAAGTTAGTAATTTCTTTGTCTTCTTTTAAATTTTCCAAATGTAGTTTTCACAGATGGCAGAAGCTGCTCTAAGAGTAGCAATCAATGACCGGTCCATATTTTTCAGACAAAAGCTTGTCCTTTAAATGCTGGTCACACCTCAGCAGAGGTGAAGTCCTGCTGCACCATCAGTCTACTTCTCAGCCTTTCTTCCTCCTCATCCTTCGGGGGTCTAACAGAGAAAGAAAGAAAAACAGTATTTATGTCTCATTTTTTTCCCATCAGTTTGTCTGACTTGCTCGCTCTGCTGTATCCCCCGGCACTGCAGCAGAGAACAGTAAACTGTTTGCAGCTGATTGATAAAACATCTAGTTCGATGCTCTCATTGACAAACTCGGGCCTCCCAGCAATCTCTTCTATCTCCTTCCACTTGTACTTTGTGTTGTTTGACCATTTCAGGCCCTTAACGGTGATAAAGTTTATACCCTGAGAGTCCAGGAATTAGCTTCCTCAGCTGACCTGTTTTCTGAAATCTGGAACAATGATGATAATATATTCCATAATGCAGAACCTGAAAATAACTGTATGCTTCTGAAGTTCTGTGTACTTTGGTTAAATAAATGCTTCATTACACATACAGTATACCTTGTCTGAATGAAGTATTTTCTATTTCTCTATATATATATCATGATCAGACATTTAAATGGTAAAATATGAGATTCAAATTAACTTAACTATTGATATTTATTGGTTTGTAAACTTGGTTCATTTTTGAAAACGTCAACTATGAAGGTTAACTAGTTCATTCGTAGCTGTGTGAACTGAAATTTGACCTTGTTCTTTTTAACTATGAACTGGCACATTGCTTACAGTTTATATTAAAAAACAAAAGTCCAAAGAAACTGGGCTGAAGTTGGTGTTTGGTTCAGTAGTGGCATCATGATGTAGATATAATCTGTGCAGACTTTTAGTATATGGCCAAAGCTCAAATAATCTACTGGTTTATTTAATTTAATGCCCACAAGATCTATGCCATGATGAGTTAAGGCAATTCTCATGGCAAAAACTGTTGCAGAAAGTTTGACTGAGACATTAGAAAACAGTTTTATTTTTGAAATTATTTCAGAATCTGTTATCTGTCTTGTAGGAGTTTCAAACGGCTCGACCTTATAGCCCTTATGAAGCTTTAATTTAATCTCTCGTTAAACTGAAAACTTTGTAATAATGATTTTTAAGGTGAGAATGACAGGAAATTGGTGCCGAAAGAAATGAATAGAGCATCCATGAACTGAGCATCAGGGTGATGTTGATGACAAAAAAAAACATTATATTGATTCGTTTAATGAGCCTCTTGAATCATCGGTTCTATTCAGGTGGCTGTTTTCAGCAGGTTTTAATGATATTGCAGCTCGCAGGGGAATAAAGTGAGTTTATTAGCAGATTTAGTGATAAGTTTTTTTTTTCTTTTTAGTTAATGTAAAACCTCTAAATCAGATGTTGCAAAGCACTTTCTAGTTTGTAGCCTGATTATTTTTGGGTTTGCTTTCGTTTTTTTCTATTACAGGGTCTCTGCATCTGTAGTCACTTTTTCGTTAACCAGTCATACAGAACATCATTTAGTTTGAAAGCAGAGCTGAATTATTTTACAGTACCACTTCAGAAGTGTGTGTGTGGTTTTTTTTCTCTATAAAGCATCCAATCGATGAAGCTCCTCTCGATCTCTGGAGCTCCTGGTCTCCAGTGTATCATCAACAGGAGCACAGATGGGAGCAATGGCATATTAACTAGAAGGGGCCACCCAACGAATTTCTAATCAACCAGAGGGTGAAACAGCATGATGTTAAATAAAATGCAGAACGTATCTAAGGGGTTATCTCCAAAAGATGAAAAAATAAAAAGGACAAAGATTACTAATGATAGGTAGCCTGACGTAGTCCGACTCAATTCTAGTCAGAATATGAGTCTGATACTGCTCCATAGAACTGTGATTATGGGGCGTGTTTTGAACGAACCAGGAAAAAAAATGCCTCTGCACTCAATTGGATAGACCTACAACCAATAAGAGCAACGGAGTGCGTGACGTATCTTAAGCGAGGCATAGTTGTTGTCCACAAAAATCAAAGCGTGCAGTTTCACGCCTAGAATAAGAAGATGAGACTTGATCGCGTTTCTCTGTTCCTCTTTTAAAATTAATTTGCTGTCGATATCTTCTAGAACAGACCTAATAGCAGAATCTACTCACCCAAACTCTCCAGCGGCAGCCATTATTGTTGTCACCCAAGCGCGCATTGGTCACGTGGTTGATAACGTTACTCTTGATCATCTGTCCATCATCGTATAAAGCCCGCCCTGACAATTTGATTGGATCGCCTGACAGTGGGCTTTAATACTCGCGCTACTATGGAGCAGAGCCAGACCGAACTTCCCCGAACTCAAACCTTGTGGGCGGGACTAAGTTCGGAATGGCACCCAGGCTAAATGATAGGCTTTTCGTAGAAGAATAAGATAAGTGCGGATTTGGTATGGTGTAAAGTTGACATAGCTAGGTAATTTGCTAATTTAATCCTGCAACTTTCACACTTTGTGTCACTTCCACGCATGCTGTCCTGCCCTTTTATCTCAGAGTCTGTATTTTAATCTAATAAGACATAGTTCATACAGTAGCAGGCATTCCCAGTCAAACGCCAGCCGACGCCAACTTCCAGCCACCATTTTACTGAATTACAGGGTCTGGCCAGGAGCTTTTGCTTCTCTTTTGATCTCCACAAATCATGATGGAAAAAAATATTTTGGTAAAAAGATTGATGTTTAAAAAGGAATTGTAGAGGACCAGCAAAGGGCCCATCAAGGAAAGTGGGCAAATTTTGAATTGCTACTACTGTATTTCCCCTGAGGAGCAGATATTCACTAAAATTTTAGTTAAGTTAAAGCGATAGTTTGACATTTTACTCAATGCTTATTCACTGTGTAGTGGTTATAAAATAAAATATCTCCCTTTGAGTCAAACCGATACAGTAGATTGCTGGTGACCTTCAGAGGTTGGGAATGACACATCGTTTTGTTGTTTTAACTAAATATATATGGACCAAAAAGGTCTCCGTGTTTCATATCGTACCAGGGGGATTGTTTTTTTGTTTGTTTTTTACTTGCAGAAACGCTTTCATATCTACTTCTCTTTTCTTTTTGTGTTCAAAATGCTGGACTTAACACGGTTTATTTTTTTCATAAAACTGTATTAGAATATTTTTCTTCATTTCCTACTTGTGATTAAATTATCGAACAACCTATGAGGAACACAAACCAAGGCCAAGTTGAAGTACTGACTGAAAAGCTACAATACCTTGAAGAAGAGGTGCCTTTTCGGATCACCCTGAACTATTGGTGCAGATTTGTAGTAAGAGAGTCCTAAACATCTCTCATATTCCCAGCATTTATTTAAGTTCAGCTTTAAACCTTAACAGTTTTATTCGACATTAAAATCGTTGTACATATGTCCACTAATCTAGTGTCTTAAAAAACAGTCTGGTCACCCCCTCTTAAAAGAAATGGCATAGCCCAAAACATGTTCAAGGACATTGTATTGCTCTCCGTCAAAGATTAATTAATGCATTGATGTAACTGAAATCAGATCATACTGACCGAGATCAATAAATCCTTAACAGAGAGCAATACAGTTCTGAGAACCTTATTCTAAATCTCAGGACATTAGAAGGACTTTATAAACATCTTTCATAGTGAAGAAAAAACTCACAAAATACTGAAGGACATTTGATTTGACAGTGAGAGGTGAAAAAATGACATTAAATCCTTTAGACCTTTGATATGCCTATAATTGTTAATCATGGTCACTGCTAATGATCAATAATTGCAACCCTTTAACAAAATTGGTCAAACTTACAGTCTGGTAATGCTGACCACCTCGTCACGTCTGTGCGCTTTCCCCCCCATTCTGGATTGACTCAAATGGGGCGTGTTAAGCACAAAGCACAAGCTCACAACACCACAATACCCAAGGCAGTTAACACATTTTTCAACGCCTCTTTATGATCAAGAGATCCAAGAGCAACAGTCATTTCCTTGTGAGAGTTTTTCCATAAACTTTGTATACTGTTGGGATTTATGGGTCAAATTAGAGGAAGTCTCTAGATGTTTAAGTTGGCGAACCCTTGCTACTGTAGTAGCAGCTGTTGCTCACTCACCAGGTTCTGTCCACACACTTACAAATTTTCACAGTACATAGTGCGGAAATTCTGCCCTGACACCACAGAATCCAAAAATGACGTAATTTGGCCACATGGACGAGTCGAGCATATACCAAATGTAATAACTGGGGCAAATCTAGTTCTAGATCTGTAGGAATGGCTCTATATCAACAAGGTGAAAAGTATCTATGCAGCACAATAATAACAGGAAGACGCTGCATACTCAAAAGTGTATTTTAATTGATATTCTTTTGTAAGCATGAAATGTACTAACATGGTGCAAAATGTCTGTTTGGCAAAATATCTGCGTTATCAGAAAAAGAGCTGAATGCTCCCTGACATTTCCACTAGGTTGAAGTTTTGTAATTGTATACATATCATTTTTACCATACTTTATTTGTTGGAAGTTGGGCTTAATTTGCCGCCGAGCCAAAGAATGTATTTTTCTGGCCTAATGTGTCAATCAGACATCAGTGCTGCTACACCAGAAAACCAAAAAGAAACAGCTTTCTAATTTCTGTGTAACTTTCCACAACACATTCTCCTAATTGTTGGCTCATTTACTCTAAAACCAGAGCCCTCAATTTTCCTTTCTTCTGCTGTCAGTGGAAACCACCGGTTGTGTCCTTCAACATTTTTCAATTACTTTTTCTTGACATAAATCACAACCGGTGGGCAATCAGTAAGGGAGTATAATTACTTATATTATGTATATAAATAAAGGCTTTGTTCGTTTCCAGCCCTAATCCAAAAAGCAAAACAAATCCCTTCTCTCAGAGGACTAAATAGGGGAATTGTCAGAACATTTTAAAACTTCTACACAATATGATCCATACTTATAATAAAGCACTTTAAATGTAAAGCAATATAAAGTCTGCGACTCCTTATAGATGCATTTAAATCAGTCCAAGAAACTTATCAGCTTAAAAAATAAGATTAGAGTGTTTGTTCAAGTTTGTGAGAGCAACTTTAAAACCTCATATTATCTCCACCAATCCTCTGAAGTTTGAAAAATATGACTAATACATGAAGAATTCATGAAGCTTGCCAGATTCCACTTGGATGCTTCCAGCCTGTTGCCGATTTGCTCTTTTGAAGTCTCACAGCTTGGCAGCGTGTCTCATTAACAGGGCTGTTTCACCAAGACTTCATGTAGGCGTGGGACACACAGGAGATGGAGGAGGACGCTGGAGAATGGAGATCAGCTGATGTTGAGATCAAGGTTAACCTGTCAGGCTGATGCTTGCACCTTATGTTAGCAGAGTCTATGGTGTTTAATCAGAGCTTAGGTCATTTTCATTCTTAATAAAGTTTCACAACTTTGGTTCTTTAAGGCTGCAACTGACAATTATTTGAACCCTTACAACTTTTATTGTATTTAGGGCAATTTTATTCAACTACTGGTACTTTTATTTGAGTAAATAGATTTTATATCCACCTCTGTGTACCTCTGTGGACCTATTCTCCATGGTGTGTCTCATCATTGTTACATGTGAGACATTAGGGATGTTAGAAAATTGTTTTTTGACAAATGTTGCAATATTTAATTAGACAGTTTTTGTATGGATTCAAAAGGCCATTTTCCCAATATTTTGTTTGAGGACTGATATTGATAAAAAATGTGAATCTCAAATGTAAAAAATATTTCAATGTTGTTGTTTTTTTATATATAACTCTTAAACCTCCGGCCACTAGTTGGCAGCACTCTGCCCAAGAGCCAATTATTTAGCTCTCTTCATCAAAGAAACAAAAAGATCTAATGAGGTTTTCCATAGAAATTTATAAATAGACGCCTCATTGGATGCTGCCAGCAGCGGGGCTGACATGCCTATAGGACGGCCATCTTGGGTCAGACCATAAATCAGGCAGCTGCTATTAGAATGAATTGGAGGCACCTCAGATCTGATTGTAATTTCTAGCCTATACAAACAAATACAGCTTTATGTAAAAATTTATATTCAAAGTTTAAAAATCCTACTAATGAAAGGTAATGCCACTGGATGGGGTTTATAGTCTCCTTTTATTTGTGCAACTAATGGCGGAATAAAAGTCGGGCATCCTGAGAGGCAGCTATGGAAGTTTGCTAAATGTCATTACAAAATCAAAATTATGTATTAAGAAAGAAAATATGATCAATCAGTGTGTCCAATATAACCTGTAAAACATTCTCGTTTTCAGTCAGCCAATTTACCTCGAAATCGATTAAGAGTTTACTGGAATCACAATGTGAAAAGTCATAAAGGAAGGTTAGTCTCAATTGAAGCATACGTCTCTGACAGCAGCTTGGTCTGACCTAAGATGGCCGCTCTGTCGGTACGCCTCTCATGGTGCGGGGTCTATGTGTATGAGGTTTTCCAGCACCATCTTACTTTAAAAACCTCAATATATCGCCTTTGTTATTGTATCGGAATAAATCGCATTAAGACTGATGTATGGGGATATGTATCATATGAACAAATTTATGCTAATTCACACCCCTATTAGATTATGCTTGTTTTGTGGATAGCAGAACAGTTGTGTGTGAACTGGGTGAAGAAAGGAGGGCTGACAACACAGCTCTGCACGGCACAATTGTTGGTCAGGGAGGCGGACGTGAGTTGTGAGAAGCTGTTTGGTATCATGACAGTTTTGAAAATGAATTTATTCCCTTTCCCATGAAAAGAGCCGAGTTTATTATTTAATTTCATAGTAATTTAAATGGATACGGTTGAACCCCCCATAACGAGCATTTGTAAACTTCAGTCCCCTCATTTTAAAACCCAACAGTTCTGCCAGGTTAGATGGTTGGAAAGCGCAACAAAAAAAATGCATTCCCCATGCAATTAAACCCTTCTTACGCTAATGTGTTATAATGGGTTGCTGTGTACCTAGATGCATTATTTTGATAATACCATCTGATAGCAGGCTTTCTCATGACACCTGGCATTATTAAGCCTTTGTATTTTCCCAACTCCTTACACTGTAATCAGATTTCATTATGCAAATACTGTAAGAGGAGCTGCTGGTTGACAAATACGGCACGTCCCGATGCTGTAGTGTGTCCTTTCCTCTCTGTCCCAGATCAAATAATGGGGGGCTGTTTATTCCTCCAAGGAAGAAAACAAAAAGAGTTTGGTGACTTTTAGCTTTCAAGAATTTGAACAAAACCGAGAAACTTGAAAAGGTTTGCATGAAAAGAGTCAGAAATCATTTTGGTCTTTTTAATTACTTGTCCTTTTATGTTTTGATAGATGACAAATAATAGTAGACTAGGCGACCCATGTCGGCGATATCTCGAATAACACCTGGCAACCATTGACTCTTAAGGTTTTGTTTGACACTAATGTGCGTAAATACGATCCATAACTAGTTTTAAACTCTTTTTTATAGTTAATGAAAATATTTTTTTTGCATCAGTTTAATTGAAAGTAATCAAAGAACTCCTGTTAGGGAACAGTAGGGCACGTTCAGGTAATTTGTGAGTTGCTGCTCCCATGGTAGGGGTTCCTGTGGTAGGGGTTCCTGCACCCATCCAAGAAAAACTGGAAAGAGTAAACATCCAGGGCACCACTAAGCTGCTCCAAACACCTTTAATCACTTCCTTGAGATTGGAGAGGGTGGCAGCAGAGGGGCGGCAATGGAAGCAGAGGCGCAACGTAAATATGTGCTGGAGAAATGGGTTGATTTGCTTCATTAACATTCAAGCGCCATGAAGATGTCGTTCCCTCGGCGGCATGATGGGGCATAAAGATGAGAGTGAGGTGGCTCTCGCCTTGGTTCCACTTCTGTTGGATGATAAAATGACAGGCAGCAGTTGACTGGGTGACAGTGACTCCCTGTGTGTTGCTGACAGGCCTCACCAAGAGCTGCTGATAAAGTCATCCGGACCTCAACATGCCTGTTTGGAGATTAGACGGACATGTTGTATGTACATTATTTAGCTGTTGTAATAGGAATGACAGATAAAACCACTACTATCTTCATAAAATATGCATTTCACTAATAGACAAGCAGTCGGTAACGAGGATAATTACCTCCTGGATGATATAAAATAATGTCAGATACATTGCGTCTCAGTCTCTATCTTTAAATTGGAAATGTACACGTCCAAAACAGACTGCCAAGATAGAAAGAGACCAGCTGTGACCTCCGAGAAGTTATTAATGCCATCAGTCAGTTTTATGGGGCTTTTTTTTTTTTCAAACTAAATGATGTCAAAATACAAAGTATAAATCATTTAAAAGAGCAGAGCGCAAGTTCTGGAGTTTATGCAGAGGTTCGCCCCCCTCTGTCAACAAGTTGAAATTACACCATTGTTGTCCACTAAAGTGTGCGACTACACAGGTCTTTTGCTTCGAAGAGTAATCTAATCTGGCATTAGAAACAAATAAGTATAGACGTTATTTCGAATGGAGTACCTTATCATTTTAGAAAAAAAACATATAATAATGACCAACTGCGGGTCCATTTTCATTCCCAAGGCAGACCTCCCTCCTGCCTCAGTATTTATTCTCTCCATGTTCTGTTGCAGATCAGACACCCACTGCAGCCTTTTTCGTTGCATTAAACATCCACATCTTTTTCAATAAATGTTATCTGGCCGGTTCAACAAAGTAGCCAGGTGAACAAAGTATGCATGCATGCACAACCAGAGGATTTAGTCCCAGATTGTTCTCTTATGAAGTCATGAATGAAACCTAAAGAGGAAACTGTGGTAAATAGATGAAAGCTTATTTTACATGTCAGGCCATTTATAGAAATAAAAACAATGATTTTTACCTTTTTAAACTGGAGCACTGCACCTTTAAGAGTTCTTTTAATGGTCCATCTACATACCTTCAGATTTACTGTACCTCTGTATCAAAACTTGCAATGCTCACGGAAATTGTAAAAGATGCAAGAATCCTTGTCAAACTTCGTTGAACTCTGTTGGTCATGTAAAGTAACTGGTCTTGACATTAATGTTTAAAATATTTGTCTTAAAATAACATTTCTTTTTTGTGTAAAATGAAATTATGAATAATTACAAATGTTTCAAACCAGGTGTGATTATGATATGATGGGTCATGAGAAGTTCAGACTTAACTCAGCTTAATTAGAGATAAATAGACCTCAATGAACAGAACGTGTCAACAGAAATAATATAGGGTATACTGGGCGAAAAAGTTTTCTTTTTTTGTCATCATGACAAATTTCCCTCTTCAGATTTCATTCTAACATTTTAAAAGAACATATTAAACTTTAAACGTGAAGCAAAGTCTTTGAATTTCCAAATGACTGAAACAGAATATATTAGGGCTTAGATGTATTGAAGTTGACTTTTCATCAATCATTAGGACGTGTTTGTAGGTCTAATACTAAATGCATGGCAGACAATTTGGATACAGATAAAGACTCCTATAACTAAGGCTGATAACAGTGAGCCTTTAATGACTTGACCTTGAAAATAGGTTGATTATCAACTCTCAAAACTGCTGCTATAACATATTTTTAGGCGGGTAAAATAGCACCAGCCCTCAGGACTCTTAATCTGAAAGGTGGTAGGGCCTTTTATCCTCTGAATCAGAGCACTCTGCAACTTAATGAGCCTCTAAATTACACTAATGAACTGACCTTCTCAAGAACTTTGTGACACTTTCTGCTGAAAAATCCTTTTTTTAAATATATATATATATATATATATATATATATATATATATATATATATATATATATATATATATATACAACATTAGAGGGATTCCTCAAGGCTACATATTTGGTCTCGGTCACTTTTCATTATATGACCTCCCAATGGTGCCTTTTTTTCATCAATGTAACGTATACTTTCATCATTTTGAAAGAGAGTTTTACTCCTCAGTAAGGAAAGTAGCTATTGGCTGTGCTAGAAGTCGCTGAATAATATCATTGCCTAATTTGCATAATCTGCCACATGATCTAATGTGCATATTATTGACGCTGTGGAAGAAATAACGTGAGTAAACAAAGTGAGTAAAAACACTTAGAATATATAGAGCTATTTTTTCTGTCCATTAATATTTATTTATTTATTTTTTTGTTTTATTAATTTTTTTTTATTTTTTATTTTTATTAATGTTAAGTTATTAAAATACTAACCCTCCTCCTTTACCCGGGCCTGGGACTGGCAAAATTAACTATAAAGAGACACTATTATTTATTTTTTTCCAACTTTTTTTTTAACTTTTTCTTTTTTCTTTTGTGGTCCCCTAAGGAGCCTACAAAGCATGGTAGAACATGAAAATTTTGAAGCATAACATTTTTTTTTACATTACATTAACATTAACAATCGAAATTGAACAAAAAAAGACTAAAAAGAATGAATGACAATGTGAGCAAATAATGGTAAATGTTATTATTATTTTTAAACTGATAAGATTTCCTTCCACACACACAGGCTGTACTTGCCTGCTCACAGAAAGAGTGGGTCCTCGTCATGTTGGTCAAGGCTCTCTATGGCAGGTTCAGCAACTGACTCCAGCCTGATCAACCTGCGCCATCAAAACGGATGCACAGTTCATTTGCATGCCTCAAAACTGAAAGAGTTTTATCCACTACACCTTTTATCTAGAAATTACGGATGTTTAAATATATGCGTCGATTTGTAAGCAAAGGCTGTAGGAAAGTATAGCTTGTCTTTATTTAGAAAATATGGATATTTTGCTTGTTAATTTTCCTGTTGGAACAGGGTAGATTGACCCTGAGGTTCTGGTGCCAATCCGCTTTCGGGCACCCCTCAGTGTACCTTGGTTATTGCCTGGACACCCTTATAAAAAATTTCTGGCTACGCCTCTGAATGACAAACATTTGGCGCATTTTTCAGGAACTCCTAATGGGTTGGTAGCAACCTGAATATTAATTCTAAAGGTATTTACCTTATAGTAATGAAAACCGACATTCCTTGCAGAGCATGTAGTTTTAGCCTGGATTCATCTCATTACCTCGGCATGTTAGAGCGGCAGGATGTGTGATTCTTGGTTTCTGTTTCTGTGTCTGCAGTCCCTCCAGTGCTGTCGGTGTTCCAGCAGTCCTTCAACGCTACAGCTGACTACCAGGAATCGGTCACGTTTACGTGCATCACTTCTGGATCTCCCGAGCCACTGGTCACCTGGCACAGGTAATGTTCCAGACAGAAAATAATACAACTTAGTTTCTTTTAATTGTTGAAGTGTGGCTTTAATTAGGTGGAAACAATTCACAGTGAGGATCGAAAAAGGAGTTGATGGGGATTTTTTTCCACGTTTGTGATGCTTTGTATCACTGCTCAGATTTTTTTAGGTGGACTACAGAGAAAAGAAAATTTGACCAACGTGGTCATTTTAGAAAAGGCTTTTTGGAACAAGATGCTTGCAATGAAATGCTTCTTTTGAGACTTTCAAGGTCAGGCTGTAGGTTCAAGAAACTCCACAGCTATGTAACAATTATTATTTTTTAAATATCTGTTCAGCAGACCAATACCTTTTATAGACAAAAACCTGTAGAATAATTATTATTTTGAGTGATTTGCATGCAGTCAATAGAAATGAAATCAGAATTCTGCCAAATTAGCATGGATACTTATAGTACTAGTTTTATTTAATTCATTTCAAAGTTTAAATGTTTTTAAAATTTTCACTTGTTTTTGTTTTTTTTTGTTTTTATTTAGTTCAGTTTACGTTTTGTTTTATTTACTTTTGGGAAATCCTAACTCTCAGTTTCATTTTAGTTACACTTTTGTTATTTTATGTAATATAACTTACACAATGGGGGCGAGACAAAAAAAAAAAAGAATAAAAAAATAAAATAAAATACTGCACCTGCCATCTGTTGGCGTAATGCAGTAAAGTGGCAAAAAAAAGTGAAAAACAACAAACAGAAACTGCACCTCATATTATTGCATTATGATAAAGACACAGATGAAAAATAAGGACATTCTCTCTTAAAATTCAGTTAGTTTTAATTAATGCTGTTTTAACTCTTACCACAGTTTCAGTTAGTTTTTTTTTCTTGAAAGAAATATTTTTTTTTTTTATTACAGTTAATGTTTTTTTTAATTCTAGCTTTCGTTATGTTGTTATTAAGTTAACATTACCAACTTTGATTCACAGTCACATAAACTGCTCTCCACATTTTACTGTTGCAAATTAATTGCCAGTGTGTCACATCTCCTATGTTCCTCTGGATTATCTTCTTCCTGCTTGTTACAATTAACAATAATTGATTTAATTTAATGCTTTTCTTTTTGTTTTAAACAAAGTGTTTTATATTTTAATTTGGGTTTAGAACGTTCTCCATCATTCATATTTACTGCGGCTCGCTCAGCTGGTTGATTAAACAACATAATTTTGTTTTTCCTTTGCTTGCAGTAGTTGAATGATTTTTTTTCTTCTACCACATGAAAATATTTACAAAATCATTTCACGCCTCTGGAAACCTTTTCTTTCGTGGCGTTGTTTGCAAAAGCGGCTGTTTGAATTGGAACATTTGAGCCCCCTGTTGTAGGAAATGCTGCAGAATCAGATATGAAGGTCATTTTTAATCAAAACTACGGTATTCCTGCATTGTAACTGCATTTATGGTCATACATGAAAACAATCAAAATATTTTTTCTAATTTTTTTTAACCTTCTGGTTTCAAATTCAAAAACAGATGACAAATACTGTGGATTTAAGACATTTTAGAAGTTGAATATGCACCGAATAGCTCAACGTTCAGCTGCAGACACCTTTTAAGGCTTATATTAATCCATCTGATCTGTTTTGATTATGGTAACAATCGTTCTCTATTAAGGTTACAAGAAACATCAGATTTTTGTTTAATAGAAAAATCATAATAAATACTGAAGGCTTAATTTTTTTACTATTGAGGAGATCATGGGGTATTTCTGTGATCCAAAATGGCTCTCCTTCTGCAGCAGCCTCCATAACCAGAGGCTGCATCCATTGATACTGGATTGGTTCTTTGTCATACAGAAGCATTCCTAATCCTAATCTAGTTTGTTATAAATTAAGCTAAAGTAAAGCAGATAATACAGTTAATGTGGTGATATATGATGCAAACTAAGCAAAGTATCAAAATATATATTTGCATTTAAAATCACAATAAAAGCTGGTTTATTGAGGGAATTTGTTAAATAGTTTAAAGGCACACTATGCAACATTTTTCAGTTAATTAATGTGTTCCATAACGTTATGGATGATTAAATGATTCATTTCAGGTTGAACAAAGGTATTCTCGGCCGCCCTGGTGGTCTGTGGGGGAAATACTGCAATTGCAGGAGCACCGACCCGCACTCACAGGCTCAGAAGTCTCGCGAGAGTCAGTCTTGCTTTACGGCGAGAACTGCTACACGCCCCCAGTTAAAAGCATTCTAGCACAGAGGCAATCTTTGTGCAGTGCTGCTTTCACATCGGACGCAGCAAAATCGCGTCTGCTGCTTCATTTTTGCTGCTTGTACCAGTTAGTTCTGACGCGCGGCTGAAGCAGCTTTGCTGCTCTGGCTGCGCGGTGCAAAAGTGGGTCTGACGCGCGTTGGGCGGAGCTTCACTATCCTTTCTCTGCCTTGCAGCTATATTTGCTGTGATCAGTGGGAATAAAATAGTTTTAATATGTGTTTAAGTGAGAAAATACACCTGAAAACGTAATCAGTGCAGTCAGTTCATTCAGATTATTATCCTGCCTTCAATATTTTTTCTGTCGGAGCCGCTCAGACCCCCACATACCAGCGGTGCGCCGACAGTAGGGATCACTTCATCAGCAGCCTCTGGCCGGTCGCCTCCTCGCGGTTCACCGCGGCAGCTGGTAGGTGTTTTTCATCTAAATAATCCAAACTGCATATTCTGCCGGCAGATTTCTGCATTTTAAGTTAATTTAGGCGTCAATAAACTGTTTAAGAGGAGTGATCTTCAGCGCTGTGTCTCTCTCCCTGCGTCAGATGCTTAAACGCGCCGGACGCACTGCTTCAGCTGCTCAGACGCGCTGGGCCTGCTGCTCAAAACGCGCCGCGGGACCTTTTGCTGCGCCTTGACGCGCGTCAACCATTGACTTTGCATGTAAACTTGCTGCTTCTGTCACGCCAGCTACATCCAGTGTGAACGCAGCATTAGTCATTCGTTGCGTTCGCCTGTCTGCTAAGCTCAAAACAACCGCGCCTGGCTTGACGGAGAAACCAGGAGAACAGCTGTGCATATTTACGACAGTGCACTTTTACTTTCGCCCTCTGGGGGGAGCCTCGCTGGAAAATCAACACCGGTTGCATAGTGTACCTTTAAAGACAATACAGAAAATAAACCTAAAGAAAAATGCAAGTATCAGTTTTGCAAGACAGATTTATCATTTCATTATATTTGTAAAGTCGGTGTCCTTTTTTTAATTTAGTTTCATTTTTTATGTATTGCTTTACATATTAGATTAGATTTCTCTATCCGATCACTTTTATTAAAGAGTTTAGAATATAACAATCAGCAATCCTCCTTTTTTTTTCTTTTACATTTTGTTACAATAGTGCCTTTTATTAAAAACACCTATTAGTTTTCTTTATCAATATACAAACTAAAAAGCCTTTTGGAAGGTTTAAACTTCACCTAAACCGTTATCATAAAATATATTGTTTTAAAGTTGACCATTAAACACATTGTCACGTTTACTCCCTTTTTTAGGGATCTTAATTCAACAGATCCTTGATCACGTTTAGGAACACTTCTCCAACATAACAAAGTCCACCGGGTGTTAATACAGGAGAGACTGGATAAGAACATCAGTAAACAGTTTGCAAAGCATATTAGAGCAGAAATAATGAAATGAAATTAAATAAATTGCTTTTAAACCCCTGAAAGAACATGTAATTTGAATCTATTGTATTTTTCTTCAAATAGTGCTGCATTAATAAAGAAAAGCGGACTTTCCAAACCATTTAATCTGCTGTTTACCATTGTTAGTTGGCCTGTATTGGGCTGGATTATTAAGGTTTGATATATGTGAATATCTTCCAAAACCCATAGTATGACAGGTCCTCCACCATACTGGACAATATTTTAAGCTGGTTAATCATATAGTGAATCATGTTTTTGTCTTTTAAGGCCGTATTTCATACAGACTGTAGATGCAGTACTTGTCTTATTTAGCTGCAGATAACAGATATCGTTTCACACTCCCAATTACGGCATCTGCAATCCACCCTCACACATCACCTCCAACAGCTGCTAGAGAAGATCAAACGGCACACAGTAGCAGAGTGAAAATTTGCAGCTGAAGAGTAGTTGACACCACTATCCTCTCTCCTCTCCAACATCCAGTAATTAGCTTGTTCCCATTCAGCAGGCAATTGTGACAAGCTCTTTGCACCTGAGCATCTGTTGATAGCACTTTATGGGATTGAGTTGTAGGTTATATTGTTTCCCCCCCCACAACGTGCTTCACTTCTTTTTGTTGCTTTATGTTTTTCTAACCGCGAGTCTAACCTGTTTGTCTAAAACCCGATGCAAACGCAGACTATGCATACGACTGTTTCAGCTGCCATGAAGTGTAAAGATGTCAGAAGCCGTTGTATCTGTGGTACGCTTCCCTGTTTGGTGCGTTTCTCTTTTTTTTTACATGCTGGTTTTACATGCTGTTTTGAACGGAATGGGAATCTGTTCATCTCAGGCATGAAAAAAAATCAAACATTGGATGCTGTATTGTTTTTCTTTCTTCTTTTTCTTAATTTCAACACACTGATGGTAAACATGTTAATCCTGTAATCTACACTAGTAAAATTTTTCTACTCCAAAATAACTTTTATTGGCTCAATCTCTCTCATTTAAATTCATTTCTCATGCTCTCGTCTGCATCTCTCCCAAGTCTGAGTATAGTGACAGTCATTGCATGTAGGGGTTTAGTTTTCAGTTCACTTTGCAAAAGGCTTACAAAGAAGTCAATCATCATGATTTAAAAAAATAAGTGTTTATGTCATTCAGCCACAGACCCAACCTGAAGACCCTGCATAGCTGGAAACACGTCAACTAGTGAAATCTGCTTCATCTTCTTTTAAAGCTTCCAGTCACAACTAGGGCTGGGTAAAAAAAGATCGAATTTGAATCGATGACTTTACATTTTTGCAGAATCGACGTCTAGGGAATGAGATTGATTATTTTTATAGTGACGCACGTGACGTTCACTTTCAAATGAACAGGAAAGATGCACTCAAGATGACTTCAAGCCAGAAAGCTGCAAATATAGCAGATAGGTTGACTGAAGACATTAACGATTGGGGGCTGACCAGAAAACACCCTTTACTGTAGTTTTTACAGACAACGCTGCAAATATGGTTTGTGCAGTGAAGGTAATGCAGCTCATGCATGTCTGCTGTGTCTTCGCCATGTCACGATTGCGGCTTCACTTTTCACAAACAAGATTGCACTTATGAGACAGTTTTGGTGTCTTCTCAAGCTTAAATTGTCTGATTTACAAGTTTGCACTTTGTGTTTAATGTGACAGGAAAAAATAAAATACATGAGTATTCTGATACACAGTTGAACCACTTTCATTATTGTAAAAACAGATCGAATCGAAATTAATCGATTTAGAACTGTATGAATCAAAATCAAATCGATTCAGGACTTTGGTGAAAATACCCAGCCCTAGTCATACCTAGAAAAAAGTTAACTATATATTATTATCCATATTTATGTCTTCAGGTTAGATAATTAATTAGTAAACTAGGATTTTGAGTTGTTTCAATAGACAGTAATGTGCTTGAATGCCTTTAATGAAAGATGTTCACTGAATACTTTCATGCTTTTAGTGAACGGTGAACTGAACGGATCCGTTTTGAAGCAACCAAGGTAAACGAGAGTGACGTTCATGCTGGGAATAATGAGTGTCACAAACAGCTCACGTTTGCAATCAATTTTGACAACATTATTCATTGGACGACGTCAGTTTTTACGACACTTATAACGGCAAACAGCATGACAGACCAGCATGTCTACTGCTCGTACTAATCTGCGTGATTCAGACTAATCTGCTGGTATTTCTGGTGCCAGTTAGGCAGAATGCTTAGTGGACTTTTATCAACTAACAAATGAAGACTAGGACAAAAAAAAGAAAAGAAAACTCGGGTTTTTGTGCAAACTGTGTCCACTGGGACTTAACAAACAAGTCCGTACCTCAGCCACGTCCACTTCAGATATAAGGCGACACACTGAACTAAAGCATCCGAGCTATTTTTGGAAATATGTGCTACTGAATGAGAGACGTAAGAAATCCTTTTTGATCAAGATTGTAACTTTGTAATGAAAGTTGGTGGGGACAGTCGGTGGCGGCTGATGAACCTACAGTTAGTAGACCCAAACGCTTTCATTAGGTTTTTGTATTTTTCAAAAATGAGCTCAAACATATATTTATTGAATGCTTTCCTATTGTTGAGAACACATGAGAACCATAATACACTGATATTTATATTTATAGATAGTTGCATTACATATATAGGGTATAAAAACAATGTATGAAAAAATAATGAATAACAGGCGAGTCCGATGCCAAAATCGATATATCATGCATCCCTAGAGGTACAATTTAAATTCCATCCATCCATCCATCCAGAAAAATATGGATATGCTGCATTTTGAATATAACATAGCATATTTTTTTCTTGTAAACTTTTTGCTAAGCTTGGAGATATGTTTTATTGCATGTTGCATGTCCAAGTAAATCTGTTTCCCCTTTAAATCTGCAGCTCTCCCTACTTCTCTCTGTGCTCTGCTTAAAACGATTTACGAACCTCTTTACTAGTATAATGATGCAAGAAACAACATTCCAAGCTACCTAGAAGCTCTGTAGTCTGATTCTATCTGTTCAATAAGAAAACATGTTCATTTTAACCTGTAACTGGGAGTCATATTCCTCTGAGTAGCAAGCTTTTTTTAAGTAGTTAAGAACAAATATTGTTTTCTCAAGCTTCTTGCATTATATTACTAACTTGTATAAACTTATAATCTGTTGCCATTTTAGCTGAAAAAGCTCTGTACGTCTAAAAAACAGATTTTTTGGTGGCAGCTCTAATTTTTTTAACCAACCCATCTCGTAACTTTTACTTAAACATCGAAGTAGCTGCTGGTTAATATTCAATGAGTGCTGCTGTGTGTCTCTCCTCCTCCATGTAGCTACTCTGTACGTCAGTGAAATGCAACTGCAAATCAGATGTCTCTGGACACGGGAGCAGCGGAAGGGAGGAAAAACAGACAGCTTCTTTCTATATGTCATGAGCACACATTTAAAGGGTAAAATATGAGGTATTGCGTGGGATTGTGGCTTAATTCACCCAATGAACTTGAACTAGTTCATCAATAGATTTGTGAACTTAGTTCAGTTTTTTAAAAAGTGAACAATGAACGTCAGCTAGCTCATTTTCATCTGTGTGAACTGAACTTTTTGCTTGTTCTTTTTAACTATAAACTGACACAAAATTGTTCATAGAGAGGAAGGATAGAGTTGATGTTGGTTTATTGTTACTTTCAAATTACTTTCATCTAAAATGGCATTATACAGTAGCAGTTTGTTTTTAATCTACCCATCCCTTTTTAAACTGAAAGATCAGCTACCTACTAGGAAGTGATTAAGCTTGTAAGATGGGACGCGTCCAATATCAAAGATTGGACGGTCCTATATGAATTTTTTTTTTTTTTTAGTAACCTTGTAATTTAAGGAAATGTAAGTCTTGGTTAAACAATGTAGGAGTTTTTTTGTTTTTATTTTATTTAGAGGTATTTTCTCTCGTCATATCAGAGTCGTTTGAAAACTTCTTTCGCCTAACTTGCTATATCTTTTGCATTTGTCTGGGGGACAAAAAACAGGCAAAAAAATAAAAATCTGCACTGCTTTCTTAATACAGAACAATGAGCCACTTCACTTCACTCACATTCTGTTACATTTCTGTCTTACATTCTTAACTCCTCCAAGGAGGTTATGTTTTAATTGGCAATGCTTTGTCTGTTTGTTTCTAAAATGACTAATAAAGTTAGGGACAGATTTAACTGAAATATTTAGAGTAGGTTTGTATCGTTAATGCTAACAAATTAGAAATTGTAATATTTTGAGAGATTCTGTGATTACAACAGTGGCGGCTGGTGAAAAATATTTTTGGTGGGGCTGATATAGCCTAGTGTATGTCTCCAACTTATCCGGAATAAGAATTCAAATAAACAATTGGACAATACATACAATTTAACAGTAATGATTTAATTTACTATATAATAACAGTAACAGTGATGATTTGGGTCACTGTGACGGGGTTCTTTGGCCTCCAAGAATCCAGTCTCAGTCGGGTTACCGGTGTTGGTGATTTATTGAGCTCAAAAACTCAAAACAGGGTGCAAAAGAAACTAAACATGTACAAGATACTCTGGGCCTCAGCCTCCCTCCAGTTACCAGCAATGTAACAAAGAAACAGAAAACAAAAATTGCTGCTTTTCTTCCCACAGCCCTCATTAAATAGTTTAAGCCCCTCACCTCAGGCTCTCTTATTTCTGATTTCTTCTCATTAATCAGTTTTGTCCATATATTACCTCCACAAACAATTGATGTACAAAAACAAATAATTTTTACAACTTAATTCTTTTACACAGATTCATTGACTTATTCAATTACACCAAACTGGGTTTGAACCCAGCAAAGACACAGCCAGACTGAAGATGACAAGTCCCCGTAGCATAAACACGTACACACCCACACCCCCACACACACACCCACACACACACACACACACGGCTAACCCCGCTGAAATATTAAGTGTGCACCCTCAATATGCCAGCAGGTAACACCAGGACAGCTTGTGTGTTTTAAGTTCATGGAGCTACTGGTCTCAGCGCGAGTGTATTGGTCCTCACAAACACAGTATAACAGGAATGTGTGTGTGGCGTGCAAAGTTAGAGAGGTTGTTTTAAGCGACGAGGTGGATTCGTCACAGTCACAGTAACCATGACATGAAATGTTCATATCCTACAACAGGGATGTTCTTCAGGCAAACGGGTAGATAAATAAGGATCTCACCGAATTTGGTGGAAGCTGCATCTCGTTCGTTACATTCGCCATCTTCCCTCTAATTGTCTGCACCTGCGCTTGCGTTCAGAAGCCTGTTAAAGTGCAGTATTTTCAGCGCCCCATGACCATAAAGTTCCGAGACGCTGATTGGCCATTAAATTCACCTAGCAATAGTACATGATTGACAGATTCTCTGCAAATGTGGGTCTGTCTGATCACAGCCCCCAGAACAGAGACAGTAGGAGTCTGTCTGTGGAAATCCACAAATTAATGACAGTAGATAGGGAAATGTAGTTTATATAATTTGTTTTGCTTATAGGTACACAGTCTAGAGAGTAAAGCTGACATTTATGAGTTAATTTCTAAAAATATATTTTACGTTTCTCTCTTCTTATCAGGGAGGGCGGTGCCCCAGCGCCCCCTATGGGCCAGCCGCCACTGGATTACAAGTATTAATTTAAGGTGTAAGTCACAATATTTTGAGGGAAATTAGCTACTTGGTCGAGGTCTGACCTCTCAAAGTGCATTTCTAGTTTCTTTTTGAAACACTGTCAGCTAAGTAGCCCATGAAGAAGTATAACATTTAAAATAAAAATAAAAAATTAATTTGTTTAAACAAAGCAACTTAGAGAGGCTGATTATAAGGGAAAAAAAGATCTGGTCTAAAAAAAAATCTAATGTGATGTGATCTGTGAAGCATCTTGGTGGCAGTACTATAGGATTATAGATTCCATAAAATTTCAGTCTGTGACCCCGAAAAATAACAATTTAACAAACTTTCATTTCTTATTTATTTTATTCTTTAAAGGCACATTTACTTGTTTAATGCTGCATTTTATAATTACTGATATATTTAATATTAAAATCATGAGATAGATAAAAAAAAAATATTTATGTTATATCTACCTAATTTTAATTAATTTCATGAGACATTCACATTTCTTTTTATCATGATATATTTTGGTTTGGCTTCATAGTGGCGTAGCTCTACTGCCTTGGAAGCTAGAATGTTCCGGGTTCCATTCCTGGCCTGGGACTACCTACATGGAGTTAGATTAATTGGAATCTCTAAATTGTCCTTACGTGTGAGTGTGTGCATGAATGGTTGTTTGTCTCTGTGTTGCCCTGCGGTGGACTGACCACCTGTCCAGGGCGTACCCCGCCTCTCGTCCATTGACGGCTGGAGACAGGCACCAGCACCCCTAACGACCTCAGCTGGGATAAACATGACGGAAAATGAATGGATGTTTTGGTGTTTCATATCTATCAATCTATCTAAGAACTGTCTTAACTAATAAACCATTAGAGTAAACATTAGCCTAATATTAGAATTAAAGGGATGCTACATTAATGACAAAGATCTCAATAATTAAAAAATTAATTTGATAATTTAGTGTTAATTAACTGACTTTAAACGTTTCTTTGACAACGGCTACTTATAACTTTGGTGTCATAATTAATAGATTGTTATAAGCCATTCATTGGGCTTTATTTAACTGGGATTTTTATAACTTGGCCTGGAAAAGCTTCAAGTATGTTATTTTCATGCTACAAATACTCCTACAACAAATTGTCTCTCTCATTTGAGTCTTGTACAAAATGCTGCATGATGATGATTAAACAATGCTCAACTGGTGCTGTAGGAGCCCAAAGTGTGCTTAAACTACCCCCCTTTCCCCAACACCACCCATCTGCATTATGCTTTGACACAAAGCAGGATGAATCCATGCTTTGATCCTGTTTATGCCTATCTAAAAGTCCCTGCTGGAACTGAGACAGCCTCCAGCTAGAAAGCCTGAAATTGAGACCACTTGCAAAAGTTAGGCAAGTTGCCATGAGTATATCTAGATGCCTCTATGCACTAAAGCACTGCGATGTTACATAAAGTTTTTTTAATTTTCTCTCAGAAACACACATTTTGATCTACATACTGCAGATACCAGTTTGTCTCTCTAAATCGCCCTATTAGTGCCTTTGCATGCAGGATTGTTTGTCCTTATAACGGTGTGGACTGGTGACCTCAGCTGGGTAAGAAGACAAAGACGATGAATGGATGGAAACTCAGGTCAAATAATATATAACAATAAGAATAATATAAATAAGAATATGTACACCAGTATTGTACTTATCATATTAAAAACCCATTTCAGCAGAGGATAAACAACACGCCCACTGAGTCTGAAAAAGTAGAGGTGCATTTCATGCCTGTGGGCCCCTTAAACACACTCAGAGGCAAATTGCATACAGCAGAACAAAGAAAACGGCTTTAACGCAAACAACAAATCACAACCCAATTCAAGTTTTTCCGTCTGATCTCACTCCTCAAAGCATATTCCAGCTTCACAGCTGCATTTCTTGTCAGAAAGAGGTTTCACCTCATCCACTGCGAATCTTTAGTAATAGACTAGCTGTCAGTAGTCACTCAGTATGACATTCACTGCTGCTGCACGTCTTAGACCGTCCACAGCTAAGATGAGGCCTCTCTTCATTTCCTCTTTGGCTCGTAAAGTTATTATTACTTTGCTTTGGTGTTTCCTCCGTCGACTTTAAATTATCCTCCCTTCCTGCTTTTCCTGCATGACAAGGAGACTGAGTCAGAGGCATAGTGATGGAGGATTAACGGCTTTGTTTAGAGTCATGAAATCCCCCTTTTAAAACATATAGCTCTCTAAATATATGTTCCTCTTGATTTTTTTGAAAGTTTTAGGCTTGTGAAGGGAAAAATAAATACCTGTCTCCATGACTATGGTGAAAGAAGAAATGAAACCCTTCTTCAATCTTGGGTTTATATATTTGGAAGTGATAATAAATGTATCTGATCTCACCAGCTTCTGCCTTTATTCACATTAAGTAAAAAAGAGGAAGCCTGATTAAAAAGGCTTTGCTTGGAAAACTAAAAACCACAATTCACCATTTCTTTTGCATCATTGATGTAGCATATTAAGGTTGTTCAGATGATGTGTAAACAGCTAACTGACGTAAGGTTAAATGCAAAATAATGACTTGTTATTATCGTCATCAAGGATATTATGTTTTTGATCATGTGTGTTGGTTTCCTAGCAGTATTTCTTCACAATTTATGAACAGATTTTAATGATTTTTTTCACCGGAGGTGTGCCTCATTTCAAGGAGCAATACATTTGGTGATAATCCAGATTATAATCCGATTACAGTAATATTTCAAAAGATTCTATTCTTATTATTTGGCAGAACAAGCTGGCAGACAGATCCAGCATTGGACTTAAGAGGTTTGAGGTATTAGACTGGAGGCAAAAAACACAAGAAAGGGGAGCCATGTGAGAGCAGAGCAAACACCAGAGGCTGCAGACACATGCTGTGCCTTACTTATGAGCTCATAAAAGTATTTCAAGGAAATTTATGCCAGAGGTGCACCTCACGCCAAGGAACCTTTCATTAAAATTTGGGTAATGATCCAGAACATGTCAGTCACAGTATGGGGCTAAATTTGCTGCTTGGTGGAGCTGTGTGCTCTTTGCTTTTCTAGTTGGATTTATATTTGTTTCATCTTATTAACTTACAGTAGTAGCTATCCTTTAAGGGCCCTTGGCTGGTCCCCTACAATTTTTTTTAAATATCAATATTTGTACTAAAATATTCTTTCTGTCATTAGGATCTAAAGAGAAGCTGATTAGAAAGGCTTTGTTTGGAAAACTGAAAACCGCATTCATTGAGTAATATATTTAAAGGATGGAGTAAAAGAATATGCACGCCCAGGAGAGGGAGGGCATCACTCCAGTGGCTGGAAGTTGGAGAGGATTATGCTGTGGGCTGCCATTTGGCTGCCGTTTGACTGGGAAGGGCCGTTTTGAATGGCTGCTGCTGTAGAAAATCCGCTTGTTTTACTGTTGTAGTGTGGGTGTCATCCAGAAGAGGGCGCTTTCTTTTCATCCTTCTGTAGGACCAGACTCGAATAGTTTATAAAGAAATTATCATGAGTATGCAGGATTGTTTTACATGACAAGGATGCAGAATCAATTTAATATTTTTTTTCGCTGTATTTTAGATAAAACTCCAGATTTTATGAAAATGGTTACCTGTCAATCAACACGGTTAATAAGCTTTAGACTACCTCGATAAGTTGTATCCTAACTTGGTTTCTATACATCTGTAAGTTTTTAGGTTTGGTCAATATGGGAAACCTAAGTCACATACTGAATATTCTTTTTTTTAGGCAACGTTTCTAAATGATCTTTATTTATATAGTCATTTTTCAAATGCTTCATCAAATGCTTTAACATGCTAATGAGGTCCAGAGTCTGAGGAGAAATTTTCAGTTTCTTTAAAGCTTGCATGTTCTGACCTTGCTGTGAATTTGATTGTTAATGAGCTCCTGGGAATATTGAAACGTGTTAGTTGTTCAGGTAGATTCTCCATTTGTGAATAATCTTTCAATCTCCAGAGTAATGGTCTTCTATAAGTTGGCAAAGGGCCTTCTAACCCTTCCCGGATTAATGTAAATAAGATGAATTTGTGGGCAACCTGGTCAAAGAGATCAATATGTATTTAAATTACCAATAAGGTTATATTAGGAATAGTAAGAATCCCTGTAGATGTTTGTTGTACTCTCATACCCAGAAGAATATGATGAGGCCTTCAACAGTTTGAACAGTGCATTAAATAAAAGGCCATAAAAAAAATTCCTTTTACAACTATACACAATATAAAAAAATACCAACTGATACAAATTAACTTTAAGAAACAGGAGAAGTCAAATCAAAAACTTTCGGAGCATCCTGCCTCATCTGCTCTAGATAAGGTAGAACGAGGTAGCTGCAGCATGATTTGGTATTAATTTTATCTATATGTCAAAGCTGATCTGAACAATTCACATTTACATTCGGTGTTGACCCGGAACATTTTACCAGCGGAATATTGACTAATTCTTAATTAGAACTTTAAGTTATAGTTAATAAATTTCATTCAAATTAAGGGTAAAATCAACTAATAATCTTTAGTTAAATTATTATAAATGCCAATAAGCTAAAATAATAGGTGTTATTAAAGGCTTGCCTTTGTGGCTGGACTTTTTTTGGCCACTAGTTAAAATCCAGGATGTCTTCATCTTCAGTTAATGCTGCAAGGACATTGTCTCTTTCTATTCAAGTTGTTAACTCAAAGGAAGTTGTTCCAGCTCTTGTAGAACCTGCCACTGCTGGATAAATAATAACAGACAACTATAATTCAAACAACAATGTGTGTTTTATTAAACCTTATAATCCCCATCATGGTTTTTCATGTTGTTCAATAAACTTTGAAAACGCTACAAGCTTCTGGAATAAACACGAATTACATGAAAGAATCAGTAAAAATAAAAGAGTTCAAATTAGTTCTTGAGATAGTCTTTGATAATGTTGAGTTCATTACCTCAGCTGTTTTGCGATGCACTTCATCAAATTAGCAGCATGCATTATATATAACAAACAGATGTGTGACAATGGTCTTTAGCAACAGTCAAATCAATTATGTTTCACTTAATCCATTAATGAACAATTACCAATAAACACAATAGATGTGATGTGAACGAGTGATGTGGGGTAAACAATGCCTCTGTTGCCATTGTATCCAATAGTTTAGCGGCGAACACTTCCAATCCACTGCTAGCAACAGCCATCCAACGGCCACAAACCAGAGATTGCCCCAAGTGTAACGAGAAGTTCAGCCGGAATGTTGTGTCTCTCCTTGCATCAGGCCGAAGTCCAAGTAGGAGAGAGAGAGAAAGTTTTTCTAATGCTTTTAAAGATACCAAACCTTGAGAATGTAATATCAGAGGGAAGGACTGTGTCAAAACACACCCATAAGTTGATGTTTTGGTGTCGGGGTTGTAGTTCTGAACCAGGAAGTTCTGTTTCTGATCCGTAACAAAGTGCTCAAGATCAAGAGGGATCACATTTGGCCCAACCTTTAAGGCCAAGCATACATACAGAAAAAACCTACAATGCAGCGATAGAGTTGATTCCTTCCTGCTATCATTGCAGCCCCCATCGCTATGCATGGGACCAAAACATCTCACCTGGTCAGCCATGCCAACAATGACCCTAACAACTCTCTTTTCACACGCATAGGCCAACACCAAACTGGTATTGCTGGCCGATAACGACCTCAGCGACTCCCCATTACTAAGGAGTTGACCTGTTTTCTTGGCTCAATTTTCAGGTTTTCTAAGCCAAAAAAAAGACTTTTTAAACTTTTTTGGAATGACTATGACCTCAATGACTGACAATCTCCACCAACACCTCGTTTTCCTCCTGTTTGTGGCTAAGTGATGTTAGCAAAGCATTCTTCAGGCGAATAACTGTTCTCTTAAGGAGTTATAAATTAGTTAAGTGAAGTAATCATAAAAAAAAACTTGAGCACAATGTGTTCTGCAATGATTGTTATGTTTGGTACTGTATAAGGTAATCTAACATTAGCTTCACTGTTTTTGTTGAGGAAAGTGAGGCTTGAATGAACACAAACATTTACGTTTCTGCAGCTTAGTTGCAACTTATTAAAATTAGGGAGAAAGAAAATTTAATGTTTGGATGCACATGTGCAAATAAGCTGATGGTATGGATTGTGCAACCTGTTCTGATTACGGAGCGACTGGTAATTATCCACAACCAGAAAAAAAACAGTGTGGTCTCAAGAGGCAGGATTTCCTGAAAAGTAACGAATCACAGGCTGTTTACTTTCTAAGGTTAGTGTTGATGTCAAGGTGAAGAAGGCTGACATGAGCGCCCAAAAAAAGGTCTGCAAGAGAGAATCCACAGGTGCATAAAAAGGAAGTGAGCGCAGAGATGGAGCATGGGTTCATGGTTATGACATACTGGGAGCTCATGGTAAAGAGTTGTTATGTGTGTGTGTTTAAAATAAAACATTATATGAGTATTTCCTATGGATATACAGTACTTTTGGCAGAACTCCTTTCACAGAGATCAACAACATAATTAATTTATGAAAGGAAAATTTAAATTTTCATGACAATCTGACAGAATCTGGAGAACCTTTCAAGCTAGATGAGGTAAATATTACCAGGTTTAGCAGCTGAGGAACTCCTACCAAACAAGACTGACAGCTAGCACTAAATTAGGCACTGCATCATCCATAAGCTTGTCTAAATTTGTACCAGTATGGGGAAAATGTCAAATTTACCCTCCCAACGTCAGCAGTCTCTTAACCCTTTTGGATTACACGGCTGGTTAGGCAGCTGCAAATAAACAAGCGGGGGAGGCTCCAAACCTGCTTCTCACTGTTATGCTTCTGTTCAGAAGCTTAAACAGACATGGATCAATTTAGCTGGTTGTTTTTGTTTGTTTTTTCCCCTTGATTAATTTTCAAACTGAGTCCAATATGTGAAAAAAGACATAAAGTCAGCACAGCATTAAGTGCATCATTTTAGGAGGTGCTGTAGTCCAAATCCTAAAATATGTAATGATATAGATGATGCAAAAACACCTGAAATGTTTAATGGGACCGATAGTAGAGTTAGAAGATGATAAATTAGATGCAGTCTTAAGTACCACCAAATATCTATCCTCATCTTCTTCCTCTGCTTTCTGTTTCTGACAGAAAGGGGCAGCAGCTGGAGCCGTCAGAAAAGTACATTTTTAGCAAGCTGGAAGGCAGCCGCAGCATGCTTACCATCCGCAACATCCGCCAGTCTGATGGAGGAACCTTCTCCTGCAAGGCCTCCAACAAGGCGGGCTCTCAGGAAAGAGAGCTCTTCCTCAAGGTGTTCGGTAAGGATCTCAACCACCATTTACCCTGAAAAAGAGAGGGGGAAAAAGCATAAAATAAAAACAAATCCACATTAAACTTTCTCTTTTTTTGTCACTTTAATCAGTATCTTTGTCATGTTCTCTCCCATTGATCGTCCCATCTTTGCCTTATTCATTTATAGCACAGGCTACTTATCAAAACTCTGTAGAGAAAGATGAAAGGTCTGTATCAATCGGATATTACAATTATATTATAAACAATTTATCAGTTGTATTGATCAAATATGTTATCAGTCTCAGAATCCTTCCCTAAGGGGTAAATACTGTCTCTCAGGGACTCTTTTATTTATTTTTTTTATAGATAGGAATTGGATAAATATAATAGGAATGAATTCATCACTGCTTTTATTAAAAGTCTATCTCATTTAATCTTGACAAAACGCAATAAATAGCTTTTTTTCATCCTTTACAGAAACTCGTTCTAAATTCAGGTTAGCTGGGTTGAAATTGATCTATTTTATAGTAGTAATATTTAACGATTTCCATGCCTCCAACATAAACTAAAAATAAGAAAAGATGGTTTTTGATATATATATATATACTTCATTTTTTTGTTCTTCTTTACCTTTTTCTGTAATATAGTGTATCTCCAGCGCATCCAAACATAATTGCATTCGTCATTACAGCAGGGAATTTTTATGTCGATCCATAAAGTTTTATGGCGAGGATTCTCACAATTTTCTTTTATCCCAAAACAGTTTTTCAGAAGCCTCAGACACCAAATATGGCCCCCAGCCCACATCACCAACTATAGCTGCATCGGAAATATCTCATTTATTGCTGCATATTTCTACTGCTGCGCTGATGACATAAAAAAAAAAAAAAAGAAAGAAATTCAATTTATAATTTCATGAACCTGCTGGCTATTTCCTCCCAGATCACGCTGGCATTCTTCTCATGTAAAAAAAAAAAAAAAGAAGTTGAGAGATTCGCCGTAGTCATCAACGTCCTTTCAAGATGTGAGAAACGCTTGTTCTTCAAAATGCACATTTTAATGAAGAAGCTAAGGAGCAGGGAGGAGCTCTTCTTTTGACTGCACTGTGGGGGAATGCTATTGTAAGTTAGTTTTATTACCCTTGACAGCAAGGGCAGCATGAAAACGGGTCATTTACTGTAAATTAGACAAGATGTTTGCAGATATGTGTGTGTGCTCTACTGTATATTCACCATCAGATAGTAAAAAAATACAGTTTTCTAGAATAGTCTGTATAGAGGTTCATATGCTGCCACGTATGTTTTTGAGTGACTGACTGCTTGAGGCTTGCTCATTCTTATTCCACATTTATACCCTTTAACCTGTCGACGTCTGGGGGGGCCAGAGGTAGCATAAAGTTTCTTCTTAAGCAGCCCTTGAGCTGTAAATTAGAGCATTCTGTCAGTCTTCAGGGATTATTCTAACTTGCCTTGCTTTCTGGGATCTAAGTTGTAAAAAGCAAATCCACCTTGTGAAGGAACATCTACATGCACCACACCTCTGGGTTAGACATGCCAGCAGCGTGGCCACAGGGATACCTGAGTTTTTACCTTCATTTTGCCCATGCTGTGAATTTTTTGCAGTTCTTCAAAACTTACTGTAATTCTCTATTGATTTAGATGAAGAATTGACGTTAGCAACTTGTCAACTTTTTACTTGCAGCTCCACATAGTTTAACTCGTGGTGTATTTACCTGGTTCGATTCCCACAGCCTCCATTTTGGGTTCCTTTACCCCACAGTGCTCCACAGGCGCCACACCATGGCAGCCCACTACTCCCAGAGGGAATGGGTAAAAATGCAGAGAGTTAATTTCCCCATTGTGGGACCATAAAGGGATTTACATTTCTATTTCATTTTGAGCTATCTAAAAACAGTAATGGAAGATAATTTTTGGATTTTGCTAAACAGTTAACCTAAAGTCAAAGGCTACGTTCACACCGCAGCCTGAAGTGACCCAAATCCAATTTTATGTCCATATGCGATCTGGATCTGATCTTTTCACGACAGTCTGAACAAAACAGATCCGATTTTTTCCAATGCGACCCAGGCCACTTGGCTATGTGGTCCTGAATCCGATACGAATCTGATCTTTTCAAATGCGACCTCTGTGAGAACAGCCAGGTCACATCCATCCGACCTGAATTATATTAATACCTGACAATGGTCCCTCTTCTGCTTCTTGCTATGCAAAAGTGGCAAGACAAACAATAACAATGGTGGATGATAATGCGGAAAGTAGTATTTATGTTTAATCATCTTGGAAAGATTCAGTTTTTAAGGTTGGGAAAGATCATTAGATGTTCTCCAGCTCTACCATCCATGTTTACTTCCATAAACACAGAGCACGCTTACTTGTGACGTCATTGCGTCCTCTACTGCAAATGCGGGACACTTAGGTTATATGAATGCAGTTCACACATGAGATCACATGCAAGTCGCATATATCTGGAAAAGTGAACAGTTATGCAAAAAAATCAGAATTGAGCATCAAGGCCTGCAGTGTGAACGTAGCCAAATTGTCACTATGCTATCATGCTGGCATGCTAGCATTAAGCAAGGCATTGCTTTGCTCTCAAATATAGGAAAGAAAGTTCTTATATTTATAACCAGGAAAAAAAAACATGTTATTTACCTGGTGCGGACATGGGTATAAATGAACAAAATGCGGGCGGGTATCATAGAATTACATCATGAATAAAACATATTTATATTTTCTTATTTATTACCTCTACACTAAATAAATAGATTCAAAATTATCTAGATAACAGTAATTTTTTTTAAGCATCAAGACAAACCTTATTTCGGCCAATTTATAGCTGTTAATCTATGAGCGCAGCACTGGAATTGGGGCGTGAGGTAATGTTCTTTAATGTCTCTGTTATTATGAACATAACAGAAGCATAACGGGTCGCCCTTTATTATATATGGGTCTGCGTGGTTCCGATCAGGTTTTAAATGGTTCCATCATCACCATCTTTTGCCGTGTGAGAGATTTCCTTAACATGCACTAATCGTAGAAGGGACTAGTGCTGTGTCTGAACGTCAGCCCTAACCCCTAAATCCCTCAATCACTTTATAGAGTGGGGAATATATAGTGGACTTTATATTGAACTGATCGTTCAGACAAATTATCAATACTTTGTGTTCCCATGTCATGTTACTCCGCCTTCCCACATGGTGCCTGTGCCATCGCACACTGTTGCGATCGCAGCAATCTAGGATATATCTGCTTGTCCAGTGACCATGGATGATCACTACTTTTCAAGGTGCATTGTGGGAAATTTCAAATCCACTACTTTTCCCACTAGATTTTCAGTCATTCAAAATGGCATAACCACTATATTGGGTCCTATATAGTGCTTAGGGCGGACATTCGGACACAGCCTAGGTCTTTCAATTTTTGTTCTTTAAAATCTGAGCTTTTCACTTTGGTTTTAGTTTAATAATAGCCAACTTTATATTTACCTCTACTGATTTTAATAAGGAGTTTGTGGTCAGGTTGGAGAAGAGTCTTAAAGACCAGGAATATGAGCGGGGAACACGGACAAGAGCTCACTTCCAGGAGAAATAAGAAATAATCTGAATAATATTTTTGAACACTCAGATTAAAATTTATCTTATTCCAGCCGCAATCAGGAGTCATACCAGGAGAAATTTATCTCTTTGCAGACTAAATCTGACACTTACTCTCTTAATGTTTTGCATGTACGTCGTAAAACACAATATCTGCTTTTCACATCAACACATTATTCTCGCTTCTTTCTTCTAATGAATAAAAACACAACATCAGTTTTCACTGCGTTATGGATAAGCTCAAAAAATGTAGATGATGTAGCAGAACATGTCTGATGGTGGACTTTATCATTAAAGCCTCTTAGCTCCTAAGGGGAACAGCGGTGGATACAGGAGGGAGAATCTGTGCTGACATTTGTTTTATGGATCTGCACGGCTTAAGCAACAAATAACATGCATTAGGCCGATCAGATGCAGCAAGTTGAACATTTTACCTTGTGATGTCTGCCTGTGGGTGGAATAAGAGCTTTATGTAATGTCAAATCATCCAAGGGAGGGTAAAAATAAAGCTTATCTGAAAATAAGGCATTTTTCCAGCTTTAATTGCACACTGTCTAATATTTAAAAAGGCAAACAGTGTTTTTTCTACATTTATGTCTTTTTGACATTTGTTTTTCTGCTGGAGAGAGGGAAGAACTAAACTACTTTTAAACTGTAAGGGTGATGGTTTACATCATAAATATAATAATCTAATGACTGGCTTTTCACTGATATAATGAACTGTAATTATGGTGATAAAGGGCGTCAGATGCAAAGCAACAGCGAAGAGTTTGTTCCAGTCTGCTGGTTGGCTGGATGATGATGCTTTCACCACAATTTGGCTTTACTTTATATGATGGAAAAACAAACTCGCTGTGAAAGGAGAATGTGAGGACCGGTCAATCGTTTGGTCAGCCTTTCACTGTGAAACTAAAAAGAAATAAACAGCTGCCCTCATGCATCAAATTCATTTTATGCTAATTAATGTAATTGTTTTTAAATAACTGGCAAATCAAAAAAAAGTCTAATCTAAGCCACAAGCATTTTTTTAGGTACTGAAGTAAATGGTATTTCTGACATTTTGTCATGCTAAGAAAATGAACAACAACCTATCTAACCTAACTGTCCTTTTAGTATTCGTGAAATATTTACTCAAATGCTTTTTAATGCAAATTTTTAGAGTATTCATTAACTCTGTTGGTCTTTTCTGACAATTGTCTAAAGACCACCAGATGGTCCTTGAGGTACTGTAGCTGGATTGTATACATTTTTTAGAAGCAAGGTCTTCATCCTGTGTTTGGAATTGCTTCATATCTAAATAACAAAATATGCCATCTCAGGTTGAGTTCAGACCAAGCTTGTGTTGTGCGTCAAAAAGTTGGATGCATGTGCATTTTGCAGTTAAACTTATTTGAAGCTCTAGATGCACAAATGACATTGGGTCTGATTGAACCACTAAAATGACTCTAGGCATAGTGGATTGGCAGCACAGTCTCTAAAGCAGGGTGTCAAACTCAAGTTCTCAAGGGCCGGTATCTTGCACATTTTAAATACATGCCTGATCCAACACAGCTAATTAAAATGGCTGACTTACCTTATCAGTATGCAGTCAAATTCCTTAAGAGCACTGCTAATAATCTGATATGATTCACGTGTGTTAAAGCAGAGACACAACTAAAGGTTGCAAGACACTTGCACTTGAGGACTGGAGCTTGACACGTGTCCTCTAAACCATTGGTGTCAAATACCTGTCCTCGGCGGTCCGTGTCCTGCAACTCTTGCTCGCTTCTCTGCTTCTCTGCTTTAACACTCAAGAATTTAATGTTAGTTCATTAGCAGAGCTTGACTGCAAGTTGGAGAGGTAGTTTAGCGTTTTCTTTTCAATTAGGGCCAGGGATGCAGAACACCTGCCCTTGAGGATTTCGATTTTGAGACCAGTCATGTAGAGGAAGTAGCTCTCTGAAGAAAAAGCATCAGAGGATGTAAGAAAAACAAATGGTGGATTAGTCCCAACATCTTTACCTGAATCAAGCAAAGGTTTGGCCTTAAGGGACAGTGAAGCATGTAACAAAACTGCGTATTGGTTGCAGGATTGATCGTTCCAATCAGTTGCAAGCAAGAGACCAAGAAAAGTAGCTAGAGTAAAGATTTACCTCATTAACCTGTTGCAAATTATACTAGATAAATAAAAGAAAACTGAAATCAGACTAATTAAAGCTCTGTAACCTTAAGTCAAGATGAAATAACCCAACTTTTGAAGGTCATATGCTTCTGGACTCCTCTCATTAAAATGCGTCTCATCTCTTTCTCATTTAGTTTTGTAATACTGCAGATAATTCTTTATTAATAACTTTCCCAGCAGAGGGACTTTTGCGCCGTCTTGATGAATGAGACATTTTCCATTTAATGTTTTCACAATGAAGGGTATTTGAGGCGAACCACTTCCAGATATGGTGATGATGGAGGACTCCCTCGGTGCATTAGCAGCTCAAACCTTGTTTGTGTTTTTTTTTTCTTCCTTATATGTATGTCTAAAGCTGTGAAAGTTTTAAAAGCTTTTAGAAGGTGTAATAGATATGACCAATCTTCCTGAGTGCTCCCTGTATCTTCCTCTCTGCAGAAATTATCCCTGCAGTCATTTGTTGTCATTATGAGGCCTTAAAGTGATTTGATCAATTGGTTAAGGTACATTCTGACTTGTTTCCTCTGTGATCTGTTGCTGGGAATTAAGAGTAGGGCCTAAAGCTGATTTTTGTGTGTTATTTGCGAACACTGAAGTCTGAGTTGTTCCAATTTGACTTTGGAGAGAAATCTGTAAGCGTGTTTTTTGACTGGAGACATTTTTGCACCTATTTTTCTTTATAATTTTAGAGAACCAACTTCTACTTCTGTTGCTATCAGAAAACATTGCCTCCATTGCCAGATGGCAGCGGCATGAAAAGGTAGCGTAGCTTTTCTGATCCTGACGGCTGCTCCTGCAGGCTTTTTTTGTGCTTTCTCATGCCAGTTCTAGACATTACTATGTTGTTCTGTTTTATAATTAAAAAAGAATAACTGGAGTTCATCTGCAGAGAGCTTTGAAAGTCCAAACCCTTGATGTCAGTGTATCTTTTCTAACTTAGTAGTTCAGTTTTTGGAGCATCCTGTTGATTTAAATGCTTGCAAACTGGGCAGAACATTGAGTTCATTCCTACTTGGACCTAGAATTGCTGTCAGAATTTACATATGCTGATTAGGGCTTTCATTTAATTTAATATCGGTTTGGATCTGTCTATAATTCTGGTTTGAATAATAACAAAACCAACCAGACGTGAATGTTAATATTGATGTAGGCATAATTGTCCACTTAATTTCCTCTGAGCAGTTAAAAAATATTAAAGACTATTTAGATGTAAAACATCAGTATTTTAATAAATGAATCCAAACTCTGAGTAATGCTGGACGCAGGTTCACTTTTCTCTTACCACCTCAGGTTGGTATTTACCCACAGACGGTTTCTATTCTCAGATCATTGATCTGTTTACTGAAGGTGCTAGAAGGTAAAATAATACAGGTGTGTGCTGATGTGTATGTTTGCATGACCTCCTGTTTTGACAATCTCTCCAAATCCCCTGAGATGCCTCCTTCACCCCAAGGCTGAAGCCATGTGATATTGCCAAAACAGTCCCAGGACTCCGCCCGCAAGCGCCGTTAAAAGCCTCCAGAACACCAGTCACTATTTTCCCTTCACTTCCTCTTTTTTTTCCTTTTTGGATTTTATGCCATGCTGCATTCGCAAGCCGCCTGTTAAGGTTTTACATGGAGTGTGGTTGTGTGTGTGTGTGTATTGGGAGTGGGGGAAGAAAAAAAAAGTAATCCATGATTCATGTAGCATGCCTCGTGCCCTTGACATGCATTGGGTGTTGGGGCTTGCTCAGTGCACCTTATCAGGTGGAAGCGGGGAGCTACCAGCCCTCAGTGCCACGCTTTCTAGCACTTATCTGCTCTTAGTGCTCGTTCTGCGTCAAAAAGCAAATCACATGGTATTGAAGAGGCGTCTTTCTAGACAAAAATCTATATTTATTCAAGATAAATAAATATATATATAAGAAGAAAAGCTTCAACAAAGGGGCTTAAAAGTTTAACAACTTTTTTCTGTTGCGTCAGGCCTTTTCAGTCAGTGCAAGAAAAGGAACAAAAGGCCATTCTACCCCACTATATCAAACTTGTTAAGTCTGACTGCGGCGTACAAATGATCTTGGCCTATATTGTCAGTGCAAAGTCATGCATCAGTTCAGTGTCTAAACCCCACGGTATAGCTTTCATCTACTCTACTTTATGAGTTGACAGTTTCACTCCTGCTTCTCCCATCCTCACACCTCTTTCTCTGTCCTTCCGCCTTGTTCTCCTACCCTCACCTCTCTTAATTTATTTCTCTTGTCCTCTGTGGCTGGCCAACAGTCCAGCCCCATATCACCCAGCTAAAGAACGTGACAGCCGTGGAGGGCAGCGCTGCCATGATCTCCTGCGTCGCTGAGGGCGAGCCTCTGCCTGACATCTCCTGGAGGAGAGCCAGCGACGGCCAGACCTTCGTGGACGGAGACAAGGTAGATGCTGCCAGAGAGTCTACTGGCTATGTGTGTGTATGTGTGCCGTTTGTTTGCAACATCACATCCAGCATGTGATCAGCTTTAAGTTGTGTTCAATAGTCACAGTGTAACTTAGTAGAGGGGAGAGGGAAGTTAGTTAACTTTGCATACAGCTTATATTTGTATTTGTGCCAACGGAATGGGTTTTGACTTTAAGTAATAATTACGGACAAGAATGTAGTTGCTTTGTTGCTATGTTTAGAAACTTTTAAGACCCCTCTACTGTAGCTACAGTTTGTCAAAAAAAACAACTTGCAACAAACCTTGCAGCTTTTCTGCTGTTTTGTTCAAGACTTTGAAGACAGCACACTGGCACAAGGCACCGATTGCAGCATCTGCAACAAAAAAGGGACACCTTGTGGTCAGAAAGCTGCCACAACATTCATTAGATGACATCTAAAGGAACTTACCTATACAATTAAAGGTATATAAATATACAAAAAGATATACAAATTAGAAATTCACAGGTTGTCAAAGGTACAAACTAATGGATAGTTTTTCTGCACTAATTGGTTCATTGTGTTGCTGCAAAAAAGGATCAATAGGGAAAGAGCGATACTTGTTACTCCTAATTTATGGCAACAATGACGCATATTGATGTGTTAATTTTCCCTAAAAGGTAACCTAATAACAAATTACTTTGATTTTTTTACCCTTTTGTAAATGCTGACCAAGCTTTCAAAAACATCAATATGGAGTGCCCGTTTTGTTTACTATATGCTGGATGTGATTCTGAACCCTCAGGTGTTGTTACTTTGAGTGTTTAACGGCTTATTATTGAGCTAGTTGTTTACCAGCCACTTCATTAGATACAGCAGTTGATCAAATCGCAGCAACTTAGTGAAAAAATTTAACATCTATATGTGTAGAAGAAGGGGTGATTTATGGGACTTGGCTGGTTGTTGGTGCATGAGAGGCTCTGGATTGAGGATTTCATAAATCACTGATCTACTGGAGTCTTCCAAACAAACGTCTGTCCAGTTCAAAGTTGCAGGATGAATGTGCCATGTTGATGATAAAGGATAATTGGCATAGTTGAAGACTGTCTGTGACTGCAAATGTAGCCAATTCCAAACCTTGCTTTCACTGTAACACATAGCATGTAGCTATAAAGAGATGTAGCCTGTAACAATTTCGACTCAAAAGATACCAAAGGAAGGCTTTAGGGACTGGCAATTCTAGAAAACAGAGACCAAACAAACTAATAAATTCCCCATAAAGTTTATTTTATAGGAACACTTCATAAAAAAACAAACAAAAAAACTATTACATTTAAAATGCACCTGATGCCATGTTCATTGGTAATCGAATTAACTATCAAGCTCAGAACAGGTTAGTCAGAACAAGTTAACAACGTTGGTATCTAAGGCAGGAATCTCTGCACGTGGAGAAAGCAGGTTAGTGACCATGTCTTTCTGGAGGTGGATGATAATGAAGGTGTGACTCCCTAACCTGGTCTTATAGTTCAGTCCGAGCTCAGAGGGTGAAATTGTTTCCAGTCGACTGTTGTCGACACAGCGATTGTAGAACAGGTGTGTTGGTGATGTGCTTGGTTGTCAGAGATACAGTGAGGTGCCGAGGGAGCATCCAGAACAGAGTCGGGTAACATTTCCAAGTTGGCCACCGGGCAAACAGAGTTCTGGTAGGAGTCCGAAGACAGGTCAGGCAAACAGATTAGACAGGGACAGGTAGGTTTAGAGGTTGAGAGGCAGAAGGGGTCAAGATCAGGCAATCAGAATACAGGAATGCCTGAATACTTCTCACCACTGTCTCGAAAAAAATCTGGCTGTGATGACTGGTCTGAAGTCTGGTTAAATATGGATTAAAACAGGTGGATTAGATAAGCTGGCAATGAGAACTGATGGAGCAGAACAGGTGTGTGAAATGAGTAATCAGGTCCCTAAGACAAAACAAAACATCCAGTTACAAACACAAAAACAGTACATAATTATATAATCCAGACTATATCCAAAAGATTAGCAAAATTTGCTTTAATGTTCACAGGTTTGAGTCAATTTAAGCTATTGTTTTACTCTGTTGTTGAACTTCTTTAGGTGTGTGATGGTTTTTAATTGTGTGTTATTCCAGAACTGAGGCATGACTGCCTTACATGCTATATGTTTGCATCATGTTCCAGACAATTTCAGGATAAAAGTTATCAATGTATTTAAAGATGGGATGAAATGGTTAAATGAAAGTACTGTAGATAATTTAAGGCAGTACTAGTAATTCGAGTTATTCAGAAACTCTGACTAGCCTACTGCTTTTTGCCCATACTAAAACCGAAAGTGTGATGTCATTCGAAGAGCTTAATTAGACAACATGTTAAATATACACACTGAAAAGGATAACAGTAGTGACTCAAATACTTTGAATTTTCGACAAGTGAACGTATTGCGACGCATCACAAAAGAATCCAGTCGACGAACGGGTGCTACAACTGCTGCCCCATATGTTCATGCTTGAACATATTGCTACATACTCATACAACCTTTCAGATAACAGCAAAACTGTGTTTATTCGAAAGCAAAAGAAAATCTATTTAGCTGCTGTCTGACGAGAGCCAATCACCCAGTGTGGCGTTAGTGGTTTTTTGGCCACAGCAGAAGCATTAGGTTGCTAAGGCGGTTGCCATGGCTCTTTCTCACATTTGGCTGAAAAATCTCATAAATAATAACGAATTTTATTTGTTAATAATAACTGTCCAGTCCTTGCTGTAAAAAAAATTAAAGCTCCAGTACCTTGTTTAACATTTTTTTTAATCGCTCCTGTAAAGACAAATTTTAATCAAGAATATTTTAGATAATTCTCAAATTGGGTTTTTCTTGAATTTTGCCATTGTATGGGGTTTTGGTCTAACACTTTTAATTCTTGTTAATAAAGTAAGACTACATTTTTCATTGCTAACTTGTGATGAAGTGTGAAAAATCCGATAGAAATAATAGAATAAAAGTAGATTTTAGCTGCATATATTGATAGACAGTATTAGGCAAAACCTATTCAAATTAGCCCCAATAGTTTTTATTTTCCTTATATGTGCATAAAATCTTACTTGTGAATCCAAAGCTATTCTTAATTTTTTGTTTAGTTTTGATTTTACGAATTGGGTCATGATTCATTTGAATGAGGAAGTTTTCTGTAGAGTGATGCACATAAGGGCTGTTCTAGACAAAAAGACTCACTGTTAACAGACACTGAGAAAGACTGTTTGTCTGTTCAACAGGTTTGCAGCTTTATCTTTATCTAGCTGGGCATTTAATGTAAATTTTTTGGGTTTTTACTCTAGCTGAAATAATTTTTGATAAGTAAACTTTCTTTGTATTTATTTGTATTTGTTTTGTAATCAAATCCTCTCTACTGAATAAATAAAGGAAGTTAATGCTGCCAAACTTATTTATTTGGTTTCAAAAAGGCACATTTTGAGTTATCTATTTACAAAAATAAAATATTATGATCCAATAAAGTGTCTGTGGTGACATGAATGGAGAACTGTCTTTTTCCACACTATAATAAATGCGAAGAGCCACAAAGAAGGCTGCCCTCGGATAACATATGCATATTCACCCTGCACTCATACCTCGCTGAGTTTTATAGTCTCACAGGGAATCAGATCATGCTTTTATTTTGTTTCGCTCGAGGCGAAAGGAAGCAACCAAGGACCATGAAGTTTTCAAGGTAAACGTTTCGGTTTACCCCTTGTTTGGTACTTTCCTTTCACTTAACAAGGCATCGTTTGATCCAGACTCAAAGCTTTTAGTTTTTTTTTTTTTCTATTTTACTCTTTGCAGCCATTTTTCTCTCTTATTCAGGAGCTCAGTCCTTCACATCAGGAAAGTGAATAAGTTCCAGCCTGTTTCTGGAAGCACTAATTATTTTTCAACATCAGTTTCTTAGCATAGGACTGAGGTTTTCATAGAAGCAATAAAAAAAAAAAAAAAAAAAAAAAAAACAAAGGAGGCAGACGATCTTTTGCTCTGAAAAAGGTCACCGTGGAGATAAATGAATGTGTGCGTTGGCTCGAATCGCTCGCCTTGATAAAGCACAGCCGAAAATGAGAGTAAGTGCTCCCCCCCTCCACACCCTGACTGCAAACGCAATTATGGAGATGCGCGGAGCAAACCAACACACCTAAAAATGCGCAAAGACAAACATGACTGGAGCAGCGCCGGTCATGATGGATGGCGGCAGTCATTTGGGTTTAAGGCAGAATGTTCCTCTCTCAATTTGCTCTCCAATCTGCATATCAAGCTTGCACACACTCATCTCCTGCTGAGGCATCGGGCACCAAGAGGCTTAGTTTCCCATCTACATTGCATTCGCATCTTTCTTCCTCAGCTAACACTGTTACCCTCAGTAAGAGAGCATAATGGGAGGCAGTTTGTAGGATTTAATTATGTACTAAAGGGGGATTTGAGTTATGGTATTGTTTCATTCTCTGGTGTTTTTTTCGTTGTGAGGAAGGGAGGCAGGGTGTTTTTTTTGTTATACTAATTTGAATGGTACTTTTATGTATCATGAATATAAATTGTTATCATTATTTCATTATTTATACATTATTTATGTATCATGCTTTTTTTTAACTTTTAGAATCAACTTTTTTGCATACATAGAATGAAATATTACCTTAGGCAGCTTTATTATTTAGAAAATACTAGTTGTTTTCTGGTTATGATATTTGAAAGAACCTTCCTCACTTGGTGAATGCCCACCTCTCGCTTTCACCTGTCAAAGCTGAAAAACATTTTTTTTTTACCTAGACATTAGCCAATAAAAAAGGAAAGTTGCTGTCAATGTGCAGATAAAGTGTTAAAAGGGCCACTTTAAATTTTAAGCAAAAATGCCCACGCTCTGCTACTTTCCACATGATTTTGATGAGGAATTATGACAGTTAAAAGCAAAAAAACAAACAGAAAATTAAATAAAACTGACATAGGCCATTCAGGCATGTTAGTCACTTTCTCCACAAATATTCACGTAAAGCAGACATAAATCAGATTAAATTGTTTTATTCCTAGCTGCTGCTAGTAACTTTAACAAAGCGTGTTTAGGCTAATCCTTCCAGAGCTTTGGGACTTCCAGCTTCTGATGTCACCAGCGTCTCCAAACCTCTCCAAATGTGCCAAATTATTCCAAATTGTACTTATTGCTTTTACACAAAAATTTTATGCCAGAAAGCACACAAGAGCATTTTTATGGCCACAGAACATTTTTGAAGTAAATTTTTTATTTTTTTTCTTTCGATCTACTTATCTAACAGTGTGCAATAATCATTCACTAATGCGTCTGTGTGCCGTTTACTCCCGGCAATATATCTGGGATGCACAATTCAAATTAGCCATGCTTACACTTGTTTTAAAAGTAATTTAATTGGCTCTAGAGACAAACATTGTGTGTGAACTTAACCAACACAAGCCAGACTTTATGAGGAATAATATGAGGGGAATCATGCATAAAGATGGCGGCTGAGAGGGGGCGCTTGTGGCACTTTGAGGGCTGTCCCGACATCATATCTCAACATAAATCAACGTGGACACTTTTATTTTGTTGGCTGAAAGGTTAGGAAAGGAAACATACCAAAGACTAACCTTAAATCTTTGTGGAAGCTAGGGTAATTAGCAATATGTTTAGCATTAGCTATAAGGATCGAACTTTTCTGACGATTTTCTCATTATGGAACTCTTTTTACAAATATGCTGGATTACCTTTTATCCGTAGACCCTTATGGACAAATGGAATGTAAACAATCTAAGATTGGATTTGTAATACGGCCTCAGAATCGCTTCAAAAGTAGGAAGTCAAAGCTTTATTTAAAAAATATAATAAAAAAAGCTACTATATCTTTATTAATTGAGTTTTGTCACTCATGGTGTCCATAAAATCAACGTTGCAGTTGAATTGTGGAGAGTTTAAGATTTTTAAAGATGTATAATATCTCTATATACTGTAGGTACTGTAGGTCGCTGGAGAACAGGTGGATGTTAAGGAATTGGGATCTTCATGTCTCGGATTACTAAAGTCTTGTTCGAGCCTAAAGGTCTTTGTGTTGTCAATTATTAATTACACAAAAAGAATTGTGTGAAGTCAAAGTCAGACTGACATACTTGAGACATCCAGGAGGGGGGCGCTGCATTTAAAGGACACTTCTGTCTTTGAAGATTTGTTTGTTTGTGTCAAATGTTCTTGATGTGATGCAACATACCTTAACTCTATACATCTATATTAAGTAGTATGATGATTTGTTTCATTATCAATGTTGGATATTAGGGTGACCAAACGTCCGTATTTCCCGGGACATATCCGTATTTCACGTCCTGTCCCGGGCGTCCCGGGTTTTTTTTAGAAAGTGAGGAAATGTCCTGATTTCACTGCGCACGACGCTCCGTGTGACGTAATCCCTGAGCCGCGTCAGTGCAGGCAGCCCTGTTCTTAATCAGAGGCTCTGTTTGAAAACCTGGGCTGCATCCTCCAAGGACGCGGTCTACCTAGACTGGATCCTTCGAAGTCCTTGAAAATAAGGAGGCCGGAAGAGTTCTGTCTGTAAATTCGAACAGGTCCACCCTTCGGCAGGTTTTACCGGCGTATGCTCTGTTGCTTAGCAACCGTGAAAGTTGACACACAAAGCAGGAAAAGAATGAATACCGAGGTTTTCAAAACGGTTTGTTTATTTATTTATTTTTAAAAAAGTTAAAGCGAACAAAGCCTACACTCACAAGAATCCAGAGTGGAAGGTTTCCAACCATTGGGAGCAGGAACAAATAAAATCAAATGTAATGATAGAAACCTTAGTCAGTTAAATAACCTGCTGCTGTCATTCTGCACATCTCTGATGTTGCTGCTATTTTCAAATATCCATTACTGTAAAAATGTCCATAGCTGCATATTGGTTATTTATTCCCCAGTTTTATATTGTTAAAACACTTTACAGTATTTTATTGTTTATATTTTAACTCTTCCCTATTATGTTATTCTTATACATTTTTCTAAGGTCCTCAGTTGTGTGACCATTTTCAATAATCTTTCTGCTGCTGTAAATTTGCCCATTGTGGGACAATAAAGGGATTTTCTATTCTATAAAAGGGTTAGAAATATATAAGTAAATCTAAACAATGTATGTATAAAAATATATCTGCAAAATCTCTAATATTGAACAACAAAAAATACTTAGTTAAGCATATTGTGCAAAACAACAATAAAAAAATTAAACTCCTATCAGATTTATAGTTCCCACTCTGCAGATCTATTAGAATCTGTCCTTAAATTCAGGCCAAACTCATTTACACAATAACAGATAAAAACCTTTAGATAAATCAAACACTACCGCCACATATCTGACTCAATAACCATTAAAACAACTATTTTCATTCATTTCAGACGGAACTATTCACAGAGTTGTATTATATTAAACTGAACTTCCAATTTTCACCACTGTTCGGCGCCAAGTAACATTTCCTCTGATCACGGAGCAAATCCCAAATCCCCCCCCCCGGGCTCAAAGGTGTCCTGGTTTTCCCAAATGATAATATGGTCACCCTATTGGATATGCTTTATAGTACATGAGTGAAATGCTTAGCCACCACCTGGCTTTGTTTTACTTTGTACCTCCTTTCTCCAGCCTGCATTTCTTTGAAGCAGAAAAGCCATTATTAAATGTCATTTTGTTGCCTCCGTGAGGGTCAGAGTGGCGCAGGACTCATAAGAGCGGCCTGAACTCGAAGTCCTGATGTGCACCCCACCACAAAGCGGTTAGGAGGAAGGCAGAATTAAACTAGCTCTGGTTCCAGCCTCGCTGACATTTACCACTGACATTTTTAATATCTGAGACTTCTGCAACAGTTGAGCTGAAATTGCAAAGTACAATCTGCAAAATCATTTAACAAGTTCACTTTTTTGTTCTTAACACAAAAAAACTATATTGTGTTTTTTTAAGGTCCTGCCATTTGTTGTTATGTCATGTTTCAGCAACACCAACATGCATGTGGCCTGCATTTGTCCATTGATATGCAGGTTGCTGTGATGTTCATGTTTGGCCAGGTGCCTTGCTGTTAGACTGAGCTGCATATCAAACAGGCCGTGCTTTAGGGGCCGAGTTTGTCTCTAGACACAGACACTGTCAGTTGGCAGAGGAGTGGAGGGTGGGGCGGCGAAAGGGGAGTAAGAGAGTAATTTCCTGACTCAGAACCTCTCCCCGGGTAGATTTCCTCCTCTCCCTTTTCTCTTTCCCCTCCGCTCCCTCATCCTCCGTATTCTCATTCAACGCACACCCTCCCAATCGCATTGACCTCGACTTGTGAGGCAAACAAGCAAAGTCTGCATCTGCTGCACAAAGAGACCGGGCCCGAGCCTTTAAACGGCGTTTCACCTCGTTAGTTGACAGCTTTGTGACGATAAAATGAAAGATAAGCCATTCCAAACAGGATCAAGCTGGTGTTTGGTGCAGGAGAAGCAAGGGATTCACTGCCGAGGCTTTGACCCACGAAGCCTGTTTAGAGGTTTGGGGTGGGAGCAACAGGAGGGCATTACAAAGAGTGAGCTGTGCATTGATTTACTGCGAAAACAGTGGATGGAAAGTGTGCACAGGGATACATAGACCCAAATATGCAAATGTACACAAGGATAGGAATACAGATGGATGCAAACAGTAACTGTGCAAGCTGTTAGTGGAGCAGACAGACACGAAGCAGAGTAAAATTGTTTCAGATGGTTTGGAGCTTAAGTTTGAGTCATTTAATGTTTGCATTTTAAAACAAACACGTTGCTCCTATTTTTAAAGGTTCTATTGATTATATAAAGATAAAATATATTGAATCTAGGGCTGCAACTAATGATTATTTTGCTTATCAATTAATCTGTTGATTAATTTTTCTATTAATCAATTAATAATCGGATAGCAAAAGGTTCCTTTAAGAAGACTTTTTACGAAATTAAACCGCTTGTGATCCTGTTTTTGCGTCAGATTTACGGCTGTACAAGAAACGGCAAATTTAAAGGTTCCCGCTCCAGACTTTTGAAAATATTTAAAAAAAAAATGCAAAAATGCTAATAATTTCTTATTTTTTTAAGACGTAAAGAAAGCTATATTTAATTAAAATTAACCAGTTCAAGTCTAAAGTCACTAAGTTCTAAGTAACTGATCATAGTATCTAAAATATTATTAGAAGTTATGTGATAAGATACAGCAAAATGTATGTACAAATTCTGGTATTTGAAAGACTATAATAAAAATAATTAAAACAAACAAAAAAAACTATAATAATTCAGGCAGAAGAAAATACTTTAAAAACTAGTATTTTGACATACGACCTAAGAATCCAGTCCTCACAGTAGTTAACATAGACACATGAAAGAGAATAAATGACCTCAAGTGGCAATATCTACTCTCTTACTGTATATAAAGTAATAAGAAAAACTTCAGTACATTCATGCACTTATTATAGCGCTTTGAGTGTAAGCAAACAGGTGAGAGAGGGTGGACAGAAGTTCCTTTGCTCTACATGCAAAAGTAAAACAATCCGAAACTGTTTGATTAAACATGGTTTGCTTCTAGATGGCATAATCAGCAAACAACTCAACATCTATTATTTTGGTTGTGTTGTATGTTCTGGTGGGTTAGTACTGTAACACTAAAGTTCGCCTTACACTTAAGCTTATAAGACTACAGTAAAGAGCTAAATATGAAAGAATTATTAGTTTCTTTTGTTTTAATCTTTCACTGAATGAAAAAAATAGCTTCAATGTAAACTGCCCAATTACAGTCATAGTCTATTTTTATTCTCTAAATAGACTATATTTAAGTTTGTTTTACCTTTCACACTGGTTGGCCCACTTACAGGAATTACCCTTTTTTGTCTCAAACGTTTCAGAGTGAAACACTGAAGACACTGATGTTTTTTCGAGGTGCTTTGGTCAGCTTTAAACCCACCGCCGCCGTTATTAAGGTTTCTATTACATTGCTGGTGAGGCTGCCAGCAGAGCTGCTAAAGAGCTGTTTCATGTGGGTCATGGAGGTTATCTGATGGAAAGTGTCTGCAGGTTGGAGCAGTATGTTTCCAGCCAGGATGCTCTCGGGGTGTTTTTGTCTCATTACGAGGGACTGTCGATTGCCGGACTGATAGCCCTGTCTCTTGTAATTGACCCGTCGCTTCAAATTGTTGCCATCTGTCTTCATACCGATGTAATGACCTTGTAATATATCGACAGTTTATTGGATTAACTTCAGCATGCTGTGACACAGGAATATGGCCTTCGAGGATAAGGTGGAGTGAATAGAGTGGGGTCATTCCCTGATACGAAATTGGACTCAATAACAATTTTGGAGATTAAAGGTTTTCTAACTATTGCTGTTTTGGCGTTTTATTCTCAGTTTTGTTGATTAATGCTGGTGGATGGTAAAAATCTTGATAAACTTTATTGAATCCTCTGTATTTGTTTTCCAGAGTCGAGATGGGCGGTTTGAAGTCCGTGGTCGTCATGGGAAATCTGTGCTGACAATCAGCGGCGTAAAGCTCAGTGATCTTGGACGATTCGACTGCGAGGCACAAAGCAGGATAGGAGGCCATCAGAAGAGCATGTTTCTCGACATTGAGTGTAAGTGTGTTTACTTTTAATCATGAACTTGACTTGTAAAGGTACATTCACACCCAATATGAATTCTTCAGCTGGAGCAAAAGATATCCATGTTATGTTATGTAGAGGGCAGCTGTGGAGAGCTGCAAAGTGGATCAAGGTGAGTTGGCTGATTGGCAAGATTTTAGCAAATTCTGCAAAATTAGATTGCCGTGCATGAGAAGGGCACAAATCAAAATTTGCGAAAGCTGAAAAATCACAACTTTGGCTTATATTCATGTGGCATAATCCGATTAGACCTATATGTGGCTTTGACCTACAGTAAAGGAGGTAGCAGAGAAAAGCTTGAAAGAAAATAATGTTGAGTAAGTGGGGATTGATTTCTCTTTAGACGCTTGTTGGTGGCTTTGAATAAAGATGTTTTAATTTAGCCCTAGAAGAACTGTTCCATCGTCCTACTTCCTGTCTCTCCTTCACTCGCCTACCACCTTCTTCCTTCGAATCTCCGTAGTTAGCCTCTTTACGCTCTGGTGCTGTTTCTCTGCTGGGCTTCTCCAATCTATGGCTGTGCTCCTCCTGAGCTATGAACAGCTAGCCATCGCCTCTTCTTTGCTGTCTCAGAGATTGACACGGCTGGCCCCCTCATCATAATTGTGCTGCTCTCTCTGCCACTGTTCTTGCACTCCAGAATGCCGCCTTACCTTGACTCTGTCCTCTGGGTGATTTGTCCCCCCAACCTGGGATAGCAAGTCCTTGAACTTGGTGACAATTAGGTGGAAGTACCGCTTAGAGCGACTACTGTATCATCTATATATAGCTTTCAGCTGTGGCGGTGGTATTTTACATACTGCTTCTATCTCAGGGAATGTGGTGAACCCAAAAACGGCGACAGAAAACCACAAAAAAAGCAATGTAAGAGGCTCCATAAATTCATGGAGGCAAAACCAACAACCACTAGACTGGATGATGTAGGAACTTTTTGTCCAGTGTGTGAATTGCTTTCGATGGCCATGCACATTTTTAAGGTAAGCAAAAGCAAAATTGTCGCAGGTTTTGCTTTTGCTGTGAACATACCTGATTCCTGTCACAGATAGCCGTGCTGCAGTGTTAAGGCTAGCCTTTACCTAAGCAGGAAAAGGAAGTGGCAATTTGGTTGAAGTCGCTGTACTTTTTTGTAACTGTTCTTTCTTCCTTTTGATCAAATATTTTTATATGACATCAATCAGGTAGTTTTTTTGTTGTATATGTCTACTAACAAAAGAGTGTTTTTAACTTTTTGAGATGTGCCTATATATTTCCATATTTGGTTTAAATCCTCTTTTGTTTATTTTTCTGGTCACCTTTTTGTATTTCTGCTGCATCTTAAAGACTACTCTTTTTGTCTAATGTTAAACAGTTTCATTGTGTTTGTATGTAGAGAATCCCTAATTATGAACAGAATTTAAGAGGTTAGGTGTCTTAGGATAATTAATACCCATCAAGGATAGTTTTTTCTTTCTTTTCTTTCTTTTTTCATGTACGTTAAATATATAACTTCTCATTCTTAGTATTGTTTCTTCTTTACTGTCAAATCTGAGGTATTAAATGTCAACTCCTTTTATTCTAGTGTTGTTAAATGAATTCAGTATTTCTGTGATCTTCATCTAATGAGGTGTTTTATGTGCCTGTTGTTTGATGGTTCTTTATGGACATTTTCTGTATCCATGGCAATGTTGTCTCTTTATGGTTATTTAGTGTCATGAAGTCTTATTATATTGGCTCTTTAATGGTCAGTTTTTATCCCTGGCCACTTTATTATTAGAGGATGTTTTTCTTTGCTAGCAGTATTAATGAAACAAGCCTTGCAGGTGTTATGGATCTCATTTCGATGTATTTTATTGCTGAGCTGAGCTTTTGTATTTTTGTTGTTAATTTGTGTTATATTGCTCGTATTCAAATATATCTTTGCCTTAAACAGTCTGTGTCCAGGAGCTTTGTAAATGTTTATCCCATTATGCTTGAATTAATAGCACATTCTGTCATCTCCCAGCTATTTTATTTCGGTTTTATGTGATGGCTTAACACATTAGTGTCTAATTTTCAGTGAAAATGTAGAAAATAAATGTTTTTTTAAATGTTTTTAGGGTTTTATTTTTCTGGCAAAATTAGAAAATCGTTGCACGATTTGGTTCTCAGCACTTCAGAAAAACCATTATCTATATCTTACTGAAAATATGTCAGATTAGGTGAATCTGAACAGATACTTTCAAGCGTTTTCATAGATTATAATCTGCGTTTACTTCTTGGCTTTGACTAGGTAATTCTAAGGTATTAAAAGGATCATTTCATAGTAACTCTGCCTGTATAATAAGGTTTGATAATGTTTAATATGATTGTTGTCCTAATTTCCATTGCCATTTTCCTTGTTCTTTCTGTATCAGTAGGTAATTATTTGTGCTGGGTTAATTTAGGGATATCAAAGTTAATACAAAAGCAATCCATACTCTTCTTTTTTTAAATTTGTCAGTGTTTTTCCAAACCTTGTATCATATCATCTTACGTTCCATGATATCCTGCTTCCAACAACAAAAACATTGACCTTTTTACTTCTTAATCTGACAGAATGTGGAGAATTGACTCATGTTAATGTTGCAAATACTTATAGGCGCCACCGGGCGGATCTTGCTAGATTATCCAGAGTTCAGACATTCTGAATAAACCAGGCAGTTTGACTCATTAAAGTACAACAAATTGTCACAAACAACACATCCCCAGCACTCACTTAGACACATGCATTTTCTCTGAAGGCTTCTAATTAATGAACAGATATCATACATTTGCAGTTTCTCCTTGTTGCAGCTTCCTTACTCCCTGACAAGTGCACCCTTCCCTCTGTGGCTCTTGTTGGGGGTTATCTGGGGCAGCCTCTCCCCTGCCTAATGAGCTCTGAAGCAAAGATCTTCATCTTGGCTCTGGAATGATTGTGTTCATTATGAGAGAGAGGCTCTGATGCTTTAACTATACCAGAAAAACATAGTGCAGAGTTTTACTGAAGCGACTGAAGGACGCAAAACAGCAAGAAGAAGAATCTAAAAACTTTTTTCATAGTTTTGGCAAACAGAGCAAGTTTGAATGGGAGAGCTGCTACTGTCAACGTGCCTGCTCTGGGTCTCTGTGTCCCGGCTTGGCCGAGACTCCGAAAGCAACGCTGCGGCCGTTGAACTAATGAACTCATTTACTAAGTCACTGCGTGCTGCTGGGGGATAGCAGGTCCTCAGCTGTGACAGGGAGCCAGGCATCAATCTATTTAATGGAATCCTGCAAGGGAACGTAAAGCAGACATAATGCCTTTCTGAGTGAGCTGGGCCGACTGCGCCAGGAAACGTCCAAAAAACAACCTGCAGCCGCTGCAGTCTTTCACTGTCGTTTTGTATCCTTCATTTAGCTGCATAAGACAACCTCAGACTAGAAACATAAATTCAGCACCTTTTATTCTCCATCTGCAGAATGTGTGGGTTAGGACTGAGCACATCTTTGATCATCCACCTCAGCTTCACCTTTGATTTGAGGGTTTAATTAGCTGCCACCACTGTTCAAAACACCAGCGGTCGTATTGGAGCTCTCCATTACCTGTTAAACTAAGTCTAAGAGATTTTTTTTGGCATCTTCTCCACAGATATCCCCAAATTCCTGACCAACCACACTATTTATTACTCATGGGAAGGGAACCCGGTGAACATAAGCTGCGAAGTGATGTCCAACCCACCCGCCACCTTGCTTTGGAGGAGGGAGCGTTTCACCATATCAGAGGAAACGCCTCACATGCATATCTACGGCACAGAGGGCAGGAAGTCTGTGCTGGAGGTAGGTCCAGAGTCTTTGATGTGATGTTTATCTGTTTCCATTCTGATGGTGAATTTTAAAAATAAGTAAAAGTAAAGAGATTTGTTCTTTTATTTCCATTAGTTAAGGTAAAAGAAGTTAAATATATCTCAACTTATGGGGGAATTACCAGAATATTTTGAAGAGGTGAGCTCAGTGTTTACCCATGCTTCTTTACTCTTAGATCTGTAAAATCCCTTTAATAGAACCTCTCTGACAGCATGAAGTAGGATAAAATAAGCTGATAAATCATGGAACAAGGAACATTTATAGGAGAGACCTACCTACTAAAATGTATCCATGAGTGGGTTGATGATTCATCCAGGAGGTCACAAAGAACCTAGAACAACATCTAGAACTGTGCAGGCTACCTCGGCTAAGGTCAACGTTCATGATTCAACTTTAAGAAAGAGAGGCTGGGGTAGAAAATGGGTTTACCGGAAGAATTTTTAAGCCAGAACCACTGTTGATCAGAAAGAGGATAAATATCTGTCCTGAAACCCTAAACAGGGCGTTCACGCTTTAAAATCCTCCTATTCGACTGGATTAATATTTCTGTAGAGCAGAGTGGGTCAGAATTCCTCCGCAGTGATGGTTTAGTGAGTATATTCTAAACAGCATGGACTTTGTTTGCCTTTTCTGTGGACATTTAGGATCTAAACGACTAATATTGTAATTTTATAGATCTCTACACCTAGGTGTCAGATATAGAGCAATAGGATTTTTGTTTTTTTTGTTTTGGCTAAGCAGAATTTTCAGTCTGAGTCTTTTTTTTTTTTTATATGATATGATGTAGATGTATGTGCTTAGTGAAGTTGGGAGCTTTCATTTATGAAAAAAATGTGGTTTGGATAGTTTTTTACCTTTCATAATAAGAGCATGATTTTGAAACTGCATTCTGTATTTACTCTTTTTATCTTTCACATATTCTTTTCAAAAATATTAAATGTGACCAAAAAAGCTAAATGACAAGAAACAGGTCAGGGTGTGATGCATTTCTGCTTTTTCCTCGTTTTTATCTCTTTTTTTTTTTTGGCTTTTAGTGTGCCTCTAGGTAGAGGAAGATTCTGGTTGGAAATGGCTCCTTCTCCTCACAGTATTACTCATCTATAGGGAAGACAGCTTTATTATTAGATCTGTTATTTACTGAATAAATACTCCCAGCACAAATGGTTCACGGTGATGTGTTTTACACAGTGGCTCTAAAAGGTCTTTAACTCAAGTTCAAAGTTGTTTAATTTTCTTTTTTTTTTCCGGCTCTAATGGCCTCCACAATGCATGACATGGTGTTATAAAGACGGAGAGTACATATCTTTCTATCTAGTCCCTTGATTTGCTGCAATCCTACAGCTATTTTTTTATATCCAAAAAAACACCCTAGAGGAAGTTATTTTACTACAGGTTTAGTTGTTTTGGGGTTTTTTTTGTAAAATCATAACCCTAAATACTATCTGGCACAGTTTCTGCAGCAATTCCCTCCTCCATCCCAGTTTTTTTTCTCTTCCAGTGAGTGTTTACACCATGTTCTAGCCTGTTTTTCTTCTTAGAGTTGTTTAAATTGAGTCATAGTGAAGGGTTCCTGAGATTAATCAGCTCTCTGGTAGCACTTACATTTTGATTTTAAGACTAGACTTTAACTAGGCCCCTTGAAAGAGATTATTTTTTGTCATTAGTACCTGGAATTGCTGCATAACTCATTGCTTGAACACCAGATTCTCTCTATGCACTGTAGTCCTGGTACTGACTGCTGCCATCTATTATAAACAAAGTTTCCTAACCAAATACAAACACTGCTTGAAATTTCCACCAAATGATTTTATGTGCGACGTTGCTCATTTTCATGTGAAACTGGTACAGAAACCTAGTTCTGTTACAGCGTAGTTACACTGCAAAAAAAATATGAAATTAAGTAAAAATTTCTTAAATCAAGTGTATTTACCCTTAATTTAAGCAGGTAAATAAGATAGTTTGCCAATGGGATGAGTATTTTTACACTTAGATAATGTGCACTTGAAATAAGGCAATGCAATTGATTTTTCTTATTTCAAATGTAAATTGTCTTGTTCCATTGGCAAAATGTCTCATTTATCTCCTCAAATCAGGATAAGATGCACTTATTTTAAGAAAAAATGACTTATTTAGATTTACATTTTTTGCAGTGTAATGTTTTATGATCAGATTTGATTTAACTGATGCAGTTTATTTTCATTGATCATTTTTCCTATAACCTCTACACTGATTCAGGTGACTCCAATGTCTGACAGAGACTTTGGCCGGTACAACTGCACCGCCCGAAACAACATTGGAGTTCGGTACCAGGAGTTCATTCTGGCCCAGGCAGGTGAGTGTGCTGCGCGCTGCAAGAGTGGAAAAGGCTGGAATTAGATTCCTGTTTTTTCCATTTTAGAAAATAAGAGCATGAAAATTTGAATTCCGTAATCCAAATTTTCTCTTTGTTTTCCTGTCCCTCCATGTTTCTTTTTCCCCATGCTGTTTTTCTTTTTGTCCTTCCTTCTTTCCTTGTGTCCTGTCCGCCTTTATCCAGCCTCTCCTTCCTTTTGTTCTTCTTCAGTTCCTCCTTTCGACTTTTTTCTTCTGCATTTTCTTCTGCCCAAAGATCGATAGAAAAACTTTCTTTAATTTCTTCTCTGTTTTATGAGTTTCTTCATCCCTCCTGTCCAAAGCATTCCCCCTATTTCTCCTTTTACTCGTATTTCTTTTCTCCTTTCTTTCTTATTGTGCTATATTTACTTCCTTCCTCTATAATACTCATTATTCCTCCCTGTTTCCTTGTGTCACCTTCTTTACATTTTCCTTCCTTCCTTCCTTCCTTCCTTCCTTCCTTCCTTCCTTCCTTCCTTCCTTCCTTCCTTCCTTCCTTCCTCCACTGCGTTTATTGAACTGCTCCCTCTTTTCCCACTGAACAAATTCTCAAAAGTGAATTCCAATTATCTTTAGTGCAGATTGAATTGCTTGAGCTGAGAATGAAAGTTTTAACAAGAAGTTAAGCTAATACATAAAAACAACCTGTTTGTAGAGCCATTTCTCCATGAGATAAAAACCTACCAGCAGAGAGAGAGACAGTGATGCTGCAGAGTGGAGTATGGGGAGGACCGCAGAGAAAGCTTTCGCTACAAGGGCAATGCTTTTATGATTTACCAACCTATTAGAAATACTCTGAAACAAACCTTGGAGCTCTCTGTGTATATAGCTCTACATCACAAACCATGGCTTAGCAGGAAGAGCGTAACACATGTAGAAAGGCTCTGCTTACATGAACTTGGTGTAAACAGAACTGAGACACTTTTATCTCTTTTGCTGCAACAACTCTGTTACCGAGCGGAGGAGAACAACTGATGGTTTGGGAAGTAAAAACTAATTTTTATATTTAAAGGACTGAATAATAGAACATCTGGTTTTACAGTTAGTTGAATATTCTGAACATTTTTAAGTCACCTATGTAAAGAAGTGTTGCCAAAAGCAAATATTTTTCACAGCAGACAAATCTAAAACCTTACATATTTTTTTCCTGAGTTCTTTGCCTTCTTCCTTGAGTCTTTATCCCCTCCTTGTCTTTCTTTTTGTCCTTTCTTTTTATCCTTTTTTCCTTCTCTTGTTAATTGTACTTCTTTGCCCTCATTTCTTCTTCATTTTGTGTCTTTACATTCTATCCTTTGTACCCTGTAATTTCTTCCCTCCTTTCCCGTGCCCGTCTCCTTTCCTAGGTGTTGTCCTACCTCTCTCCATTTATTTTCCTGACTCCATTTCTTATTTATCTTTTATTTCTTCCTTGTTTCCTTCCTGTCATCTCACTTGTTTACTTCCCTTCCTTGCCTTTCTTTTTTCTGACCTTCCTTTCTTCTCTTTTGTCCTTTGTTCTTGTGTTCTACATCTTTATCCATCATTTTCGTTTGTCATTCCTTATGTCCTTCTGTTCCATCCTCCTTCCTTATCCTCTCTCCTATTGCACCCTACAGTATTTCTCCTTTACTGCATTTCTGGTAACCTTCCCTCCTTCTCTGCTGTCCTCATTCTTCCCTTCTGACTTCTCTTGTTTGTTTCCTCTTTACCTTCCTGCATTGTATATTTCCTTCCTTGTGGTATATCCTCTTGTATCCTTCCCTCCTTCTTTGTCTCCTTCCCCCACCTTCCTCCCTTCCTGTTTCTGTTTTTGTTTTTGTTTAACTTCCAGTTTATTATTTATTGATGTCCAATGATTGTAAAAGACTGAGAAGTGTAGTCCGGAGATTTTTTCATGTGTTTTGATGTCAAAGCTAAAACAATGTCCACCAGGCTCTACCAGCTGGTATTGATGGAAAATATATGAGGACTTCATTATCTCTGGTTTTAGATGTTCCCTCGAATCCATACTCCGTCCGTCTGTCGGCTGTGTCCCAACGCTTGGCGACCGTCACCTTCATGAAGCCGGACTCTCACGGTGGCGTTCCCATCAGCTACTACCTGGTCCAGTACAGAGAGCTGGGCTCCATGGACTGGAGGGATGTGAAGTCACACAGTGTGCAGAGTGAGTGATTTTATTTTTAACCTTTAAAGGAGCAGTAACATCATTCTGTTCATTGTGTAAATAACCAAATGGTTCATATTTCCTTGCATTACAATAGCTGCAGCACATTAAAGCAAGAAAGCACTGATTTTTTAGAGAAGAACTTTTTTTGTGTGTTTTTTTAGCTCATTTTAAAGATTTAGTTATTATGGTACTAATCATTTCCAGGTGAATTAGGAGAAACTCATTCAGCTCTATGTTGAGATTTTTCAGATTACAGTTTTTACTCTCACAGCTGCTTTTATTCTACATATTCATTTCACTCATTCTCTCTTTCCATCATGGGATAAAGTTGCCATAAAACCATTTATCATTATTGTGATGAATCTTAAAGATATAGTGGAGGATGTTCTTCTTCCGGGTGGATCATTTAAATAAGTGGTCCTCCTAATTTTCAGTCATTATGGTGATATGTTTATGTAAGGCCATTCTACGTGCTCATCCCCATTCTCACAGTCTGACATAGTGGAAAAATTGCAAAACTTCTTTTGGAAAGTAAGCTTGCATGAGCGATGCAAACAGCAACTTGTACTGTAAACAAAGCGTGCAAAAAGAGAAATGGACTCGTGCATTCTCTTGCACGCGTAATGGGAGTTTCCTTTCTGGAGCGGGTACAGGGTTTTGCATGTGCATTTTTTTTTTTTCTTAAGTGGAGAGGGTGGGTCTTTTCTAAAGTTTGCGAAAATCCTCAAATATACTGTGAAAAAAAAGAAAATTGGAATTTTTTATCTTTATTACATATATTTATTTATTTTAAATGATATTTATATAATTTTATTTTAATGTAATATGTTATATATAATATTATTGTTGAAGTGATGGCACTGTTTTTCATGATTTTTAGGGTTTTTAATTTCTATTTGATGTGTTTTCTAAGAAAGAAGGGAAAAAAACATAATTTCTGTTCAATAACAAAAGCCTTATTTCAAATCCACTGAACTATTTCTTCTTTTCAATTTTTTTTCATAAATTATACATTGTTATGCTGCTTGAACATGATGATATCCCTCTTTTAAGGATTTCTGCCAGACACCAGCTGGACTTTATATAAAATGTCCAAAGAAAACGCAGCTCCAACTTAAACAAATGTCCTCAGTTGGTAACAAGTAACTGAATGACGTCCACTTATTTAACTTGGGAACTTCTAAACTAGATACATTCAGTTAGATTAACTCGGTTAAATTACTTGGTACCAATTGAAGCAACTTGTTTAAGTTGGAGCTGCATTCTCGTGTAGAATTTAGAAATCTGTTTTTAACATTTATATAAAAAAATGTACATAGTAAGGCTGTGGTTTAAACCAAACTAAAGGACTAAAAGGCTTTTCTTTTTTTTTCTTTTTTTACATATCTGCCATTTTTGAGTTGCATGTTCTGTTTTCCACATGTTAAACGGTTTCTGAGCCAAAAGTCCTGCTGTGTTGAGTTATATGTATTTGCACCCCAGGGGAAAACAGAAGGTAAATTAGGTTCTAAAAAAGCTCATTAAGACTTTAATTTATAAGCTTTTAATGGTAGAAATGCAAAAAGTCTTCAATTAAATTACATTTTTTGTTAGAGAATCTCTTTGAAAGATGAGGTTTGTGAACAGAATCGATAGAAAAAGTCATTAATGTCATTAAAAGTTTACTTGTATGAAATTTGACCTGTGATCGGCCGGCTGAGATTGTATCATTCACCTATTTGTTGAAGGAATCTGTGAACCTTTACCAGTTTAACCCCTAATCTCCTCTGTTGACGCCACACATCAGCCGAGTGGAGACATAATTGCACAATCGGTCACAGGATCCTTCAAAGCCTTAGCCTTGGGTTGTTGTCGGGCCCCTGACGAAGCGCAAACACCTCACAGCAGAAAGCGCCAGGACCGGTCCGGTGCTGAAAAGGCTCCCTCCGTTTGCTCTTCCTATGCTTTACGACCCCAAATTGATTTCTGAGCCCTGTCGGGAAGTATGGCACGAGGGGAAAGATAGATGGATGAAAAAATGAAAGCCAGGGGATGAATGGTCCGGTGATAAGCAGGTCCAACAAACCTGAAGGACTTATCGCTAATATCCCCCATTTCGGAGTCAATTACGGTACGCAGATAGACTGAGGTGAATATTAACCAGGAATACTAACCAAGGGATGAGAATAATTGGTTTAAATATCATTGTTTCAACAAAATTTGATCTAAAATACAAAAGAACTGAGTCTAGTTAATTACATGATCCTAAGTGGCTTCATATTTATTCACAGACACCACTTCAGACATCCGCGCTGAAGTTCCACACACAGTAAACTGTGCAGCATAATGAGCTGCCTGGACTCGTCTCATTTCAGTACTCTTGCCCAGATTGAAGCGCCTGCTCACAGCCTGGGATGAAACCAACACACTACTGCAAATTGCAAAAAAAAATAAAAAATGTTTTCAACTCCAGGACCAAAGGACTGCAAAAGCACCTATTACCAGTCAAGTATTTAATTTGTTCAGACTGGCAAAAACAACAAGTTTCACTCAAGCTCAATACGCTGCTGGCTCTCTGCTGGCTTGTAGGAACAGCTGAGGTTATAGAGAGAGGATTTGAAATTTAAATAGGATTGTTATTCGATAAGAAATCTTGCCTTTGTTTAGAGCATTTTAAATGAGCATCTATTGTGGTATAACTGTCCATGTAGGCTGGTGTGTCTAAACCTTTTCGCCATGATGCCTAAAATTATCTTTACTATTATATTTTCTTTAAAATTAAGGAAGTACTTCCATTTTTGATCAAAGTTGTACATTTTTATTTTGTTTCCTACCTTATTTTTGTGTTTTTTGTACATTTTGTTTCATCTATATTAAATTCTTTTCCGCTCGCGCCTTCTAAGTTAAGCATCATTGTTTATTACTCCTCCCCCTTCAGCTCCCTGTCTTCATTATCCTCTGCTGTTCCTCTCTACCACCCTTTTATCTTAAATGTCTTTCTTCACCTGTTTTTCCATCTTTATCCATAATTTTCCGTCTGTTTGTGACTCCTTCCCTCTTTGCACCCTATGTCCTTTGCTGCCTTTCTTGTATCATTACGTCCTTTTCGTCTGCCCAACCTTCCTTGTTCACGCTGTTTCCCCGTGCTTCAGTTTCTCCTTTTCCTTTTGCCAAACCACCTGTAAGTTTAATTTATTGTTAGAAAATGTTGCTGGCAATTATTCGCTTTAACCTCCATTGCTGGCAGCAGATGTGGACACAGACATCCTTCCACAGCAGGAATATCATTTAAAACACAGAAATTGGACAAAAACAGCTTTAAATTCCCATTGTTCCACAGGGTTATGGTTTAAATGCCCAAGCAGTATAAAAAACATGCTGAATTTAAATAAAAGGAAGCTGTTCTACCAGTTATAAAAATGTCAAGTCCTTGAAATGGCATGCAAAGCACTTTAAATTCAGATGTTTATTCATTGATAGGATAACTGCTGTCCCACATCTTGCGGCTGCAGCATTTGCTCCAATCAGGCTGAGGACAGCTGGATGGTCAATCATTGTTATAGTTGTTATAACAGATACTTAGATAGAGAATAAATACTGTAAATTGAAAAAAAAAAATCACGGCTTAGAATGTCTTTAAGGTGAGAGAGTTGCTCTCTTTGTTGCCATGGAGATATTTGTGCCTCGTTTTAATTGCTGAAGACGTTTCCACTAAGACTAATGGTTATTAACTGTAAATTAAAAATCACATTTTCATCATATTAGAGTTTCCTGTAGTGGTCTGTGTTAAATTGGGAGACCTCTGATTGAGAAAACTTCCCTTTTGTGATGAAGCGGATCAGCATTGCCCAGATGGCCTTCTTTTGCCGCCTATTGAGCACTTTTCCACCTCACTAGATGACGGCAGAAGAGAAACACAAGGAAGAATAAGTGTAATCAAATATGTTAATAAATTGCATTACTGTAACGGAAGTCAAAAATTAGAAGTAGATCAGATCCCTGCCCCAGTTTCAGCAGCCATAGAGTAGAAGATGGACAGAGAAATCAAGAAGAAAAGGATGAAGAAGCACAAGAACTCCAGCAGGTCAGCATGCAGCATTACAAAGAAGGGAATTGTGATAAACAAACAGTAAAAATAGTAAGAATATTCAGCCAGAAATTCTGAAATGTAAAGTAAATATTCTGTTAGTTGGATAAGTGTTTTCAACTTAAAATCAGAAAAAGTCTGTTTTATTTTGAGTAAATTGAGATTTGTTGGCTAATTAAAAGTTTAACCTGACATTTTACCCATAATTTGAGGTAAAATCAATGACCCTGCTGAGACAAAATGAATCAAAAGTACGATAAATATTCTCAATTCCAGCAACACGTAGTTATAAAAATTTATTTATAACTGTGAATAGGCAGAGGCAGCAAATTGTTTCCCAACATGAGTGATAGATACTTGCGCCATCTTTAGTTTAGATATTTATCTTTCTTGCTATAGGCATGTTGCCTGCTACCATTCATTTTACCTGTATTTTATTCTATGGGTAATTGCCAGGTTTTTATTGATGCATTAATTGCACACTGAAATAATAAAAAAAAATGAAATCTATGTATGAGACACTATGCAAATAAAATAAAAAAATGTGCATGAAAAAATAACCGTAGTCCCTTATTTCAAGTGCATAATATCTAATGATGTTATTTTTTAATAATGATAATTATTTTGACAGATCCATTTATTTACCTTCTCGAATAAAAAGTAAATACACTTATTTTCAGAATGTTTCTTCTAATTTTAGATTGTTTTAGCATTGAAAAAATTTGATTTTCTTCAAGTAACTTTAATTGTTGAGTTATTTTTAAAAAAGCAATTACTGTTATTGAGTATGTTTGTAATAAATTTCTTATGGCGCTGGTTATTTTCATGATTGGATGGTTGCTTCTTACTCTTCTACTTAAAAAAAAAATAAACTAACTGGAAATAATCTCCATACAACTTGCATATAATATTAATTTAATAGAACATTCAGCATAAAGCCACCCCGAATAATCTAGTGCTAGCCCATTTTTAAATCCTAGCTCCACCGTTCTTTACATCCAGATGTTTAAAATGCTAACACTGCAAAAAATTAAAATCTAAAGAAGTCTATTTTTCTTCAAATAAGGGAATTTTTTCTTGAGTTTAGGAGGTAAATCATACACTTTACCAATGGAACAAGAAAATTTACATTTAAAGTAAGAAAAAAACTATTGCATTGTCTTATTTCAAGTGCATATTATCTAATTATCTCATTTTAAGAGTAAAAATACTCATTCCATTGGGAAAAAATAACTTATTTAGCTGCTGAAAATAAAAGTAAATGCAATTAAAGCTACAGCGTGTAATAATTACAGGGATATACAGTCAGAAATGTAATATATTATACATAACTATGTTATTTATCATCATCTATGAGCTCAGCCTCTTAACCTTAATATTTGCGTTGCCTTAGAATTCGTTATTTATAATTACATAGGAGCGGGTCTCGCAGCCATGGAGGCAGATATCTTTGCGCTACGGCAGCGCAGAGCCAACAAACTAGCGATTGCGAGATCGCCCATTACGCTCGAAAGTAACTACAGCAAGTTGAGAGAGATGAACTGAGACGGTACTGAACACACAGACTAATGAAATACTATCTGTAAAATTATCTATGTAAACAAACCTCATCACTTGAGAAGGTAGGTGATGCGGACGTCGTGGAAGACATTTTGTCCCGTAACATTCGCCGTACTGTTGGGGGGAGAAGCAGTGGGGGGGAGATGTTCATGTTGCTGCGGTCTGCAGTCTGACCGCTAGATGTCGCTGAAAATTACACACTGTAGCTTTAAATAAAGAAATCTTTACTTATTTCTAGATTGCTTTTTGCAGTGTATCTGGAAAAACTCACTCCATGAACCACTGTCTTGTAAATCCAGTTGATTGGTTATTCACTATGAGCCCTTGGTTCTGCTTGAACAGGTTCAACTATGGAAAATAAGGTTTGAGTTGAATCTCTGAGCTCTATGGTATGGTTCTATGTATTCATTTAAATTCGAAAAGCCTCATTTTTTGGGTCACATTTGTTTGTAAAATGGAGTTTAAGTGAATTTCTACATCAGAGATGATGTGTTAAAGTCGAACTCATCACATTCCTTTTTATTCATTAGGAGCTCCATCATATCTTCAGACGCTTTTCTGGAGCACCATCACCCTCCTCCTTTTACTGTTAATCCCCTGTATGGCTGCTACATAAAATGAAAATAAAGTGAGCTCTGCTTTTGTCCCTCTGCAGCCACCGTGGTGCTGACTGGCTTGGAGCCCAACACGACGTATGAAGTCCGAGTGGCGGCCGTGAATGGGAAGGGTCAGGGGGAGTTCAGCCACACAGAGACCTTCCAGACCCTACCCATCCGTAAGTCTGGCGCTGTTCGCTCATACCATCAAATCAGGACCCAATCCAGACCTCATGTATGTTTAAGCTATGAGACACCGTCATAATCGCTCCTATCTATCACTTTAATGCTTTTATAACCTTTCAGAGGGTGTTAATGTTGAGTTATTGGCACCTCTCAGCAGTTCACAGACGGTTTTCAGGAAGTTGTATTTTATAAGCTGTGACAGTGAGCAGCGCTAAAACAGCATAATTCAGCAGAAGTATGGAAATGTTTTGGTTCTGATTTAATACAAATATTGGATGTGTGACAGAAATGCATACAAATGCATTACATGCCTCCAGAATCTATTCAGAGCATCAGCAACTCTGCGGAATGAGGCCTATTTGCCATATTACACAACCGAGGCATATTTATATTGGAGAGGGCCACAATCTCCCTGAGTTTCAGTGATATGAATTTAGATTATCAGAACCTGGAATGGATTCTGTCAGAATCTTTTTCTCATGTGAATCTGCCGCTTTAATAACCATGTACCGCAGGGATTTCCTGATAAGCGTTTTTTTCATCCTGCAGTCTGGCCCTGCATGGCTGCAGAAACGGATACTGACGTCATACTTCTGCACCTGCTGAGGGTTAAATGCTTGAAAGAAGAGCTAATATAGGAGCAATGAGTTAAAAAAATGTACTGTTTTTATCATCAGGAGAACCGAGTCCACCTGCGGTCCACGGGCAGAGAGGTGTTGGGAAAGCCTACAGGCTGGGGCTGGTCAAGCAGGACGATGGGGGGATGCCCATTGTGGAATATATCGTCAAGTACAAAACAGTGGGTAGAAAACTCAACTTTGTTCCTTTGTTTGGTTTGGTAATTTAACAAATTAACCAGATTACAGCATCTAAATATCAAACTTAGACTCAGCTTTTTGATGCATGTTAGTTATTCTAATACTCTTTAGCAAATGATCCTCTGTTATACAGCTGTGCTTGAAAATTTACACCCCCTCCCATTAAGAAAATTATAAATTCACAACAGTTATTCAAATAAAATAGATATAAAAAAAAAATACTAAATTATAATTTAGTAAAATGAAATTGATTTAAAATTTTAATCTAGAAAAATATTTAAAAAAATAAAACAACCCATACAAATTAAAGTACATTGCTCATGAACAAAAGCCTGGCTAAACATTTCTTGAAAACACCTGATTTAGCGATTGCTTCAAAGTGTTACTACTTTTGTCAATTTGTTTTATTTTTTATTTTTTTAATGGCAGCTGATTTTTTTTCTGTCTTTAATGGATGGGTATGTAAACTTTCAAGTACAACTGTATAAACTATTTGTGATTTACTTTATTATTACTGTCTATGATAATTTTCTGATAAATTTTGTTGAATAATTTTGCTTTTTTTTGTTTATTTAGGCTTGGAGATGCTATTTATTTAAGTTCACTTTAGTATATTTTAAAAGGATTCGTATTAAATTAACATTATAACTATCAAGTATGCCAGAGGTGGCCAAAAAGCTTCTTCTTGCCCAGATGTGCGTAAAAAAGGCACCCTTAATATCTGAAAAGCTAATTAATACATGGCATGCAGCATCATTGTGCAGCAAAAGCAGCAATAATAATAATAAGACAAATAGACAATTACATGTTAATGGACAGCAGCAAATGTATGCATGCAAATGTATTAAACTCATTAAAAACATCAATAGCATTGGAGAGGACAAGTACAATCATTAGTAAGAGACAAAGAAAACTTTTGGAAAATAAGGGACAAAGGTTGAAAACAAACGTAAACAAACAAAATAAGCTGCAGCAGTACAGAAACTGCACAAAAACACATGTAAGACAAGACAAGATGGCAAGATGCATACGTAGTGATGAAAACTTTTACAGGTATATCTTTATATATAGATTATTGTTTGTTTTTAATCAGAAAATGCTCATATTCAGAAATATTTAGCTTATTTTCATGCATATGAATTATATATATATATATATATATATATTTTTTTTTTTTTTTTTTTTGTAATCAATCCTCCTTGCCTTCATTAAACATCAGAATACGCTGGTCTTTTAGAAAAGTAAATTCTGCCTAGTTGCGGTTATCACTATGTGGCTGGGTTTGCTTCTCTTTGTGGCCTAAATGGTTCGTTTTATGCTCCTCAGTTAAAAGGATTTTTAAAATGTCTCAAAAATGAGTTTTACTGAAGTCGTCAAATTGAAAGTGGTTCTAAAGATATAAAATACCTTTTTACGAGGACAAGTTTCTTTTGAAAGTCTTCCAAATGGACTCTCCTTTTGGGGGAAGGAGAATAGACTTTTAAAAACGAGTGAATTTCCAGACATTTTTTCCCTTCTTTTTTTCCTGAATACAAATATTTTTAATAATAATACAATTAAGTTACAGGCACCTTTCTGGACACTCAAGGTCAGCATACTTTGCTTAAATACAAGAAACATAAACATTAATAACAAAATAGATAATAAAACAGATTAAAATTCCAACTGCAAATGAAATCGTAGGGAAAATAAATTTTTTAAACGGTAAGTTTTGAGTGTAAATTTGAAGTGTGGCCGAGCAGTCGTGTTTCTGAGTTCTGGAGGGGCGACAGATAGGTGGATAGAGGAGGAAGATTAGAGAGTACTGGAGGGTGTAGCAAGATGGAGAAGATTAGACAGGTAGGGAGGGGCTTTAAATGCTAAGAGGGAGATTTTAACCTGATTTCAAAATTGAATTTGTAGCCAATAAAGCAGTAGTAAAATGATGTTGCATAGGTGAAAATATGCAGACCGTATGATATTATGACATTGGAATAACAATGGAGCTGTCAATGTTTGAGAAACTAGCTACATTTACATGAGCAGATCTTCTGCAATCTGATCGAAGCCGTGGTTGATATGCAATTCAAAATCTTTGTTTACATGGACACTAAATCAATTAGATTCAATCATTTAAGCATGTGTAGAACTGTCTAAATTAAGGAAACTCTTTATGTGTAGAAGATGGAACTGCCTGTTTTTAAGCATACCCGTACTTTTCCACTCATCCTCAACTTTAGCTACTCTTTTTTAGCCCACCCCTCACATTTCTTTTTCATTACTGTGTCTGTAGTTTTTTCCCGATCTGTTATGGGCCTTCGTTGCATCATACTTTTGTATTTGGGTGGCCATTTTAGTTTAGTTAAAGGCTGAGCTGTACCATATGTTGATGCTGCTTTCCTACAAGGGTAGAGGGCATGATGGCAGCATGTTCATCCACACATTACATTTAGAGCCACCTCCTCCATCAAGGATCAGGAGCCATTGGATAAAGGTCAGTAAAGAGAAAAACGTCCTGCTGACATTACAAACATGCACAGTGGAGATGAATTTAGTCCAGAGATTCAAGGGGGGGGTTATCTTTTTGCTGCTGTAAACACCAGAATTTCCCCATTGTGGGGTAATAGAGATTTTCTATTCCATTCTATTCTATTCTATCCCTAATGCAAACTGATAGAGCCAATCCAACTTGGACCTGCCTTTAATACGACCCAATAGACTGGGACTTTTGAATAGTAGTCAAATAAGCACAAATTAACTCATAATAATTTCCATTTAAATGGAAGACAAGGTCAACATTCCTGAAGAGCTCATTAAAATATTTAAACCGGAATTATTATTTTTATTACTGAGCAATGATAAAATAAGGAGCAAATCATCTCCAGAATGGCCAGAAAGTTTTCTCAGTTTTTGTTCAAATAAATAGTTTTACCACCTTCTGGTGCACTTTAAACCTGGTTTCACTTTTTAAAATTATTATTCATGAGCTGCTCTGATTACTGAGCAGTTCTCCTCAGCCGACAGAATAAATGTTTCACATTTATCACTCCAGTTTTGTGACGGCGAGCAAAAAAAAACCCGAAACACAACAGGCGCAGTTTGGAAATCAAGCATTCATTAAATTTACATGAGGGCATTCAGTCTGCAGAAGGCGTGCTCTTACATTTTCAGGAAAATAACTCACACTCGTACTTGTTTCTTTTTTTGTTTACTCTATTTGACATGATCCCTTCACAGCGTGCAAGACTGAGTATTTGGTTGTTTGTTTTTTTTCCAGCGAGCAAAAACGGCTGGAGTAGTTTTCTGCTGATGACCAAGTTGAGTTGTTCCACTTTAGATTGTGTTTCACTTCCAGTTTCAGTAAGAGATGTAACCCGTTCATTTTAATAATTTAATTTTAATTATCATTTAATTACAAAGACAGGCATGTATAGTGTGGGAAGTATTTGCTAATGAAAAACAGAAAGGTTTTGCATAATTTTAATGGTTAACATCCCTGAAGAGCAAATTATAGGTTAACTTGCAAACATGGGAGCTTGCAAACATGGTGGCCATCTTTGTTCATAAAAATGTAGTTTATAAATACACATTCAGGTGTGTTTTCTTATTTTTGTTTTTATAAAGCAAATATATTCTACCATTATGTCAATACTGGATGCTTGTCTTTATGTCACTTCTTAAAGAAGGACAGTTTGACTATTAAACAAGTCATAAATATTAAAATGGGTATTCATTTTTTGACAATGTCATGTGGTTTCATAATTGGCAAACAACAAAAATGTATATAGATTTATTTAGTGTTAAAAAAAAGGCTTTAACATGTGCAATCTTATTTGGACTGTGAACTTTCCACCGCTTATTTCTCAGCAAGTTCTTTGTGGCTTTGGTTGCAGCACCCGGTACTTTTTCAGTTCTCTTATTCACAGATAATTTCACTCCTGTGATAGAAAAATTACCTGGAGCAAAGCATGATGGTGGCAGCATCATTCTATGGGGGAAAATAATTAAATAATAATAATAAAACAATGTTTTGAGTGACTGATGTCTTGTTTTTCTGTATCTTAGCTCACTTGAAGCTCTCTTTTAGCAAAAAAAACTAAAAGGGAGCAGGATTTGAGAGAGAGGTCCTGCTGTAGGCAAGAGGTTTAGGATATGTAGTCAGAGCAGGACACTCAAACATTAGCAATCTTTGGCCATCATCTAGCATCAGAGAGTAACTGCTTTGGGTATGACTGCAATTCAAAGAGTTCTGTAATTTTATAGTCAGGTGTTGCACAAATCATCCCTTTATTTTGCTCCTCCAGCTCTGGTGGAAAGCGTTGCCAGGTTGGTATGTAAACCGCGGGCAGGCAGTTCATTTGGCTCTCCTTTAATGGCGATTCCTCAGCCTCAGTTTTTTGTTTCCAGTTGAGTGACAAAGGGAGGGTAAAGAGAGACCAGATTAAAACACAAAGAATGAACAGTTGCTTATCAAAGTAACATGATTTGATTGTTTTGTTTATTCTTTATCCCTCTCCTGTAGGACAAAGAGGAACAGTGGATGACCAAACTGGTTCCAGGAGCAAACGACTTTGCGATGCTGCAGCCGCTGCAGTGGAACACGAGATATGAGGTGGAAATCACAGCCCGCAATGTGAAGGGCCTATCGGAACCCACCTTCTATCAGTTCTTCATGCCACAGAAGCCTGACATTACAGGTAAAAGCACGATAAAGGCAAACATCCTGCTCCAGTTTACCTCTCTTTCAAGCTGCAGCAGAGGTTTTTTCTGAAAGCATTGGAAGTACTTCTAAGCTTCTTGTGTAAAAAGCTGTGTTTTTTTTTTTTTTATTTCCTGCTAAAACGCGATGGCATCATTGGCACACAAAAGAAATAATATTCCCAACAACCAATAGTACAGCTCTAAATGCAGCAGATCTTTGCGCTGCTTCTCTCTGAACAAATGAGGCGGCTGTCAACAGACAGTTTTCCTTCCTTCTGTTCTGCTTCAGGTTTCTAAATTATTCTCCTTCAGAAAGCCACTTTATAAGTTTATCTTTTTACTTTTAAAGGGAGCTTCAAAATCCAATTTGGGAAAAAATATGACTGAAATGCTCCAATGAGGCAAAGATGTATTTTCTACTGCCACTGAAATAAACCAAGAACTCAAACAGAAGAATCAAACCAAACAGAATGGCTTCACAGATAACAGAGCAGAAATATTTTCACATCCATCCTTAATATCAGTGGTATTTTAGAGCTGTGTGATCAGATGGTTACTAAACATTAAAAAAGGAAAAATGTTTATTACTTATTAATGTTTCTTGGAAATAAACAATACTTTTTTAAAAGCTTTTTTAATTTCCAATCAAATTTTGCTACAAGTTTAATTGAAATGAATTGTGGATATATTGATTGATTGACTTTATTGATCTCACATGGGAGAACTTTAATCAAGAAACTTGTTACATCGGCTCAATAGTCAAAAAGAAGGTGCCAAAAGGAAAAGTTGCATGGGTTTTATACATATATATTGTTACGGCTCCCCCCCCTTTACTGGGGAGAGAAGGAAGTAACTTGACAGCCACAAAAAAATTCAGAGAAAAAGTGGCTATCCTGGACAAGCCCCCACTCCCCAGTAAAGGGGAGGGGGGGCGTAACAATATGCGATATAATGCGAGAGGTCCCGGGTTCAAATCCTGGACAAGCCCCCACTTGTTACGCCCCCCCTTTACTGGGGAGAGAGGGAAGTAACTTGACAGCCACAAAAAAATTCAGAGACCAAGTGAATGTTAGAAAAGAAAGATTTGGGATTTATTGGTTACAAAAAATCCCAAGCAACTCATACAAATGGTGGGGGAGAAAGGGACGATTAGGTGGTGCCAAATCAAAGAAAATAATAAAACAAAAACAGGGCCTACCTACGGTCTAAGCTACATAAAACAAATGAAACCGAAACCCTGCTAAACTAATCTAACAAAAAGATTCACCAAAACTTACAAGGGTGGCATCAACCTACTTACCTAGTGTGTTTAACAGAAAGTCTCCTATGTGATGAAATGTACAGGGTACCCCAACCTTACCTTGTCCACTAACTCCCACCACAGACCATTAAACACACAGAACAAAACATGCAGCAAGCCAGCCAAGGAAGGGGGTAGGATCTCTAAGTGGCTTGCTTATATAGGACCTCCCTAGATCCTAATTGGTCCAAAGGTGGAGAGAATCAATCAAGGGAAGGTAGATCCCAGCTTCTGCTACCTGTGTAGAAGCAAAGGTAAGGGGGGAGGGGAAAGAAAAACAAACAGCCTGGCAGGCATGTAACAAAAAAATAAAAAATAAATATATATATATATATATATATATATATATATATATATATATATATATATATATATATATATATATATATATATATATATATATATATATATATATATATATATATATATATATATATATATATATATATATATATACAGGTGCTGGTCATAAAATTAGAATATCATGAAAAACTAGATTGATTTCAGTAATTCCATTTAAAAAGTGAAACTTGTATATTATATTCATACATTACATACAAACTCATATATTTCAGGTGTTTATTTTGTTTAATTTTGATGATTACAAATGACAACAAATGAAAATCTCAAATTCATCATATCAGAAAATTAGAATATTGTGAAAAGGTTCAAAATTGATGGCCCCTGGTGCCACACTCTAATCAGCTAATTAACTCAAACCACCTGCAAAAGCCTTTAAATGGTCTTTCAGTCTAGTTCTATAGGCTACACAATCATGGGGAAGACTGCTGACTTGACAGTTGTCCAAAAGACGACCATCGACACCTTGCACAAGGAGGGCAAGACACAAAAGGTCATCGCTAAAGAGACTGGCTGTTCACAGAGCTCAGTGTCCAAGCACATTAATAGAGAGGCGAAGGGAAGGAAAAGATGTGGTCGAAAAAAGTGTACAAGCAAGAGAGATAACCGCACCCTGGAGAGGATTGTGAAACAAAACCCATTCAAAAATGTGGGGGAGATTCACAAAGAGTGGACTGCAGCTGGAGTGAGTGCTTCAAGAACCACCACACACAGACGTATGAAAGACATGGGTTTCTGCTGTCGCATTCCTTGTGTCAAGCCACTCTTGAACCACAGACAGCGTCAGAAGCGTCTTGCCTGGGCTAAAGAGAAACAGGACTGGACTGCTGGTGAGTGGTCCAAAGTCATGTTCTCTGATTAAAGTAAATTTTGCATTTCCTTTGGAAATCAAGGTCCCAGAGTCTGGAGGAAAAGAAGAGAGGCACTTCATCCACGTTGCTTGAAGTCCAGTGTAAAGTTTCCACAGTCAGTGATGGTTTGGGGTGCCATGTCATCTGCTGGTGTTGGTCCATTGTGTTTTCTGAGGTCCAGGGTCAACGCAGCCACATACCAGGAAGTTTTAGAGCACTTCATGCTTCCTGCAGCTGACCAACTTTTTGGAGATGCAGATTTCATTTTCCAACAGGACTTGGCACCTGCACACAGTGCCAAAGCTACCAGTACCTGGTTGAAGGACCATGGTATCCCTGTTCTTAATTGGCCAGCAAACTCTCCTGACCTTAACCCCATAGAAAATCTATGGGGTATTGTGAAGAAGAAGATGCAATACACCAGACCCAACAATTCAGAAGAGCTAAAAGCCACTATTAGAGCAACCTGGGCTATCATAACACCTGAGCAGTGCCACAGACTGATCGACTCCATGCCACGCCGCATTGCTGCAGTAATACAGGCCAAAGGAGGCCCAACTAAATACTGAGTGCTGTACATGCTCATACTTTTCATGTTCATACTTTTCAGTTGGCCAACATTTCTATAAATCCTTTGTTTTTATTGGTCTTCAGTAATATTCAAATTTTCTGATATGATGAATTTGAGATTTTCATTTGTTGTCATTTGTAATCATCAAAATTAAACAAAATAAACATCTGAAATATATGAGTTTGTATGTAATGTATGAATATAATATACAAGTTTCACTTTTTAAATGGAATTACTGAAATCAATCTACTTTTTCATGATATTCTAATTTTATGACCAGCACCTGTGTATATATATATTAGTGCTGTCAAAATTATCGCGTTATTAACGCGTTAACGCGAGGCCATTTTAACGGCGATAATTTTTTTAACGTGAGATTAACGCTATGTGGTTTTATGGTACAATTTTTCCAAGTACATCCCGCTGCAGCCTGCGGGAAGGCGGGGCTATTTTCCCCCAGTCTATGCATTTCTCATAGGCTTCTAGAGCGGAGCTCCTCAAGGGAAAAAGACGCTCATACACTGGGTGACGCTAGTGCCTTTTCTTTAAGCCCCACCACCAACAAACAAGTTGAGTGTCTGGTAACTAGTAGCAACCTGAAATACGCTGAGAAAACTGAATCTCGTAGCAGCCCTCTTGCCGTCTGTGTACGCAACAGGTCAGTATCGCATGTGTGTGTGTGTGGGTGGGTGTGTCTGTGTGTGGGTGTGTGGGTGTGTGTGTGTTCTCATTTTTGTTAAGAGGCTGAAAAGTAACTTTCTAGAGCATAGACTACCTTCATCTAGTAATGTCGGTCTATTGATTTTGATGTATTGATTGAAAATTGTTCATTATTACCTTGGTTAATTAACATCTAATGTTAACTCTACTGCATTTTATAGCGGTAGGGTAAAATGCTTGTCTTTGTTCAAAAGACTGTATTAACTGTAAAGACTGTCTTTTACATCAGCCTGTTTTCAGGGCCTTTTTTTTGCCTACATATTTGTTATTTTTTGCTACATGCCTCCCCATCTTCTTGCCATATGTTTCTATGGCATAAATCAGTATCTGTGACCTGTTTTCATTTAAAAAAAAGAACATTGGCACAAACCTAGCCTGTATGTATTTTTTTGTATGTCATCGAGAGTATTTAAATGATTTTCAATCAGGAAAAAAATGTGCGATTAAAATGCGATTAATCGCGAGTTAACTCAGGCATTGATGCGATTAATCGCGATTAAAAAATTTAATCGATTGACAGCACTAATATATATATATATATATATATATATATATATATATATATATATATATATATATATATATATATATATATATATTGAATGATTGCATTCACAGGATTTTGTAACATCTCTATCATGATTTAATAAGCTGACTGATTAGTTTTTACATAAATAATACCTATATAGAGCCAGGTTGGTTGTAGAGCTTTTTTACTTGATTAATGAATCATTTGATAAGTGCTTTTTGTATTTACTCAACTCGTTTAATGCAGAAAAACAAACCAAAAGCATTGTGTTTTAGTTTCGCTTTGTTTTTCTTTGCCTCTGTGCCTTTTACCACATCCATTTTTGGCGATTTGGATCCAGCATCTGTTTGCTTCTGTCATTACTGCTGCGGCTAAATGGCCTACGAGAGTGTGGGGTGGCTTTTCTGCTAGAAAACAAGAGCCGGGGAAATGGCAAGCTTACGGTGGGTCACTTCGATTGGCTGTCCTCTCTTGTTAGCGAACAGCAGGGAATCAAAAGAGAGAGCCTGGGAAAGTGCAGAGGAAATAGAAAAAGAGGGGAAATGCTCTTTCTGTAGGAGTTAGATTTCCAACATAGAGTGTGCTCAATGGAAAAGGTGTAGGATTTGCACCCACACATTTCGGATTAAATCAGGAAAAACTTCACTGACCCAGTTCAGCTAGTGCTTTACCATCCTATGTTAAAGTGTAACACAGTTGCCTTCTGATTTAATCAAGGCACCAATCTTAATGCTTCCAGCGAAATCAGTTTATTTTTTTATAGAAAAATGCTCTGGCCCTCTCATTTTCCTGCTACTTTAAATCAAGTTAGATTGTGAAGAACTCTCTGCAGAATCAATCAGCAATATTAGATGTGAAATATCCGCCACTTTCATTCGAGGTCCAATCTACTGCCTTGTTTTCTTTTTCCTTCCTCCATACTGTATAAAGACCTCAACTGCAGACCTAATGAAAGAAACCAAGTCCACATATATGTGCCCTCTTTCTCTCTCTAAGCAATCTTCTCTTTCCAGTTCTTCGCCTATGTATTATGCATTTGCTGTGTATTGAATTTGTTCTTTTTTTCCCTCATCCGTCTCTCCGCAAGTTTAGTTTATAAGCGGTTGCTTAACTTTATTCTGCCTCTGCTTGTAGCCAAAAAAGCAATAATTCCAACACGACCCCTGCCTTTTCAAAATACTCTATATAGACTGGCCATAGGTGAAGGTCGGAACTGAAGTAACAGGTAAGTTAGGAGCTTTGGTTTTTTGGTTTTGCTCCATCTTGATCAAAACAGATAGAAGTAACGCCCCCGCTGCTGCAGAGAAAGCCTCAAACTCACAGTCAGTTTCCCCTTTCATCCTTTTTGAACGAGACACCAAGTTGAATCCAGCTACAGGTAGGGAATGACCCCTTAAGTGAGAGCAAAACTAAATATTTAAAGACTATAGGTTATGAATTTGATGCCACAATATTAGAATATATAATTGAAAGTTAAAACAGTCAGAAATGCATTTTTTATTCCCTTATAGAGTAGTAGCCATTTAAAATTTCCACCGCTTACCTTGATGGGCCCTTGACTGGTCCCCTACAATTCCCTTTTAAACATCAATCTTTGTACTAAAATATTCTTCCATCAGTCATGATTTGTGGACATTAAGATCTAAAGAGAAGCAGCATATCCTTGTTAGACACCAGAGATGGGAAGTAACGAAGTACAAATACTTCGTTACTGTACTCAAGTAGATTTTTCTGATATTTTTACTTTACTTTATTACTTATTTTTATGGCGACTTTTTACTTCTACTCCTTACATTTTTACACAAATATCTGTACTTTCTACTCCTTACATTTTAAAAAATTGTCTCGTTACTTTAGTTTTGAATCATTTCAATGGAGTTACCGTTATTATTTTTCACGTCATCAATACCTAATTCAATCTAATTGGATGGGAATCTACGTTGCATTTGACGCACCACTACAAGATGAATCGACAGATTCGGCGGTATTCATTCGCGGCAAATCATTGCAGCTTGATGGCGGTGGCGTTAGCATAGTAGCATGGACGACGAGATGATTGAAAATGAACACAACGGAGACCTAGTCCTATTGGCAGACATCCATTTAAAATGTAGGCAACGGCATGAAAAAAGTGGTTTCTACTTTTACTTTTATACTTTAAGTAAATTTACAAGCCTGTACTTTGTTACTTTTACTTAGAAGTTTAATCAGTACTTCCACTTTTACCAGAGTATTTTTTAACACAAGTATCTGTACTTTTACTCAAGTACGGAAAGTGAGTACTTTTGCCATCTCAGTCAGACACTGTAATTCAGTGAAAGGGTGGATTCAGAGTAAAGAATTATGCATGCCCAGGAGAAGGAGGGGGTCACTCCAGTGGCTGAAAGTTTGAGGGGATTTTGCTGGGAGTTGCAGGGAAGTGCGCTGCCATTCGGCTGCCGTTTGACTGGGAAGGGCCATTTTGAATGGCTGCTAATGTATGTCGTGGATGTGATAGATTTTTTTGTTGTTTTGCCTCAACAATGCTGTGTTAATGACTGTTATTTCACTCCTTTTTCTGCTTTATCTGTGGAAAAGCCACACACTAACATGATGCTGGAAAAGATCTGTAAATTATTAAACATTTTTATAAAACAAAAATTTTTTTAAAATGAATAATTTTGAATACTGAGATCCACAAAGATAGATTATGAATATATGTTTGGCAGATCAAATTTTAATGGATTTGACTGGATCTTACCTGTTTATCTGACAGATCCATAAACCACCATAATTCAGTATCTTTCAAGGGAGTTGAATCTTTGAAAGATACTGAAAGATCCAGTATAGATAAATTTCTGGATCTGTTTCAGATAAATTAACATGCTTGTAATTATCTTTTTGTTTTTTCTGTTATCTTTTAATCAATGATTTATTTCGTAATAATGATTTATGTTCACAAAAAACATTGTCAGGCTTTGGTAAAGAATGAAATCTGAAAAAAAATATAAAACTCAAATCCAGAGAGATACTATATATGTATACCACATATGTATACTAAAGAATCTTTGACAGATTAAATCTGTCCGCATATTTTCAGGATAAATACTCTTTTCAAAAACTGTTCTTGTTTTACAGGCGCAGAGAACAAGAAAAAATACTTAACAGACAAATCAGATTGCTCAAAAAGCCATACCCCATACTCCTACTGCTATTTCCCACACAACCTGCTGGTTTGAATATGGTTGAAGGTCTTCTGTGGTTCCGAGAGATTAAACTTGTGGACCATGTTTCCAGAACAATGAAAAAGTCCCTTTAATCCTGTTATTTTTAAGGTTAACTAACACTGAGCTTCTTCTCCAAAGAAAACTCTCTCAGGGACACTGAAAAAAGGATGCATTTTCTTCAATGCTGGTACCGATACAAAACTCTGTCGCTCCATCAGCATTTTGCAGTCTTCTTTTCAGCATTTAAAAGTTGTCAACTATGACAGCCTTATAACCAGCTCAGATCAAAGCTGATCCTCATCTAGCAGCTGGCTGCCAGAAAAGATGTTTAGCAATTTTTTCTCCTGAGTCTTCAGGCTCTCTCTCCTCAACTGAGAACAAGATGAATGGATTGAGGAGATCCTCAACAGGGCTCTTCCACTGCCCACAATGATTTTAATCCCCTGCCATTTCTTGTAATCCAATTTGCATTGTACTCTATCTTGATGTTCCTCTCTCTGCATGGTGGAACCAAAAAGAGGGGAACTTCTTGTACCTCCTTTGTTGAATTACAACCTCCAACTTGGTGGTGGGTTTGCATGTCCCTATGATCCTGAGAACTATGCTCCCCTCCAGACAAAGCTAAGTTTGAGTGCATAGGACAAGCTTAGTGGTTGTTAGGGATCCCAACATGACTGCAATTCCAACCAGCTCCCAGAGTACATAACTTTAGTTAACTCTATATGCATCACCAGCTGCATATTGGTCTGTCTGTGAACACAAGCCAACGTCACCTTCACCCCCCTTAATACTCACCCGCAGAAACATGCAGCAGCATACCCGGACTTTAGTGTTCCTGTTCTGTTTTGGAAGCTATTGAGTCTAATCTGGAATTTACTCTCACCATATTTTGGTCCTCCATTGTCATTCCACACGCCCTTATTTCCCTCTTCTGCATTCATTATTAACATCCCCTTGCATCCTTCTTCACCTGTGTGGGAGCGCAAGCACGCCACACAGGTGATGCTTGGTTGGTTTCTGGCGGTTTCATCTTTACACATAATATTTTTCCGTGTGGATAGCCTAGTTGACTTTTTATGGTTGTAGCCTATTTTGACCTCAACTTTAGCTTTGGGGAGGGTTGCGTATGGCAAATTGACCCTAAGGATGAGAAAGGATAGCATGGCTGACCACAACACAATGTATACCATAGCTGTTGAGAGAGTCTAAGGGTACTCTCCTTGAACCCACTGACAGGGGTTCTTGCATCTGGTTGTAAAGCTTTCACTCCTGGTAGACCCTCTAAAATGGATCAGTAAATTATTTCATGATTACGGAGCTGTAACAGAACGGTCTCAAACAAAAACAGATTTCCTGTTTGCCAATCTTGGTGCCACACAGTAAGCAGGTGTCACACAAAGCTCTGTTAGAGGATAGCACCCTGGGGCAACCATGTTACCCTAGTAACAAATAGATCCTTGTTTATATATTTAAAACTGGTTGTTTAGGAAAAATGCCAAGAAGAAGTTCTCCAGACAAGATAGATCTAAGATTAAGTTTTTGTAAGCAAAATCACGAGTTTAATTTGCTGTAAGCAAATAAAAGCATGCTGCTAAGTAAGGGGGGTTCTGTCATGCTCTGGGTCTCTGATAACCTCCAAAATGTACTAAAACTTATTTGACACTTGGGTCTCCAAAGCTATATCTGATCCCTCTCTTTGCCACCTGATGGTAAATCAAGAGCAGCACAAAATAGAGGCTTCAGTAAAAGTGACACAAATTGTTTATTTATGTAATATTGAATGCATTTTCTGCGATGGACTGGCGACCTGTCCATGGTGTACCCCGCCTCTCACCTGTAGACAGCTGGAGAGCACCCCTCATGACCCTACTTGGGATAAGCGTGTTAGAAAATGGATAGACGGATGAATAAATATTCTCAAATTAAAGGTTTTAAAGAGCTTTTTTTTGGGGGGGGGGGGTCTTTATATTGAGTTCCATTAACTCTATGTCTATCTGCCCTAAACCCTTTGAGCTCTGATTTTAAGTAAAAATAAAAATATTACATTTATTAATAGATAAAAAAACAGATAAAACACAGCAGTTCTTAAGCATCTCTCATCTAACATAAAAATGCTGAAATCTATAATGAAACAAGGACTATATAGCTGCCCCATACCAGTACTCTAAAGGAATTGTAGAAAATGAAGTAGTTTGATGTCTGGGCTCTCTTGATTTCCCCCCTGCAGCCTGATTCAGTGGGCCGTCGCCAGAGCCCAGCTTTGTTGTGACTGTTGCATTTCTTTCTTGGCTCCTTCCTCCTTCTTTTTTTTTTTTTTTTTTTGGTCATGCGTCATAAAGAGGCTTTGATTGAAAAAGCCATGATGGATTTTCTTTGTAATAATCTCATCAAAACACTTGGGGGAGAATGATCATGACAGGCTTTTTTTCTTCTATTCTAGGTACCTGAGAAAATCTTTAATTTTATTAGTGGTGGTAGAATATACAGGAAGTAATCGAAGGAAATCAGAAATACCTTTATAGATGCCCTTTTGAAAAACTTCCACGTACATTTTCTAAATAAAATTTTTGAAGCAGTGCAATAAATAGTTATGCTTTTTTGTAATTTACTTAATTATTAAGTAATGGTAGCATAATGAGATGAACAGTTTTTGCTCATGAATTAGATTCATTCTAGTTTTGTCAAACTCTGCTAAACAAAGGCTCTCTGTACTTGAACCTCAGTCAATTCATGCCTCAAAACAAAGGTAGCAATAAGATATTTTGGTATCCGGCCAAACAATGGATTCCTTGCTCTTTGAAGTTGATAGTAGTGTTGCGACAATACTGATACCAGTATCGGGCCGGGCCCCAATACTGCACTAAAATGGTGGTATCGGTATTGGCAATTACCAATAAATAGGGCACCGATACCGTAAACCAAAAGTTTATTCAACTATTGTCACCCATTCCAGGTAGACGACAAAAAGTTCTACTGGATTCACTTTGTATTAGTCTATTTTCTGCTTTACAAAGGTAGGCAGTAGCCTGACAAAGCCATGATATGCACTTCTTTATATATGTATATATATATATATATATATACACACATTAATTTCAAACAGATGGTATCGGTATCGGCCAATACTACACAGCCAGGTATCTCTATCGGGGCCAAAAAATGGCATCGGCTCAACACTAGTTGATAGTACTGATTGTGTTTTTAGAATCGAGGTGCTGTGGAGTAGCTTTTAGCAGAGGATCTTTGACTTGCTATAGTGCAACCTACCTCAATTTTTTTCCCCCCAAACTACCTTAGTCTGGGAAAAAAAACAAAAAACGACAGAGGTCAGATTGCAGTCTGTTCCAAAGGGATTATTTTTACCCCTTATAATAAGTTCTGTTTTATATTGTTTCTTGGAAATGCTTTTAGTTACCTTGAAGATTAGAAGTTTGCATCTTCTCCACTGAAGAGATATGTCTCTATAGTGTTAAGTGCATTGGCCCACTACAGATATTTTTCTATTTTAGAATAAGTAAAGCTATGAATTTCAGCAGTCAGCCTAAATTTAAAGTCATTTTTTAATTTTATATTTCCCACATAAGTTTTTAAAACAACAGAAACATCACATGCTGCTTATATAGTCCTAAATAACTCAATTTTAAAAACATTATACTGAGGTCATGGCAGAGGAATAAAGTAAAACCTTTTTAGATTTTAGAGTAGCTCATATTGTTCAGTTTTGTCATCATCTTTCTTTAATGCTGAGGGACATAGAGTACAAAGAGTTCTGCTTTATATGCTGGAGGTATAATGACTTGTTTTAGAACAAAGTAGTGGCTAGATCATTTAAACTAAAGAATTCTAGCATTAACAGAGGATGTATATACTCTGTTTCCCTGTTTAGAATCTGTTTTATTCCAGATGAAAGGGCATTGCTTTGCCTTTGAAATCCCTCTAAAGAACCAGTAAACCAAGGAAAAAAACTGCAAGTACAGCATGATAATCTTCCAAGCAAGTTCTTCCATTACCAGGCCACGTAAATCAAACTACCATGTGGGATCATTGCAAAAGGAAGGACAGGGATTTAACTGCAAACAGAACTGTAATCAAAGGCCTCTGTTTGTTTGCCATAGTCAACATTATAATGCTTATAATAAAGTCACTGGTGTACAAGTATGATACATGATCCCTGCTGATGTGTTCCCATTTATTTATTCATAGAGCATATAATCTCATTTCCGTCAGAGGATTGGGTTTCTGAGCACATCTACAAAGAGATGATATCAGTGTCATCCTGAAAAGCTGAAAGAGGAGGAAAATGAGTCAAACACCAAGCTTGATATGTAATACAACTCACAATACCAGCCACAACAAGCAGCTGTAATATGCACAATCAGAGTCACTTTGCAGCTGTAACAAAGTTTGGGATTGGAGACCTTGTGTGGGGAGGAAAAAATGAATACCTCTTCAAAGGTGTAAATGCACGTTGGTGATATTCAGGCTTGAATAACTACAGAATCGCAGCAAATATTGATTGGATCCTTTGCAGTATTATCATATTCTGATGAACAGACATCTCAAGCTAGAGTGCCCTCTCTCTGAATCTTGCTTTACCCTGCTTGGCGTCTTCAATGTAACTCATAGAACCACTGGGCTGTTGGTAGGTCTCAACCAAATGAAAGGTGAGGCAAGGACATGGCACCATCCTGTGGTGGAGGCCCATCTACAGACATTGAAAGAGGCAGCTTCTTGAAGCATAGAATGGCATTAGATATTAACCAAAAATCCACTGGCTGCTTATTAGGTACGCCGGTTTGCCTCGCTGAATCCATATCAGCTCATCACAAGGCAGCACTTTGCTTTCAGACATCTAGACTTTAGGTTTAAAAGAAGATACACTTTGATAGGATGGATTAGCTCTTTTAACCTCTTTCTACAATCATTGTATGCAGAATGCCATCTCAGACCCTCAAAGTTGATGGCTACAGCAACAGAAGACCTCACCAGATGCCATTCCTGTCTGCTTAGAAGTTTAAAATGTGTTAATGCCAAAAGCGTCAAAACGGCATCCAATGCCTCAGCTTGGATGCTTTTGAAGTCAGGCTCCTTGGACGCTGGACTTTATGGATTCTTGAAGTTTGACGTTCTGGATGCTCAACACTCCAGACATTGACTTTGTCTATTCTTTTTCTTGCATTCTTCAGTGTTTGGCTTTGTTTGCTGAAAAAAAAGTAGTTGAAATAGGGTTTTAAGGGAGAAATTGTACCTGAGACTCTAATCTGTGCAGTCAGTTTTAAACCATTATAATCCTTTTTAACTATTCTGTTCTTGCATGGAGCAACAGAACCCCCACATACCAGGTATGCAACAGTCCTGGGAGTCCCAGATGACAGCTGCCTAAAGCCAAACAGGCTGTTGGGCATTTCCCGGTGATGTTTGTGGTGACTTTTTTTAGGTTTGTGGTAAAAACTGCAATACCAGTAAAGTTTAACCCCTGCATAATACTGTAGATTCATTTTTAAGTTTTATGCTAAAAACTCTATGGAAGTGAGTTGAAGTGAAGTTCTCGATCAGCTTCTCTGATTGGTTGATGTTAAGCATCCAATTGCAAAAGTTCAGATTTAAGAAATGGAAATACCAACGCTCAAATCAAGCCGCTGGACTTCTCCATCATTTCCAGGGCAGTCCCCCATAGACTTTACATGTTAACCAGACAGCCTGACACACCAAATCAGAAGAATCAGAATCAGAATCAAGTTTATTGCCAAGTAGGTTTGCACTTACAAGGAATTTGACTTGGTGTTGTTGGTGCAGACAAAAAACAAAACAAAATAGCAAAATAAGATAGAATATATATAAAATATATATATATATATATATACACAGAAGCTATATACAAACAGTAGACTGTGCGTTAATGTAACGCAGAAATACTGAATGGGGGAGAGAAACATTGTCCAGTGTCACGGGCGGGTCTTGGCCTTGTTGATAAGGCCGATAGCAGATGGGAAAAAACTGTTTTTGTGACGGGAGGTTCTGGTCCTGATGGACCGCAGCCTCCTGCCAGAGGGTAGTGGCTGAAATAGTCTGTGACTGGGGTGCGAGGGATCAGCCACAATCTTCCCTGCACGCCTCAGAGTCCTGGAGGCGTGCAGCTCCTGGAGAGATGGGAGGTTGCAGCCAATCACCTTCTCTACAGACCGGATGACACGCTGCAGTCTGCTCTTGTCCTTGGCGGTGGCACCAGCGTACCAGATGGTGATGGAGGAAGTGAGGATGGACTCAATGATGGAGGAGTAGAACTGCACCATCATTGTCCTGGGCAGGTTGAATTTCTTCAGCTGCCGCAGGAAGTACATCCTCTGCTGGGCTTTCTTGGTGAGGGAGTCGATGTTCAGCTCCCACTTTAGGTCCTGAGAGATGATAGATCCCAGGAAGCGGAAAGACTCCACAGTGTCAATGGTGGAGTCACAGAGGGTGATGGGGGTAGCTGGGGCTGCGCTCTTTCTAAAGTCTACAACCAACTCCACTGTTTTTAGAGCGTTGAGCTCCAGGTTGTTCTCCCTGCACCAGGTCACCAGATGGTCAGCCTCCCACCTGTAGGCGGACTCGTCACCATCGGAGATCAGTCCGATGAGAGTGGTGTCGTCTGCGAACTTCAGGAGCTTGACAGACTGATGACTGGAGGCTCAGCTGTTGGTGTACAGGGAGAAGAGCAGAGGAGAAGGAACACAGCCCTGGGGGGAACCAGTGCTGATGAGCTGTGAGTCAGAGAACTGTGTTCCCAGCTTTACGTGCTGCTTCCTGTCCGACAGGAAGTCATTCTTTGTAAATACACCTTAAGGTGGGGGATCTATTTTAATTGTATAAATGTTTCAGCTAGCTTTGTGAACTTCTTTACACCATCTGAAAATTATTTAGACATCAGAGCCTACCTGAGACCTCGTCTTCTGTATCATAGAGAGCACCAAGAAATTAATCTTGACTATCCTGAGACGACCAAAAGTAAAAGGGACAGCTGATAAGTTAGATGATTTTTTTGTTTCCACAAAAGTTCATTATCAGATCAATTTTCCAGCTCTATGGTTGTTCCTAAAGATTTTATGAAGCTTTAAATTAGTTGAGGAAATACCCTGTAAACTGAGTTGTAAGTATGTCAAATTAAAATGCATGATGGAGGAATAATTAAATGAAACCAAGTGAAGACTTTTTATTTATCACCTTAATATATAATCACTGACCACATTATGTTTAACCCTTGCTGGTAAATGGTGGAAGAGTCTTCACCCCATGCATTAACAAGGTGTCAGAGACATTTGCCTGAGGGTTTAGGCCTTGAACTCGCAGCTGTAGTCCTGTGTGGTCTGACTCTCTGGAAAACTTCACTTATTTCCACAGCAACTCTTTATACGGCTTTCTTGTCGCTTTAGATAAAACATTAGCTGCAGATATCAAGGTCTTGATGTTGAAATTTTTTCTTATACCTTTTTTAACCCCAGACTGCGGCAATTACCAAAGAAGTGGACCAATCTTTTTCTTTGAGGAGGACTGTAAGAAATGCTGCCTACTTGCGCTTTAAGAGTAATTTACCATGGTTTTTCATTACTTCTTCGCTGGCTCTTGAGTGCACTTGAGCTTCATCTGGGATCGACTGCTTCCTCTGAGGGAAATTGACAAAAAGGAGGACTCATCCCTCTCCTTCAAACTGAGGCAGTTTAATTATTAAGTTCCATTTTCAGAGGTCCTCAAAGAAAGTTTTCCCCTCAGGCCTTCACATATCAGACCATCCATGCAAATGAATCCTCACACTCGTCCCCTAACGATCATGTTTATCCTCACTAATGTCACAATCAATGAGCTCTCTTCTGGTCATTATTAATTGAGTCACCTCCTCCCAGATACAATCTATAGACAGTCAATCATGGGTCAGGTTTTAAGAGATTTTATTGTCAGAGATGTATATGAATGTCTTCAGGTGCCACCCATCCTCTTGGATGTCTATCTATCCTGCTAATAGGCCTATAGATCAGCAAGTAATCAGAGGAAGCCAGGAAAAGGGTTAATAGAGCAGAGAAATAAGAATTGATGGTTGCTACGTTCCTACTTTAAGAAAGTTTGAGAAACTTGAATTGGAAGAACAAACGATTTGCTGCCCAAAGGCTTTAAGTAAGAAATGTTGATTACCTTGCCAGGATGACACAAGACGAAGACATTCATCCATCCAATTGATTCATAGCTTTAATATTTCAAGAAGGGTTTGCAAACTGAGCTACAAAAAGCAACTGCTTGTTATTAATTCTGAAACATGCGTTTGTTAAGAAATTTTGCTCATTCTCACACATGAATATATACAATCTTAATTAATTGAACATCAAAGATTTGATTGGAGAAAAAATAGGAAACACTATAACTTAATCGATAGTTACCTCTTGAATTAGTTCCAGAGAAGTAACCATCTCAGGTATTGCCAAACAACTTTGATTCAACCAAGCCATTTCATAATTCTCAGAAATTCTGGAGTAGATTTAGTGGTAGGTTTTCAATTTTTATGGTTTATAGTTATTATAAGCATATCTATGTTAAACTTTTTATTTGGTTTATGCCAAACAGATCCCCACTTTCTGGGTTAAAAATCATTCTGGAAGTTTTACGGATGAAAGCTACAGCTTTACCTCCTCCCGGCCTTCTTCTATCCAGTTTGCCAGCCAGTTACCAGATCTGCTAATGCTAATCAACCAAACAGTTATTTTACCATTCAGTAACCAGAACCTTGGACTACGAATTCAGGCAGACAGACTGAAGTGATTTTATATAGGTTAGTGACCATGTAACTCTGACATACGAGCGTGACTCACTAACCTGGTTATAAAGTTCAGTCTGAGCCCAGAGAAAGAATTGGATTCCAGCCGTACACGGCAGATGATACCCAGAGAATTCCAGGAGCCGTAGCCAAAAGGCTGCTGAGTTGGCTGAAGAGCAGAAGCCAGTGGACGAGGGAGAGCAGGTGATTCCAGAAGGAGAAGCCAATGCCAGTGTCAATGAGGCAAACAGAAGTCCAGGCAAGAAGATCAGAGATCCAAAGGGATACGATAAGGAAATCCAGCAGGAGTCCGGTGACAGGTCGGGCAAACGGATCAGAACAGGGGCAGGCAAGCTCAGTGGTCTGAGGGCAGAAACTAGTCAGGATCAGGTTATCAGAACAAACAAACTGGGTACGCTAGAGGACTCCCACCCACAGTTTGAATAATCTGGCACTGATGGCTTGGAGCAAACAGTTTAAATTGAAGTTGGAACAGGTGCATAAGATGAGTGGTAATGATAAACTGGTCAGAGCTAGGTACAGTAGGTGGATGTAATGAACCATTAGTCAATCGTCAATGCCGACATCATGACATCAGTTGAGGTGAAGGCAGCCTCTTTTTGAGTTCTGCTCAAAAAACTTGACCGATGTTCACCCTTGTTTTGCTACTTTCTGAAGATTCCTCAGCTTTATGACGCAGCTATCAGGCAATGCCTGAGCTCCGTCTCACATGACTCTAACCTACGATTTCCTTTGATGCAGAATCTTTTTATTTCAACTTTCACATCATAACCAGGTGTAAATGTTTTTTGCATTTTGGATGCATCAAAATGTACAAAAAATATTTATTTTTTTATACTTTTTTCGGTAGAATTGTCTTTTCTTGTATTCTGTGCCCCTCTAGATGCTCTGTGGGTGTATCATTTTTATTTTATTTTAACAAATCCTTTTTATTATAAATAACAAAAACATTGTATGACCTTTAAAGTGACCTGTCCAAAAACATTATTCCAAAAATCCTGGTTTTTGTCTTTGTTGTCCAGAAAAAGATTCTGGCCTTAATATGTTCAGGCCTTTTTGAAAACATAAGGGGTAAAGTTGCTTAAATGGATGAATAGCTTAATTTGTGTATTTTGACATGATTTTATACTCAAACATTTTTCCTAACCCTAAGGTCATTAGACCAATCCAATCCAGATTTATTTGTTAAGCACCTAAAAACAACCAGAAAAATATAAATAAATAAAACAGTTCAGATTAAAAAAACATAACAGCTAAAACATTGGTAAAAATAAAATTCACACAATCAAATCAATAAAATTGTTTAAAATAAAAGATAAAAATGATAGAAAAATAAAATAAAGCCCATTCTTTTGCTAGGTGTTAAAGGCCAAGGAGAAAAGGCAGGTTTTCACAAGAGATTTAAAAACAGTCCAAGAAGAAGTCCAATGTGCAGAGGAAGGTCATTCCAGAGCTTTAAGCAATTTCTTAACAGTAGATTTCTTGCCATACCTAATATTTAATAACTGACGATGGTAGTTTAAAACCCAGTTATTCTCAGATAAAGAAAACCATTAGGATTATATGTATATACATTTATTTAACACTGCTTTATTCACCAAAATTTCACCTGAGCATTTACAACAGAAAGAGAAATGGAGCCCCAACACATTGCGCATAGGGCTCCAAGTGCATCACCGAAAACTTTTCCAAGTCTGTGAATATCATCATAAAAAATTAATATTTAGAATTAAAATGTTTAAAGCTTTTTATTCCAAACAAACAATAAAAGACAAAGATATTTACTTACTAGGGTGATGAACCTCTCTCCAGTCTCTTTCGCAGGTGAGGGAGGGTGTCTCCTCTGTTCCATTACGCCTTATAAAAAGGCATTAAGAATCAAGTGCAGGAAAGAGTAGAAAGAAGAGGCAGCAGGGTGAGTTAATGAATAAAAAAACTGCCTCCTAACATTGAAAAAAAGCTGCAACTGGGGCTATTTAAATTAACATAAAAAGGGCAATAAACTACTTTGAACACTGTCAATTTAAAAAAATTGCCTTAAAGCTATTATGCAGCTCTCAGTAGTAGCTGAGAGGGAGAGAAATAAAAAGGAAAGTAGAAAAGTAACATTCTTCTTTGAAAAATGGGGGGAAAAAAGATAAATGCAGAAGCAACAAAGACATCACAAATCATCCCATGTTCAACTTTTTATTGCTGTCCTGTTTCAAAGATGGTTTACTCTGAAGAGCAGTGTTGAAATCTGGTCATAAAAAGTTTAGTTTTAGTTTTGATAAACCCTCGCAATGACTCCTCCTCAAAAAACAAAACATGTCCCGAACATATGGGTGAGTTCCTTCTCTATTATCAGACCTTTTATAGGTTTTTCCCTTGAATTAAATAAATACATAAATGTGAATGTAAAGTGCCTTGAGATGACATGTGTTGTGAATTGGCGCTATATAAATAAACTGAACTGAATTGAATACATATGATAACAGCATTAAAAAATTTATTTTAATGTTTCCTTCTTTAATCCGTCAAATAAAATCCCCACTTAATTAACTTTTCCTCCCTCACTTGGAGAAACACAATTATCTTGGGGAATGTTTTCATTAATGAAAGTGGATTCAACTTTGTTCTAAAAATGATTTAAAGGTTATTTTATCTGTTTTTAAGTATATTTTTTTCAGTATCTGTCCAATCTGTTCAGTGACAGAGCTAGAGGGGGGGCCTCACCACCTCTGGTGTAAGCAGTTCTCCTCTAAACAAGAGTGTGAAGCAGTGATACCATCATCTCGAATGTCATATTTTGACATATTAAAGTTCGTTTATTAACCCAAAATTGACAACAATAGTACAGTTATTATATATTAGTCATTAAACATTACAACAATATACTACTAATAAAGAGGACTAATACAGAACTCATGTTCTTATAAAAATTTGTTTGGATTATTTGTGTAGGACAGTTTGTTTCTAAAGCCATCTAGGAGCCTTGTATGTAATTAAAGATACAGATCACTGCTTTACCCTTTAATATATATTATGTAAAACCATGAGTTAATTTCAATGGTACTGAGGTATAAAAATGGGTGTAGTTTTATTAGATAAGGCTTTATAAAAAAAAATCTGGTGTATCTGTAGCGATTCACCTGGAAAATATAGATATGGTTAATTAACTAATTACTTCATCAAAGTTGTTAGTTAATAAAAAAAATTTTTTGGGTTGGTTCATTACCAGTGTAGATTGATACTGAACTGCTTTCGGCACCTAATGGTCACTAGACCTGTTTCAAATAAGCTGCTGTTGCAAATCAAGGGGTCTTTTTTATCTTCTCATAATACACTTTTTTTTTTTTACTCTTTCTGAGTTTCAGTTTATTGTTTTAATGGTCTAATGTTTTATTAGTTGGTCATAGGTCTAGCAGCTGTACCTGGCGAGGTCATTTCTGTATTGTATGAGTTTTTATCAGTGTTCAGCACTTTACATAATGTGTTGTTTTCAAAGTGAGCTATAAATAACGTTTAATTGTATTATGAAGTACCTTAATTGATCCAGCTAAACATTGAGGCTTAAACTGACGTTCTAATCACATACCTGACAAATACCATTAGGTAATTTGGCTTTTCTACAGTGGAAAAAAAATGCAGGGGTGTCCAACTTTATTCATTACAAAGTATAAAGTACAGAATGTGTCAAACATTCAGTAGAGATATTGATCTGGGCTGACGTGACAACATCGTGCACTGGCTGCAGATTGGTTGGCTGAACACCCCTGTCGTCAGTGTCTGTTCCACCACATCCTAAAGGGGCTGTCATGATGACTGTGGAGGTCATTGGAGACCAGTTAACTTATCCTCATGTGCAGGGAAGCAGCTTTAGATGATTTAAGCTCAGTGACATGGTGTATTATCCAGCTGGAAGTAGCCATCAGGAAATGAGTAGACTGTGGGTATTAAGCGATGGACAAGGTTAGGAACAATATTCAGGAAGGCTTTGATGTTTAAATTAGTGCTAAAACGCCAAATTCTACCAAGAAAGTTTCCTCCAAACCATGAACTGGTAAGGTACTATAGACACCAGTCTGAATCATCAATACAAGGCAGGATAGATCCATATTTTCATGGTGTTGACACCAAATTTTGACCCTATTATGTATCTTAAAGCTGAAATCAAGACTAATGGTTTCAGGCATCATTTTCCAATCGAGTCTTTATGTACAAATGTCTGTCCTAACCCCTTGATCACTCAATCACTATATAGAGCAGGGACTATAGAGTGGACTTTATAGGGAACTCTGTTTTTTTTATCACCCAGACATTCAAACGCTCATCTACAGTAGTAGATATCAATATTCTAAATTTCCCCACTTTCCATGTGGTTCCCTTGGCTGGTCCTCTACAATTCCTTTTCAAACATCGATCTTTGCATTTAAATATTCTCTCTGCATGATTTATGGACATTAAGATCTAAAGAGAACCATCATCTTCTGGTCAGACCCTGTAATTCATTCAATGGGTGGTGTTTGACTGGGAAGGGCCATTTTCAATGGCTGCTACTTCAATGGCTGCTATACTATATATCGGGCGACAGTGGTGTCGGATGTTGGAGTTTGCCCTGAAATCGAAGGATTGATGATTGAAGCCCCGGCTCTGACTTTCCATGTCATTTCATTGTCTACTAATGGTGGTCAGAGGGCCCGGTGGGGCCAGTGTATGGCAGCTGTACGGCCAGGGCAGCTGTGGCTACAATGTAGCTTGCCACACATGTGTTTGAGTGTTTGGATAAGTGACTGAATGTTGTGGCCATTTTCCAATTTACCATTTATATAGTGGTTAGGATGGATATTGAGACAAAGCCCTGCCCTGTCCTGCCCCTCAGTATTCTCCCCATAGTCTTCTATTCCCCATTCTCCCATGAATGTTGATTTAAACCCTATTCTTTACCATTTTCATTGGTTTAAACTCCAGCATGCTGTCTCCACGAGGTGTTTCCAGGACTGAACATTGAGCAGCTATTGCTGTTACCGAGAAGATTAACAGGTGTTTTAATTAACCAGCCAATGAGGTTACAAACCTCAAGAACTTGATGGTCATTGAATGGCCGTTCACTTAAGGAAGTAATTGGTCCAAAACTTAAAGACATAGCAGCTTCTCTTAATAGCTACCAAGGCATTGCTGTCCTTACAATTGCTGCTTTGTTTTGTAACCATCGATCATAAACCAGAGCAGCCTGTTTGACATTAACTGCTGTTTAACATTAAAAGTAACTAAATCCCATAGCTGGTTAAAACATCTAGATCCCTGAAGGAAAGAAATTGGTTTGTGCTAACAAGCAACATAAACAGAAAACAATGAGAGAAAGAGAGATGTCTTAATAATAAAGGTAAAATGAGAATTTCTGGACATTATAACACAGCCAACAATACAAAGAAGCTCTTTTTTTTCATGACATTTTCAGTAAAACAGGTTTTTATTTTTTCTCTAAATGAGAAGAAATAACAGAATGGAAGAAAATGATGGTTATTATGGTTATGTCATGAATTCAAGTGTAAATTATAGATGGCAGAAGACAAGCGAAATTACATTGTGAGCCTAAATTGAAAATTGACAGCCCAATAAATTTGACAGCGCTGGAAAATGTTCCATTTATCTCTTTTTGAAATCAACAATCAGCCTTCAGCCGGCATTAGTTTGCCAGATTGAGTTTCTTTCATTCCTCCCTTGAGTCCAAAATGTACATGTGATTAAATAGGGCAGGAAGAGGAAGCGTTCAGGCTGTGTGGTCGGGATGTTTCTACCAGAATGACCTCCGGCCAGAGAGCATGAAATAGGGGACGGAGCTGCAGGCCGGTCAACGCTGCAGTTCCAAACGCTAGAAAAAATATTACCACAGAGGCAACAGAGTGGATACAACCACCTCCCCCTGTGGATAGATTTAAAATAGAAATATGTTCTACACAACCGTTTGTAGCACTGCTGGGGAAAATGCGTTAACTGAGACAGAAGTTGCAATATTTTATTCAAAGGGAAAAGACATAAATGAAGCCTCTGATATCTGTACATATTTTTATTTAAACATTTTGCAGAACATTCTTACTGGAACTTAATGATTGGATTATCAATGCAAAATAAATAAGATTATTTCTATGGTATTAGCATAGCAGCAATATTCAATGTTGCATTTAATGTAATGCATCTCTGGGTTGCATGCCAATCATTTCTTTAACTTTTAAACACATATTTACCCAAAGTTTTAGCTTCTATTTTCCCTTTTTTCTTTACTGACTTAAAAAATCTTTATTTAAAGAAAATTCAAAACTATATTTGTTTCATTTAATGAGTTGAAAACCTCAAATAACCTCAAAGATATCCTAATGTTTTATGATTCACCTGCGTGTCTGTATTTTATGACCTTAGCTCCTATTTACAGAAAAAGGAAAACAAATTGGAGATATTTCAGAAAATATTTACACCAATCAGAAACGGCTGAATTCCTTTGTGGAAAAAACAAAACAACCAAAAGAAGGTTTTTATGTTTTTTTTTTCCCTCCTCTCACATTTACCTCATGGCCACGAAGCATTTACTTTTATTTTATTACTTTTGAATCCTTTGAAGGACCGACAGCCTAAATAACCAAAGTGTTCTTTTATTCTTTAACCTCGTCCCTGCCCCTAATTTGTTTTTCTTTCCAAATGACCCCCAAAATCGAAAACAAATATTATAAAAGGCATCAAAATAACATGTAAGTTCAAGCTCCAGCTCCATCCTGCTGAACATAAAATTTATGTTTATGGATTTTATTTTATTTTTAAAGAAAAGCAAAAGTTTTAGTAATTTTTTTTAATCTTTTAAGTGTTTTAATAAAAAAAAAAAAAGCAAATTTTGCTTTAGATATAGATGTATAACAAGAGCATATCAAATGGGATGCTTTTTTTAAGATACGTATAGGATGGTGAAGGGAGGAAGATGCAGGCTTTGAGTTCTAAAAAAAGTGCCAGCAATAATGTTAGAGCTTAAATCTACAGCAGACAGAGGATTAAAGTGAGTGAAGTATGGCTCAGATGAAGGATCAGCATTTCTTTTTTTTTTTTTCCTTCGGAAAATGGTAATGCTTGAGGGCAACTCTTGAGGTGTTGTTTACTGCCCCCGAATCTGCAGCTTCAGCAGCCAAATTAGCTGAAATAAACCTTCAAAAGGGTGAGACAGAAAACAGTAGCCTGTGGCAATGAAAAAAGATATTGATCCAGTTTTGAAGTTGCAAATCCCACGTTGCTCCATTTTGTGAGAAAGCGAAGAGTTTTAATTAGAGCTCCCTTTGCCACCAGGTTCTCTGTCTGTGTCTCTCAGAGCCTGGGATCGCTGCCAGGCTCTATTGTCTGAAGCCTCGGCTGCAGGTCGAGAACAAAGTCGCAGACGTGAGAGTCATTTTGGTTGAGACTTCCACCGCTGCTAGAGGAGAATTCAGGTGCTGTTATGCAGCACAAAGCATACACTGGGTCCATAATGAACTTTTAACAGAGGTTTTTCTGAATTAACTCGAACATAGCCGATGTGACTAACAAAACAATAACATTTGTGGCTTTTGGAATATTTTGTCAATCTTTTTCCCTCATATCTGTTTTTGATCATTTTTACACTTGCTATAAACCGTATCATCATTTTCTCTGATTACTTTGCATAAAGTGTCATATTTAGATCCCGAAGTGTTGGTAATTTCATCTCTATTGTTGCTTTCCTTACCAGTTACAAACAATGTTTTTGAGACTGTGACAATGTGCCAAAGGGACTCTTTTGTAATTCTGTATACTTTAAGCCTAAAGCCTCATGTTCCAGGGTTAATTATATTGAACTCTTCTCCTTTCAAAAAAGAAATCCACTGATGGTTGCAAATTAAACCATGTTAGGTAAAGCACTTATAGGATTTCTCCTTGAATTGTCAAGGCTGCATACATTTTGACCTTTTGTAGTTCTTGTTTTGTGCATTAATAATGGCTGTAAAGCTTTAGTTTGGACCTTGAAATTTACAGCGAGTCCTCTGGGGTTGGCATTCAAAAGGAGATACTGCCTCCTCCTGTCTTGTCGAGGAGTCAAACACAGAGGTCACCTTTTTGTCAAATAAGTAATCTGTGAGAGGAAGGGTTATCAGTATTCAGGAAGTTCATGGAAAGTTCTGCACCACTGACCCTTGCCTCCTTTCAGAGTTAATTCATTTAAAGGAACTTTACAGGACAAACAAGCAAAAATCTAACTAAGGATAATCTAATTTGTTCTTAATTAAATTCAGTCCAGATTATTCTAATAAGATTGAAACATGTGGTCAGCTTCAGATTTAAAACATGCAAAATGAACCGTATTTGTTTTAGCATTTAACAATAACGAAGTGCTGCACAGAAACAAGTTGCAAATGATTTTATGGTGCTATATTAATCTTTTTATTTTTGTGTGGATGCTATTTTAATTTTTGTTTATTATTGCCCTGATTTGAGCCATTTGTTGCTTTTAAGATGCTATGTAAATAAATATAGTATGGTATGAATGTCATCAGCAAAGCATTAAATCTATTTCCTTAAAATAAAAGGGGTAGCATATTTAGGAACATTTAGTTTAAAGTCTACCACTCAGATTTAAAGCATCAGAAAAGCAGGCATTCCTATATTAGCATCAATTAAAGGGTAATAAAAGTCTTAGAAAGAGATGCAGTTTTACAAACAAGGGCTAAGCCATGAGAACTTTTGATAGAGAACATAAACCCAGTATACAAATTTAAAAGCGGCAATAGTTCATTCATTGCCTCTGTTTCAGTGGGGCACCCAGGAATACTTTCCATAACGAATTTTTTGCCCTTTTCAGGAAATTTTCCAGTCGTGCAAGAATTCTTTGGATAGTAACAGTCGCGCTTACTATTTCACAGTCAGTTGCGCTCATTGGTCAGAGCGTTGGCCAATAGGCACAGACATGGTTTGAAAAACAACGAGTTGTTCTCATCAACAATCTTCCGATGTCTCATTTATCGGGGCGAGACTAAATTACACATTTAATCTCACATTTAGTCTGGTTTATCAGGCTAAGAGTTATGAGCATCTATGAGCCAATTTAGCAGAACCCCATGCACTGCACTTATGTAAACAAGGGAGTTCTTCTTCTTTCAGATTGACAAGGCCGACCTGCGCGATCTCGCAACACAGATCGTTGGGCCATACAGTCTAAAAACATACATCCTGAGCTTTGAAATTTTTAAACCCTGCAATTACATCCTAGAGTTTGATCTTTAGCTGAGTACAAAGATTGAACATATCGTGCAGTTTATGTGCCTGGCCTAAAATGATAAAACAGACTTAATGACAGCAAAGATGTATAGAGTAGTAAGAAAAAATTGTGAATAAAAAAGGTCAGCCTGTTTTCTAGTGTCTTAAGCCTATAGCAGCATACAGAGAAAAGCTATTGTAAGCATGTCGGACTTAAATTTTTATCTGAACAGGTAGGACCATTCTATCTGGAATCAGTGATTACTTATAGCCATGCCTGACCTCCAGCCGTCCTCTCCGATTCTGTTCAGTTTGTTCTACTCCAAGATCACATAAGCCTCCAGCTCTTTTCATTCATCCCCTATGGGGGAAGCACCTTAATGTTCTGCCTTAATTTTTTTATTTCATTATTTCAATTCTTTGCAAACGCTGCTGCCTGCTGTTGAAACCGGTGTGTTTTCCTTACTGTAAAAGTAACATTTCTGCCCCACATAAACCTGTGTTTAGCTGCAAGCTGTGAAACGCGAGGCACCAAAAGGATTGGGTCTGAAACATCAGTATGTTAATGATGCTCTGTGGAGCAGTGGAGTTGGAAAATGTAAACTACATCTCCCCTGCAGAGATGCGTATGGCTGCCACAAAAATGCTGAATGAAGATACAAGGCCTAAGGGTACACAGAGCAGAGCATATGGGTTCTTTTATACAGTGTGAAACACCAAAAGCTTTATTGGATTTTAAAACAAATCAGAAGACCTCAATTCCTAAGAAAAAAGATTTTCGGATCGTTGCAAATCTCCTTTTTCCTTATTTATTCAAGTTTTTGAACCTTTAATCCCAAATAGCGGAAACTTTGTAAAGCAGAAATTGATTTGTTTTGGAGGAGATTTTGTGGGATTCACGCTAATATTCAAGATTATTCCAGGCTCCACTGAGAATCGCGGATTAGTTTGGAAACTCTCCAGCTCTGCTCCAAAAGAATTCATTGACCTTGGAGTTATTCTGAGAAAGTTTTGGACTGAGCCTGCTCCCCAGCTTTTCTCTGTTTTCACTCTTTCAGTGCTGCTGTAGCCTTTTTGTAAAATATAGGGGTGTTGCACAGTGAGGGGCTGACCTTCAGCCCTGGTTCTGCAGGAACCTGACCAAAAGGCTTGTCCTTCAGCAGCACAGTGACTCCCTGCTGGCTCCAGCTGCGCTGCTCTTCAGCTGACTCTGACATCAGAATTTTTATCATGTTATAGAAAAACATGTATTGTAAACTTTTAGACTTGTTGGGCTTCTTTAAGGTGTCTCGGATCTTAGATCTTTTTAGATTTCTCAGGAATGGTTTTCAATAATAAAGATTATTCATTTTAACCCTAAAGATTACAATTAGTAAAACTCGGATATAACCTCTAAAACTTTAAATTAAGGGTAAACTAAGAGGTTTTTACCTCCCAACCTATAGTCCAGAATAGAATGAGAAGTTGTATTAGAGGTGTTGATGTGCAGTCCAAAGGGAAATTGCTAACAGGTGCATTGTTCTTGTGTTTTGTGTCTCTCCGTGTGTGCTTCCCTGCCTTAGCAGAATCCCTGTTCAGCGGCATGGGGCTTGGAGCAGTGGTGGGCCTCGGCCTGGGAGCGCTTCTCCTCCTCCTGGTGCTGGTGGATGTCAGCTGCTTCTTCCTGCGTCACTGCGGCCTGCTCATGTGCATCACGCGCACGCTCTGCAGCAAGAAAACGGCCACCAGTGGCAAGGGCAAAGAAATGGAGGAGGGCAAGGCAGCTTACCTGTGAGTACCAACTTCCCTGTCTTGCTTATTATTTTTTTTGGTTGTTTTCCCTGTTGAAATCTTGGAACAATTATTTGGATTATCGGGGTCAATGTTTGCAAGTCACCAGGTCCTTCATGCTTGAACATCTGCTGTGGGTGTATCAACAAACGTAAAGACCTGAAGGAATGAATGCAAATCTGTAGAAACTCTTCAAGCAGCTTCCTATCTTGGGCACTAATGCTCAAGGAAAATCTACACTCAGTTTAATCAAGTGTCTATATTCATCCCTTATTTGCTACGAATGAGCAAAGGAGACTTTTTTTTTACCGTTTACTGTAGGTACACCTACAACAGCCGCCCAACCACCCTATCAACCACAGTATGTCTCTGATTATGTCTTTCTCACTAACGTCTGTGCCTTTCATACAATGTGCCGTGAGTCCTCTTTCCACATTTGCATGCTCTCTGTGTCTGCATGCCCATAATCCAAGTGTGGTGCTGTTTCAGTTGTCTGGAGCTCACTCTTTACTTTTAGTGCTTCTGTGTTTTGTTATGCTTGCAATGCAAATGTAGTAGACGAGATATTCGCTGCATGAGCTGTTTGTGTAAGTGAGCACGCACTCTTGCGTTGCTTTTTCCTCACAGCATGCAGCCTAGAAGCCCAGCCCTCCTTTAAGTCACAACTCAATCGATTTCCAGATTCATACCCTGCTTATTTGCACGGGAGGCACCGGACAAATCGAGGCTCTCCCAGATGGCGCCGACGGTGTTGGATTCATTGGCCTCAGCAGAACCGCCCTGGGTTTTTTTGTTTTTAAGCTGCCAGTGTGAGAGGAGAAGGAGCAGGGAGGGGGCTTTGACTTTTGCTGAGTCACAAAGTGACAGGCTGCTCAGACTGCATGCAGAAAGCGTGTCGGTGTGACAGCAGAGCAATGCTAAGCACTCCATAGAAGCTGGCATGGTGCTGTTTGTTTAGCAAGGCACAGCTGCAGGTAGATCAATAGCAACTCTAAACCCGAATGATAAATCCTATCTTACTAACCGTTGTGTTGAGTAACATTGTTGTAGCCACATTTTGTGTAAAAAGTTGACATTTTTTCTGTTATATGTTCTTTTTCTATGGTGTTGTAAACCTCTAATAAGCCTCTCTGTACGACTTTAGTATTTCTGCTGATTCTGTCCAGTTTTATTGATGCCTGTTAGAAATGTGACATTCAGACTTTTGAACTCAGGCTTTAAGTGTTGCAGAACCACTTATGAAATATACAGTAGGAGGCTTCTCTTCTATAGGGCCAGCAAATAACCTCACAGAAAGATGTGACCTGATATTTATTAAACTAGTGGTTTTAGAGAAAGTGTAAACCTTCACAGGCTGAATATCCCTGTTATTATTAGTTACAAAAAAAAAGACCCACCAGCACACTGAGCTGCCTAAGAAGGTGATGCAGCATCTAACATCAGAAAGACAACTTCTTCTACACTATGAGCCTTCGGACTGCTCTGCCTTGTTTCTGGATCAACTGGATTTAATTTACCTCCTTTTCATCTGTGAGAGTTTTCTTTATCTGGATGGATGGATGGATGGATGGATGGATGGATGGATGGATGGATGGATGGATGGATGGATGGATGGATGGATGGATGGATGGATGGATGGATGGATGGATGGATGGATGGATGGATGGATGGATGGATGGACAAACAAACGTGATTAGTTTCTTATCCATCCTTCTGACTGGGGTGGACTGACCACAGGACTTTCAGATGAATGTTAAATTGTGCAAACAGGACATATTAAGTTCATTGGAATCTCAACCTCATCGCTCTCCAAATTTAAGGTGGAAATAAATTGGTTAATCAGTTGTTACTGCAGTACCTCTCAGTTGGCTTCGCTGCAGCGAATATAAACCTGCATTGAAGGCAGCAGAAATCTGATCTCTACAACAGATAAAGAGCCAAACTGTTTCAGCGTCTTATAAAAGTGCTCAAGGTAAAACTATCTCTATTTTGAAAAACCCAGATACTATTATTATTGTTACTGTCCAACAATGGTAATAATATTAAAGATATAGAGGACAATCTTTAATTTCCGAGTGAATCATCTAAATAAGTGGTCCTCCTTATTGTCAATCATTCTGGTAATATGTTTACGTAAGGCCGTCCGAGCTCACCCAGTTACGTGTCTCTTTATCTGTGCACGCACCTTTCAAGCGTATATGTGTGAGGAGCTACAGTTTCAGACAGTCATTGAAGCTCACCTTTCTCACCGCAGTTCTTTGGAAATGGCTAAGGGTCGTAAAAGAAAAACTGTCTATGAAGTGTATGAGAAGAAAAGAAAGGCCTCACAAGAAGCCGATATATCCCAGAATGCTTTGTGCGAAGAGCTCTCCTCACAAAACATTGTGGGATTTGCTGTCACAGAGACCCGCTGTCACCATAGACTATCGCTATCTGACAGCTACGACTGATAGCAAAGATGGCCTCCACAATACCTTTAACATAGGCATTATCAAATTATGGTTAAAATTAGGGATGCACGATATTGGGATTTTGGCCAATATCCGATATGCCGATATTTCAAAACTCATGTAGCTGATAACCGATATCGATTCTGATGTTAAAGCTGGACAAAAATAAGTAGTCATTGAAAATAGCAGTTTTGTTATCCATTTCTGACACTTTGAAAAATAATATACTGAAATATATTTTCATATGCTGATATCAAAACACGGCATCGATCTATTTTACTTTCAAAATCTTGTGAAATTTCATCGTTCTGTTACAAACTCTCGTGATATTTTGTAAATTCTTGTGAGATTTTGTTAGTAAAATAGATCGATACCGCGTCAATATATCAACATATAAAAATATGGCAAAATTTCGTGAATTTTCGGGGGATTTCATAGCATAACGATGACATATAGCAATATTTCATTAGTAAAAGAGATTAATATGGTGTTTTTTAAATGGCAATATATCAGCATATGAAGATATTGAGATATTTTAATGTATCAATATTTTTTCCCTCGTCTTTAGAAGTTTTTAAGTCTTCCTCAAAAAAATAAGTTTTTGAGGAAGAAGAAGTAGTAGTATTTTTATTTTTTAGACTTTAGAATCTCAGAAGCTGATCAAATATCGGGTTAAATATCGGTGGGGTGGCCGATGTCCGATATTCAGTTTTAAGGCCGATAGGGGGCCGATTATATCGTGCATCCCTAGTTAAAATATGTGGAAATTACAAATGATGAGGGTGCAGCTTGACCAACATGAGACTGTAGAGGTTTCTGAATCTTTTCACCTGGATAAAAAATGGCTGACGCTAAACTAGTAATGTTTAGGTTGTCGATTGGTTCATTATCTCGGGCATCAGAATAAGAGCAGATTTTAGCAAAAATCCAGAGATTTATAAGAGATTTGGCTCTCATTTGTGTTCCTGTTTTAGTACACTTTGGTGGCAGATTCATCTCCAGTTTGTCAAATTCAGGTTTTTATCGTTCCTGGCCCTTAAGTGGGCTCTTGGCCCTGAAGTTTAGTGCTGAATTCTACATAAAAAAAAACATCCATGCTAAAAAAACAAAGCAGTATCTGCTGAACAAAGCTGACTGCATAATAGAGGGGTTCTGCTGATGTATGTTAGCTCAGGTTGAAGGATTTAGGGCAGACATGTTTGACTTTGAGGAAACCAGACATGTCTCTATGCATACCTGAGGACTACTAATGAGAAAAACGAAGCAAAACAAAAAAAACAAACCCACTCAGTAGCTGAAGCTACTGACAGGCATTTAAATTGGAAAAAAAATGAGGGCCGCTTTTCTGTTAGAAATTATTTACTCACTGATTAGTTCTCCTTAAATCCTGTCAAAGGAACTGCTGCATCTTTGTTGACGACAAATTTAAAGTATTTTATTTGATTGCATTTTCTAAAGCATTTGCAATTTAATTTTGAGGTTTACAGCAGATGTTTTTTTTCCCCCTCTGGATTTTTTTCTTCTATGAAGGCAAAATCCTTGTTTTATTACAGGAATACAGAGAAGCTGGATTTGGCCAGACTTTATAATGTTAAGACAGTTAGCGGTATTAATTTAAAACTCTTAAGCTGCTAAACCTCAAAGCCAACTAGCCAGCTTTGGATTGAGCACACCTGACTTTGTCAGGGTTAGAACTGTAGAGAGACATGTTAAATAAGAATACTCCATCATATATTCAGCTCTTCATTAGAAAACATTTACTCGGCTAACTGACTAGGTAAAGACCAAAAATTTACCTTTTTTTACCTAATAAACAAAAGGTGGAAGCAAAGATTTTTTTTCTAGCTGAGTAAGTAATTAGAACATCCTACAATGACTAGAGGTGCACATTATATGGAATTGTAATCACCCCCACAATATTATATAATTGATAATGACAGTCATACAAGAACAGCAGGATGCTTTATTTGAAGGGATACAATCGTTAAAAGGGTCACAGAATCATGAGATGAATAGCCAGTTATATATTCAGCGAATTGTATGAATTGACCCTAATACTCAAAACTGATGTAGGTTTTTAGTGGCTAAAAACTCCAGAATTGATGGATACATTCTGAAAGGCTAGAAAAAAGACAAAAGTGTTAGAATATTGATAAATATAAACATGTCAAGTATTGCAATTACACCATTTTTCTCATCTTGTGCAGAACTATCCATTTCTTTACTGTCAGTGATACGTCTTCGGTAGATTTCTGCTTTTTTAAGCCGTTAACACCTAATACAGTAATATCATGTTTGATATATGAGTTTTTGAGACCTCTACATCATTAATGTGATATTTTTGTTTTTGAAAACCCTGATTCACACAATCAGATGCATGGGCTGAACAGAAAATCTATAATAATTTTCATTGCAATGACTGATGTATCACAAATGATAGAAGTAATTGATCTAAATATTCAAATTTTATTATTTTTTTTAATTAATATCAAATATCTATATATTCAAATACATAAAGAAATGCTTTCCTGGCATGCCCTAAGTTTGGCTCTAATAAAACAGGAAGTAGGCTAATCTCTTTGTGAAAAGAATGAGCCTTTTAAACCTCGGGTAAGAACCTGGATCATACCTGAAATAATAAGTGAGCTGGTAAAGAAAAACAGCGTAAACAAAACATGAGCCTTTCTGCAGCTTGGGAGCCACTTTGTTTAACTGTGAGAAACAGGCGCTGTAGTCTGCCTTTGTGTCCTGCAGTCGATGGCCGTGTGCTTAATTACCGTCGCATGAGGAAAAAACAAGCTACCCCCGATTGTGCTTTGGTGTCAATAACAAGCTTAGAGATTAGAAACATACATGTGCATAAGTATTATTATTCCTGGCCGGCCTGCCACATGGAGCACAGTGCTGCTGCTGCTGCTGGCTCATTTAGCTGCTTGTCAAGTTCCAGTTATAGTACCTTTGCTGTGCTTTAACACTAATGTCACGTCTGAGAGTGTTTGTGTGCAGATGCAGTGGCTTAACCTGAGGTTTTGTTTGTGTAGCGTTGAAGGCTTTAGTAGAAGGGAAGCAGGGGTGTTATTTGTCCTAAACAAAAATTCAGTATTTTCAAGCAAGGACTTGTAGCAACATTTATCATTTCTTTCACAGTTAGTACCACAGTAGAGAGCCTTAGCTGACATACTGTAACTAACTCTCAGTAGCTGTAAGGGAATGATGGGTATACACTTAATGGTGTAGATTGGGTCATTCCAGCAATTGTTGAAAGAGGTGCAGCTGTTCTGTTTTCCCCTTTAACCTATAAAAATTGATATTACCAAATGTTTTAACCAGCATTGATTCTCTGTTTAATTTCTTTTTACACTGCATACAAAGTTGAGATCCACCGATACAGTTATCAGGATATTGGCCGAAATCACATACCGGTCCAATGAATGAACCCTATATCTGTCCGTGTGATTGAAGGCTTTAACCTCGACATAAACATAGTTAAAAAGGGTAAAAACACACAGATATAAATGTACTTTGTATTACTTATTAACAAATAAGCCGAAAAACAAAATAAACAACAGTTTCATGTAGACTGTACCGGATTGGAGCTCAGATATCAAATCTTCGACATCCCATCCAGCTAAATAATCAATATCATAGCCAATATCCAATCCAGATATTGAATCGGTACATCTCTAATAGAAAGCCAGCGAAGAATTAAACTGACACAGCCTAGGGATGTATAGGGGAAGTTGTGAAGTAAACACCCTACCAGTCCTGCGGGTAGCAGGTATAACAATCCAGCTATTTTGTCTCTTAACTTTTCTAACCTTTCAAGCAAGTGACCATTAACAAATGTAGTCACTTTGTTTGGTGTTGTTGGAGACTTTGACAACCAAAGGACCAATGCAAGAACTAATGGGTCTCCCATTTACTGTCTTCAGCGAGCAGTGAGTGCTGCTGTGAGTTCCTCAAAAAAGCCATGCCTGCAGTCATAGAGTGAAGAGTGGCGCCATAGGTGGATTAATGACCGGGCCTACCGGGCCCAGGGGGCCAGAGGCCCCAAGGGGGCAGGCCAACTTGGCCCCGCGGCCGCGACCCAAGCAAAACTACTTTTGCAAAAATAATAATCTTAGGCCCCAAGGGGCCAGGCCAACTTGGCCCCGCGGCCACGATCCATAGAGGATAAGAGGCCCCAAGGGCCCATGATCCATAGAGGGTAAGAGGCCCCAAGGGGCCAGGTCAACTTGGCCCCGCGGCCACGATCCATAGACGGTCAGAGGCCCCAAGGGGCCAGGCCAACTTGGCCCCGCGGCCACGACCCACAGAAGGCCAGAGGCCCCAAAGGGCCAGGCCAACTTGGCCCCGCGGCCACAAGCCACAGAAGGCCAGAGGCCCCAAGGGGCCAGGTCAACTTGGCCCCGTGGCCACGATCCATAGAGGGTAAGAGGCCCCAAGGGGCAAGGTCAACTTGGCCCGCGGCCGCGACCCACAGAGGGCCTGAGGTCCTAAGGGGTCAGGCCAACTTGGCCCCGCGGCCATGATCCATAGAGGGCCAGAGGCCCCGAGGGGTCAGGCCAACTTGGCCCCGATCCATAGAGGGTCAGAGGCCCCAAGGGGCCAGGCCAACTTGGCCCCACGGCCACGAACCACAGAGGCCCCAAGGGGCCAGGCAAAATTGGCCCCGCGGCCATGATCCACAGAGGGCCAGAGGCTCTCAATCATTATTATCAAAGCTAATTCTCAAATTGGATGGATCACACAACCTCACTCACATATTCTTTATCAATTATTAAAGGTTGTTTCTGAATTTTGATCACAGAACTTAATGCAAATATTCTTGATTGATTGACAAAGCTCATTCTCAAATTTTGATTACACAACCTTACTCTGACAAATTATCATTATCAAAAAGCTCTATCTCGAATTTGGATCACAGAATCTCACTCAAGTATTCTTAGCTGTGCCCCTCCCCCATCGAGTCTTTCATAAACCAGTCTGTTCTTTTAGAATCTCCTCATTTGGTATTTTGAACTCGTGAGAGACTGCTCAAAATTTGGTTTCCTTTCCCTCAGTTCAGACTCAGAGATAATTTGAAATCATTCAACAAGAAGTTTAACGCGCACACACACACACACACACACACACACACACTTGAGTTGAGCATTACTTGGAAATTCTTATATTTTCCATTTTGCTGTTACTATCAGCATCTTCCCATTTTGTCCTTTTCTTTCGAAAAAGTTTACAGTGACATTTGTCACTGCTGTCAGTTAATAACTTTTTGGTCTTTGACCCATTTTGTCATTTTCTCGATTCGATCGTCACTGACCACTCTTTCCTGTCTGGCAGACATCGTTGCTGCCATCATAGCTAGCAAGCTGCCTGCAGATAGCAACATTTTGGTGTCCTTTGTGAAAATATTTAGATAGAAGACAAAAGTGCACAAAGTTGTACAATTATTATCTTTTCAAAATATTTGTTTCACTGTCAGTGTGATTGACCGACTTTGCCGCTAGATTTCGTGTCTTTTGGCCATACCTGGCTAGCGACTAAAAACATCATTTAGCGACTTTTTGGTTGTGAAGATAAGTGGTAAAAGCAGATCTGCCTGTTGGTCTTCCCACATTTTGCCATTTGGTACTTTGCACTCTTGTTGGTCACTCCAAGGCATTTGTCCCTGCCTTCAGCTAGTCATTTGGCTCTTTTGGAATATATTTCAGTGTAATTGGCTCTCTCTCTCTTTCTCCTCAGTACAAATCAGTCTGTTCCCTTGCCATTTAGACATTTTCTTGATTCGATCATCACTGACCACTCTGCTCTCCTGCTGTCTATCAGACGAATCAGTTGATTCTCTGCTCTCAATTGTCTATGCTAGTAAGCTGTTATTCTCTGCTTTGGAGTGTTGATGCTGGGTTGCTAGTTTTCTAAATCACCTCACACACTTGAAGGAAGCAGCACCGATCATAAACACACAAACAAACTCACACACACACACACACACACACACACACACATAGTTGGTTTATCTGTTGTGAGAGGCAAAGAGCCAATGTGCAAAGAAAGAAGGGAAATATGGATCATAAACGTTCAAGTGGAGGAGCTAGAAAAAAAATTCAGCAAGAAAAGAAAAAAAGGAATCAGTTTTACTTGAGAGTGTTCCAAATATCTCCAGCTTCTTCAGTACAAAGACATCTGCTGAAAGCAATTCTATAAATGCTACTGCAAATTCAGCTAAGGTTAGCAATGCACCTGAGCTAGCATGTAGCTCCCAAGATCCTGAGACCACTACAAGTGTAGACACTGAACCAAATGCTTCTGATGCTTATGATTCAACCAATTCAGCAGTAGCCAGTTGCTCGGATGAATGTGAGGTCACTGCACCTCTGGACAGCATAGAAAATGAGCTGAATCTTTCTTCAACACCATCTACAGTGACAACTCTACCTAGTGATCCCGCTAAATGGGCTGAGACCCTCACTGAGTCAATGAAGGAAGTTCTTATTCAAAGAGGTGCAAAATCATTTCACAACCGTCACAGCCATTATCCAGCTTCTGTGAGGAACAGTGGGCTAGGAGGCAAAACCGGATGCCTAAACAATGAACATTTTACTTCACACTTGCCCAATAGACAACAAGTACAAAGAGAGTGGCTGATGTACTCTCCCTCTACTGGTAATGTTTACTGCTTTGCATGCAAACTGTTTTCCCCCAAAACGCATTCTTTTGTGACAGGCTATTGTGATTGGAAACACTCAGAAAGATTTGGTGAACATGAGCGAAGTGCTGAGCACATAACCTGCATGCAAGCAGTCTTGAACCGCGCCAAAGGTGCCACAGTTGATGCAGACCTGTTCAAACAGTTTCAGGCAGAGAGCAGCTATTGGAGGCAGGTGTTACAAAGAGTTGTTGCAGTCATTAAATTCCTTGCAGAAAGGGGCCTTGCATTTAGGGGTAAAAATGAATCGTTAGGGTCTCCTCTCAATGGGAACTACCTTGGTATTCTGGAGGTCCTGGCTGAATTTGATCCCTTTCTAAAGGATCACATCAGAAAGTTTGGGCAGATGGGTCGAGGTAATACCTCATATCTGTCCTCCACCATTTGTGAGGAATTCATTGAATTGATGGGTGCAAAAACCAAACAGGCTATAGCAGATGAACTGCAAGCAAGCAAATACTACTCTATCACTGTGGATTCAACCCCAGATTTATCTCATGTGGACCAATTGACATTCATATTCCGTTTTGTTAGCAAAGAGGGCAGTGTTGTTGAACGCTTTGTGGGTTTTGAGCCCATTACTAGCCATACAGGTGAAAGTTTGGCTAACTGTGTCATGTCTGTGTTGTAAAATCTAGGGTTAGAGCTGTCAAATTGCAGGGGGCAGGCTTATGATAATGCCAGCAACATGTCAGGGAGGTATAATGGGTTGCAGGCTCACTTAAAGAAAAGCAACCCATTAATACACTATATTCCATGTGCAGCTCACTCTTTGAATTTGGTGGGAGTCAACAGCATTGACAGATGTGGAAATGAAGTCTCTAAGTATTCTGACTTGATTCAGTCTATTTACAACTTCACAACTGCATCCACACACCGATGGGACAGGGTATTTGGCAATTCCAACATAGATCTCACACTTAAAGCTTTATCCAACACGCGTTGGAGTTGCCGTGCAGAATCTACCAAAGCACTGTGGCAGAACTACAGTAAAATAAAAGCAGCACTACAGGTTATTTCCACTGATGACACAGAGAAACGAGACACACGAACTGAAGCTGACAGTCTAGTGCGGAAGCTAGATTCACTTGAGATGGCCTTCATGGCAGGCTTTTGGGACACTGTTCTGTCCAGATTTCAGGCCACAAGTCTGCAACTTCAAAAAGCAGACATGGACCTTGGTACAGCAGTTAGATTGCTGGAATCTCTGCGCACCTTTGTTCTCTCCCAAAGAGATCTATTTGATCATTTTGAGCAGAAAGCCTTAAACATGTTGGGTGGCACCCCATCTTACAGGGCTGAACGGACGAGAAAACGTAAAAAGTTTGCTGATGAATCAGCATCCCCAGATGTTGTGCTTGAGGGAAGGCAACTGTTTCAAATAGAGACATTTATTGCCTCTATTGATCAACTGAGTTCAAGCCTTAATCACCGTCTGGAGGCCTACAAACATCTGAACAATTTGTTCAGTGTCCTTTTCTCTTTGGATACAGAGTCCAATGCTTTAGTCCTTCACAAGGCCAAGATTCTCACTGAATCATACCCATCTGACCTCAATGAAAGTCTTGGACAGGAGCTTATACAGTTCAAATCTTTTATACAGCTCAACAACACTGATGAGGAGAGGACCCCTTCAGGACTGCTCAAAACAATAATACATTTTGGACTACAGCCTACGTTTCCTAATACATACATTGCGCTACAGATTTTTCTCACTCTACCGGTCAGTAACTGTGAGGGAGAACGCTCATTCTCTCTTTTGTCAAGAGTAAAAAATGAGCTGCGCACAAGAATGACTCAGAAAAGATTAAATGCGTTATCTCTAATGGCAATTGAGAGTGAGCTGACAAGAGAGTTGGACTTCAATGATGTGGTGGATGATTTTGCAAAATTGAAAGCACGAAAGAAACCCCTTGCTTAAAGGTGCACTGTGTAAGATTTTTAGGTTATTTCCAGAATTCACCCATTCACTAATGTTAGGCTACCTGTTTTCATGAATACTTACCACCACCATAAAATTCTAAGTATCCATTATGACTTGGAGAATTGCACTTTCGCCATTTCTGGGAAGTGTCACCTGGATTGTGAAGATAGGATTGACTTTAGGCAGAAGCTTGGTGCTTTCTCTGGCAAACTGAACCTCAAGCTTCATTCTCTGCAGCTTTGCATTCTTGTGCAGACTTTCATCCACAAGGAACTTTTCAACTTCCCCACTATCGTGAAGGGGCCATCAAAAGATTTCAGTGTGTCCAGCATGTCTAGTCTCTTACTCTCCTTTCTTTGAGCCATCTCTTGTTTCTCATCTGCCCTACTCTCGAATTTTGCCTTCATGAATTTACTCCAGTTGAGTTCAACCTCCCTTTTTGCTTGTGCTGCTGCCTTGAAACCTCTGAAGCTCCTGGCACTTCTGTAAAATTATTGACCTATTGACTGCGTTCAGTGTGCCCAACTTCTTCAGTTTGTAGTCCACCTTGCCACATTGTCTCTCCATCCCAATGTTGTGCACAGGGGTGCCATCAATGTTACTAGCCTGTTCACTGACAGGGTCCATTGGGAAGGTCTCCTCATCCATCCTCTGCCTGGCCAGGACAGTCTTCAGATGGGGCAGCATGAGATCTGTCAGCTGCTTCACTTCATCCAAGTATTCGGCAGCCACGTCTGACACTGAGTTCAGGACATGTCCAGTGCCTGTCCAGCCACTATAGCATTCTTGGAAATGGGCTACCTTGACCTGCATGCAGCCCTTGTACCATGAACTGGCCTACACCTTTCTTTGTGGTGCTCTCCGATGCATGTTATCATTTTATCTTTCTCCTTCTCCTCAAGCTTAACCACAAATAGATACAGACTTTGAGCCTCAATTTGCTGCACAGCTGCCGTTATGCCAAAGTGTTTTCCTAAGATATTATTTTATTTTTAATGATAGAAGGGAGGAAAAGGGGGCAAAAATCATGTCCGATTTAGTTTTTTGGGTGGGGTGGGGGGTTTATTTCATGATAGCTACCAACTTCCAATACATAATATCTCTCAAATGACCCAATGCACCATCACTGAAGTGGGCATAATCATTTTCCAAAATGTTTATTTTTAGGCCATTTATCCCCTCCCCCTGTGTCTGTGTGAAACCTGTGCTTGTCAGTGTCTGTGTGGTATACCTAATAGTGTGTGTGCAGTATGTGCACTCTTCTGTACAGGACAGTGCATGTCTGTTCACAGTATACAGTATTTCTTGCATATTGCGTGCGTGTGTGTGTGCGCCCGCACGCGCGGGGGGTTGAGGGGCCAAGACCATGTCAGGCCCAGGGGGCCAAAATTTCTTAATCCGCCCCTGAGTGGCGCGCTTCTGTTTCCCAACGGAAAACGAGTCACACATGCACAAAGCTTCCACTGATCCCCCCTCAAGTTTGATTTAAATATGACATTTAATCTACTGCTTTTTCTTTGAAACTGTTGCCCTAAAATAGATCTTTCCATGCCTCTCATTCATACACAGCCTCATCCACTGTGTGTGCTTCTGCTAACTGTCTTTATGTTAAATTTTATAATATAAAAATATTATTTTATGTAGTTTTGGTTCACGTGGAGTATTATTGAATGCTTGAAATTAGTATTTAGTTGGGTTACTCTGAATATATGGTTAGGATGCTACGGTAGCAAGTTGCAGTCAGCTGCTTGACAGAGATTCAGCTATTTGCATGATTTCAAAATATTTTTGCATAAGTAAGAGCAACACGTATCTTGTTGACCAACAATGCTGTGACTAAATGATTTTCAAAACTAGAAATATTTCTGCGTTAGTCTGTGTAAAGTTAAGAGACAGTTGGCACGGCTTGCAAGAACTCCAGCAACTCCTGCAATTTCTTTGGCATTGCATTAAACATTTTTTAATAATTAGTGTGGAGTTTTGATAACAGTATCTGATCCATCCATTTACTGGACACCTTATAGAAAACTTAGTAATACTATAATTTATTTTGGATTGTGAAGCTGCCTTTTTTAAAGGTATTGTGGAGGATAATCTTTTTCCGGGTGGATCATCAAATTTAAGTGGTCCATCTAATTGTCAATAATTCTGGTGATATGTTTACGTGAGGCTGTTCTAAGTGATTATCCTCATTTTCTCTTACCAGTGGTGAGTCTGACATAGTGGAATAATTGCAAATCTTCTTTTGTAAAGTAAGCTTGTATGAGCGCTGCAAACAGCAACTTTTAAACAGAGCGTGCACGAGGAGAAGTAGGCTCATCCATGAACTTGTGCATGTCTAATAGTTCTTCCCTCTCAGAAGCGGGTACAAGGTTATGCATGTGCCTTTTTTTTTTTCAGTGGAGAGGGCGGGCCTTTTTAAAAAATTCACCAAAATCCTGCACTATACCTTTAAGACTTCATAGACTTAGAAACTTAAACTTGGACAGACTTTGTCATTTTTCACACACAGTGTGTATACAAAATAAAATTTCGTTGTATACAGCTTACAACAGTGAAATTAATATTACCATTTATAAAGTGCATCAGTGATCAAGAATGTAGACAGTGTAGGAGAAAAGGAAACTAGTTTAAATATAATGGTGCAAAGGGGCATTAATATGGAAAAGGTTCAGTGAAGTGCAAAATAAATATGGTGCAAAATGCAGTAAAACACTGAGTTGTGTTCTATTTTAAGGGATATAAAAAATACTGCGATGGACTGGTGACCTGTCCAGGGTGTACCCCGCCTCTCGCCCATTGACAGCTGGGTTGCACCAGCACCCCTCGCGACCCCACTCAGGACAAGCATGTAAGACGATGGATGAATGGGATGGGATATAAAAAAATCAGTCAAGTTGGTAGTACAAATTTGATGTTGCAAGTGTGAGACAGAGTCCAGTTTAGAGTTTAAGGTTTCAACAGTCTAATGGCAGTCGGAAAAAAGCTGTTGCAGAATCTGCTTGACCTGCAGCAGATGCTGCAAAGCCTCTTTCCAGAGGGCAGCAGGAAGACCATGGTGGGGGTGTGAGCGGTCACTGATTATGTTGCAGGCTCGGGACACGCAGCGCTGGGATGAAATATCTTTAATAGAGGGATGAGGAGCCCAGATGATCCTCTCTGCTGTACTCAACACTCTCCTCATGTTCTTCCAGTCTGAGGCGCTGCAGCCTCCACACCACACAGTGAGATAGCTGGTCAGAACGCTCTCTATGGTGCTTCTGTAGAAGGTGGTGAGGATTGGTGGGGGCAGGTGAGCTCTCCTCATCCTCCGCAGGAAGTACATGCGCTTTTGTGCCCTTTTGACCAGTGAGTTGGTGTTTATAGTCCAGGTGAGGGTGTCTGTGATGTGCACCCCTAGAATCTGGTGCTGCTGACCACCTCTACAGTTGAGCTGTTGAGCAGTGAAGCATGGTTAGGCTAGTTCTTCCTGAAGTTATACTCCTTAATTTGTTTTTAATTCAAAGTATTGTTTCAAACTACATTAAAGTTGTGAAGGAATCTTGTTTTTACAAGCTAAAGTTGTTCAATATGTTTGCATCTACAACACTATATACTGCGATAGAAAGAGATAGCCACTTATTTCACAACCCCTGTTATATAACTTTTTGACAAAAAAATTGGCTGAATATTCAGTTCAGCAAATGCATTTTCTGTTGATTTACATTCAAGGAGGAGGAAACAGCAAGAGGCAACACATTTTTCCATGATCTGAGGAAACCTCCCCATCTGAAGTCCAATCTGGGTTTGCATGAAGCTAATGAGACATGAAATTGTCTCTACTCTGCAGCCACTCCAGCATCCACCAATCAACCAAAAGGAAACCCCCTGTAGCCAGTGGCAATATTTGGGCTTATTAGGTGCGGAATCACACAGGGTCACTGTTTTACATTCATGATCTGGTTTGTTGAGAAAGTCCCCTGCGGTTCAGTGAATGTCCGTGTGGTGGAGCATAATTTTGTGCCTTTAAAAATCAACCATTTACTGCTTGCATAAATAAAAACTTCTGTTAACATAGACTGAAAATATCAAAGCTTACCCCTGTGGTGAACTCTGTTGAGCTGTAGCTCTGTGCCTTTTTTTTTTTTAGTTATTTCACAGCAAGGGACGCTAGCTCATCTGTGAGCACTTTTAAAGCACCTTTTCCCAAAGGACTTCCCAGATATTAAACTGATTCATCAACCCTTATTGTGTTTGCTGCTAAAGTCTTATAAAACCTTCAATTTTACAAGTTTCTAAAGGCAACAGGGATTGATTTCCTTTAATAAGACCAATGGATCAAATTGGGGGAAAGAAAGCAGCATGAAGAAAGCAGCATAAACTACTTTCACTAAATCTGACTCGATGCTGGCGGAGTTCTAAAAAAAAAAAATCAAAATCAAGCATATGCTCCTGTAAAGGTTTGAACCTTAAAACGATGAAATTCATTAACAGTACACTATAAAGTTACTGGATCTTTAGCATTTAATGTATAGCTGGCTCTAAAGGATCAAGCTATTTTAATAACTCATTCAGTGACAAAACATAAACATCATGAATAGGGACAAGCCTTAGAATTTAAAACAGGCAGTAGGCGGGGCTCAATACAGTTGCTCTAAAACAGTAATGCATTAGTATTCAATTCAATTCTTTTATTAAGGGATAGCCCCTTGAGATGATCCATCTCGTTTTCCAGGGGTCCCAAGAACAACAGAGACAAACAATACACACAGTCACACATCCATACCAAAGCTCTTCATCACTACAAGCTAAACAGTCCAACATCTCTACACAAATATATTTATGCAGGTAAACAAACAAATAGAAAATATATGTATCTATATATATAGAACACTAAGCAGAAATAAAATAAGAATAAAAGACAAGTAAAGTACTCAGGAGAAAACCCACAATTGTAAAATCAGTTAAATAAATAAAAAAGATAAGAAGGAAAAATAAGCATGTATATATGCACAACCGCACAGATGAATATAGGTACAGCAGCAGGTACATAACTTTTTGTTTTGTTTTGTTTTAAGGACCACGGCCAGGAAAGCAGGTGCACTGGTCTCTTGAATGCAGAAAACTTAATAAGGATGATTTAAAGTGAGGAAAAGATGAAATTGATCTCAATGATCTGGGTAAGCTATTCCAGTCAGAAGGGGCTTTAAATCTGAAGGCACGTCTTCCTATTTCTTTAGATATGCTTGGAACAGAAAAGAACAAATGATCAAGATGTCTAAGTCCATAAGTAGACCTATATGGATTCAAATGGTTTTGTAAATAGGATGGATAATTAAAGAAAAAGCATTTATAAATAAACTGAAACCAGTGTAACTGCCGTCTAGTCTTAGGTGATAAGAGGTTAAGTATATTGCTAGCTGTGGAACTGTAATCCATCCATACAGTAAAGTAATTCTTAATTGTTAATCAGTTTTTTGTTTTTATTGATGTTTTATTACCTTTTTAAGAATCTACTGTAATTAGACACTAGAGATCACCTGAAACACTTTATTTTAAGGCCGATACTGATTATTTTGACCTAAGTAAATGATTGATGATGTGCTGCCGTTATTCATAAGTCAATAATTATATATGTTGATATTGTTTTTTTCCCTTCCATTAAAAGAGATATCACATAGTGATAAGAAATCTTACAAAAGTCTCACTCTAAACTAAATCACCACTATTAACAAATAAAACGAAGCATTAACAACTGATAGCAAATTATGGAGCTAAATTTGGGCCAAATTCTTTCTTCAAAATAATTTTTGTAACTTTTTTTTTCGAAGGAAAAAAAACTGGAAAGAAAGAATGTTTAAAACTATTTATCAGGTTCTTGTTTTTTTGTTTGTTTGTTTGTTTCAGATTTTAAGGCAAGGCAAATTTATTTGTATAGCACAATTCAGTACAAAGACAATGCAAAGTGCTTTACATGATTAAAATATAGGGGGAAAAAACAGAATCAAAGCAAGTAGGGGAAAAAATGCAGAAACAAAAAAGGACATGAAAAACAGTTGGACTAAAGAAAACAAGAAAGTTGAAGTAATGACGTTTCAGTTGAACTGTTTAACTAGAACTGTCGAAGGTAATCCTAAACAACTGCTGTTCGCTCTTCATTGGGGCGGGGCTTATATGGCTTGGGGTGTGAAAAGATGACTGAAAGTTCAGGTGCCCGGAAAATATTCCTAACTGTTGCAGTCAAAAAATATTTGAAATTCTTTTGATCATAAAACACGTTTGATCACTTATGTTTATGTGACTGATAAAAAGAAAGGCTTTGCAGTTTCAGATCTATTTTCCAATTTAATATTTTTTTTCAGTTTTTGTCATATTTTTTTAAATATTGTTCAGATTCATATCTTTGCTTTTCATATTTAAAAAAAAAAGTTTTACACCCTCTTTCTACTTTTAAGTTTCCAAATAATTCTCAGTTTAAATGGTTTCTCTTCAGTTTTACTGTGAAGTCTTTGGCTCCATAGATTTGGCAGGGGAGTGCCATTGGATGCACTCCCATGATCTAAAGGCATTGCTGCTGAATGCAGTAATGAATCGGCCAACATATTCACGTATCGGCTGATACCTAACAAGAAAAAAACACAAATATCGACTGAAAATATTGTCCAGCTGATGCATCGGTCTGTCTCTATTAGACACTATGTTAAAAACTAGGTCTTTACAATGATTGCTGTAAAAAATCAAATACAGATCCAATTCAATACATTAAAACAATACAGGTTATTTGTTTATCCTTTGGCCCTAGAAACCAATTATTATTCTGAATTAAAAACATGTAAATAATGTTGATTAATGATGGATTTATGGCATTTACCTCCAGTGTTTTGGACACTTCAGAGTAGATGATACCCTGGAAGTAAATTTTTTTTCTTTTTGTTTAGCTGACTGAGCGGATTTAGCTGCATTTTTCAGTAAAGAGCGTTGATGGATGGTTTCTGATTCAAGGTGACAGACGAGTCCTGAATGATTACCAGGAGGTGTGTCAGAATAAAAAGCACTGCGACCTTGTGAACTCAGCAAATGAGTAGCCCTCAGCTAAAGTGCGTTAATCCTGATCTGCCGGTGGGCTGACAAAGAGCTTAGCTTTTTTAGGCTTTCACTGCATGTGACCCAGTCCTTGTTTAAGGTTGAATCGGGAAAAAAAGGAATGAAGGAACAAAAATTGAGATAGAAGTGCAGCGATGATGTGAAAACGGGTAAAAGCTGGAGGTTCTTATTGATTTCCTTTAATAAATATGAAGCTGTCTCTACAGGCTCAGTGGAACAGAGACTGTTAGTCTTTTATGAGAAGGAAGGGATAAAAAACAATACTTCTATATGTTTTTGTTCTGACCTAAAACTCAAAACAAGAGCAAACTGTTTGAAGTAGGGGGAAAAACTGTTTTTATATTTGCTTGTGAACTTTCTGGTTAAGCTTTAGTAATGTTACTGCAATGAAAACCAAACTGGAGTCATTTAAAATATAGAAATGAACTCAACGGACCTGCTGTACTGTTTAGGAAAGAAAAATAAGCCACCTGTTGTGACTAAGCCTTAGACGATTTAAAACTATAACATAAACATGCATCAATGCACAAAAATTTCTCAATATTTCAGGCTTCTGTTTAAATTTCTTCCTGTTTGTTTTTACGATTACCTTTGCTTCTTTAAATCCACATAAGCTGAACACCTGACTCATTTAGGGATTTACTTAATCTTCCATTTTAATTCAATGACTTGCATTGAACATTTAGCTACCTTCTGGCGCTTTTCTCCTTACTGAACAGGTATAGCTGGGTTGAGATGTAAGTGCTTTCACCAATTTTGGACAAGTCCCACTAGTGATCAAGCCTGTCCTTTCTAATGCCTTTAGATGTACCAATACTGAGGTACTTCATCATCAGGCTATCCATTTTGGCCCCAAATCAAAATGTCGCCATGCCTTATACCTATCAGCTGAGATATGTAGTAATTTTAGCTTCATCATAACGCAGGACGAGTTTCAAAAAACTATGGTCTTTAACTCAGAGTGTGTTTTTTCAACAATGATCTAGCATCTAAGGACTCAGAAAAGAACATTTAAAACTTTAAAGACCATTTTCCTACTATATCATTAAACAAAACTGCTCTGGTTTTTGTAATGCCATATAAAGCACCTAGCTCCTTCCTAATCATACAGGTGTTCAAACCTTAAATTAAGACATCTTTAACCAAATGAATGCTATAAAATTCTTCTTTAAGACACTAGAGAATTAATTGCTGTTTTGTTTACACTGGATATCAACCTTTGTTGTACATAGTTGAGGTTTTGCCTTTATTTATCCAGGTTTGCCCCTCTTTTCCCTGGAAGACCTTTCCAAGATAGCAGCTACCTGGTTGCATAACGTAGAACAGTCACTTGTAGCCTTCAAAGATCCCTCCAAGGCTTTCATTAAGTTTTGTAGATCTAGTTCAGATTCAAGAATTGAGGTTCCTTAAGAGCCTGGAAAGATATACAACTGATTGCATGATTTATCAGGTCTGAGTAAATATAGCAATAAATCACTCTAGTTTAGATTTTTTCTTCCTCCCTGCATCATGTTTATGTCCACTTCTTGAACCCTTACCTCTTTTCTCCCCATGTCTTCCCTTACATCATTTCTTGTGTCCCACCACCACTGGTCTCCATCTTCCTTCTTTTCTTTCCCTTCTACCCTAATGTCCCTATCTGTTTTCCTCACGGTTTGTCCTTCCTTCCTTGTCTCTTTTCCTCCTTCCTTTGTCTTTTGTGTGCCTATTTATTCACCTTAAAAGTTACCTCCTTCCTTTATTTTCTGTCAGTCTTCCTTTCCTTGTGCCACATATATTTTCTTATTTCTTTCACTCTTCCATGTATTCTTCTTGTACGTTCTCGTGTTTTTTCTTTCAACTACATCCATCCTAGTTGAGTTCAGACTGGTTGAACCGTCATTTTTGTAATCTTAATTGAAAAGGTTTTAGCTGTGAACAGCCAAAGGAGAGGACTTACATTTTAGATCAGCACTGCAAAGTGTCACCCCTGATTTATACTTCGAAACTAGGTCGTCTGCGTAGGTGTCGCAGTAAACAAAAAGCCATCCTCGCCCCCCCGCAGACACTCTGCTGCACCTCTCCCAAATTGCAGGTGAACGCAGACAGGAGGCCAGCTTGTTTTTATTTTTATTACAGCAATTGCGGAAAACAACTCGTGAAGTTGGACCAGCTAGAAGAGCGAGGTGCGCTAGAACACTGAGGCCCTTTTCCCGCCTGGATCTCCACTCTTTTTCGCCCTCATTGTCCCTCTGTTGTCGGACAAACTCGCCCCCACTTCCTTATCACCTTGGCCGTATCTAGACCCACAATAATGAGCATAAATCAAAAATGTCTGCGTCAAGCTCACTGCGACACACTGCTGCGGGGAGTATAACCAGCCCTTTAAAAGGAGGAGGATATGACAGATTTTCTTTATACCAACTGTTATTACGTTTGTGTTTACAGAGATCCTCCGGTCAATTATAGCGAATTTGTAAGGGTAAATTAAACTGACAACTTTTTTTTTATGGGTTGGGGGTGAAATGAAATGCAGATCATTGACAGTCTTGCCTTTAAGTTGCCTATGGTCTTCATGGGAGTCCTTCAATATAACCACCTGGCCTGACCTTCTCTTACAATACACGTTCTCAACTGGGCGAGGCCTTGTGAGTCTCATCATCTCATCCACCTTCTGATACTGTTGGCTCTGGCAATAAAAAAATGCAAAATTTGTCTTTGGTTGTAGCTGCCAAATACTTCTTAACAGGTCCTTAAAGACCTAACAACAAATAGCGCAATGCCTAGACAGGCCATAGCATTAACCTGACAATCTGTAAACTGACTCTAGTAGCTCCTTGAACTCATATTTTCTAACCCTTTTATGCCAGCTGTGGAAAAAGCTTATGGGTCCTCACTCACAACCATACTTTTAACATCCATTAAGATGTTAAAACTTATTGGTTGATGAAATAAGTCAAGAGTACAAAGCTGGGACTAAGCTTTCTTTGAATTTAGGACAGTAGATTACCTGAGTACAGAAAACAAATGAAGTCTGGATTTTGCCAAAATGGCAGACTCGCAATGAAAAATCATACAAGCAGTTTTATTTAAAACACACATGTAAACTGCTCACCATGTGCACTTTGAACATTATATGCATGCGGCTTTAATACCATAAGTCTCAAATATGTTCCTTCTCTGCACTCTCTTGCTTTTTATGTGCCTGTAAGTTCTCTCCTCTTGTGTGTGAGGATCTGTTTCTGTGGCTCATGTCAACTTTTGTTACTTTAAAGTTGTAACCAACCTTAGAAAGTAAACCTGTGATTGGCATCTTTTCAAGAAAATCAAGGCTACTGTTTTACCCTCCTGGTTGTGGATAGTAACGTTAGCAAAACATCTTCAGGCCACTGTTGCCAGTTAAGCTACTTGGATGCTATATTTCTTTTTTTTGAGGTCCTCTAGCGACTGCCTTTAAAGGTATTGTGGAGAATTTTCTCGAATTTTTTAAAAGATCCATCCTCTCCACTTTAAAAAAATGCGTGTGCGAAAGGATGCACGATATATATATGTTCTTATGTATTTGCCTGCCTAGGGACTATGGATGAAAACTAGCTTCGTAGCTATAATCGGGCATATTTACATTTGTTTTTATACTGATGTTCGTTAATGTGCTTTGTCCCTATTCAAATAAATAAATAAACGAGCCCATTTCTCCTCGTGCATGCTCTTTTTAAAAGTTACTGTTCTCATAGCTCATACAAGCTTACATACGTCCGTCCTAACCCGGGAACTTTATAGGGAACTCAGTCAACTTACCGTTCGGACAGATGATCACTTCCCCATTGGTCCACCATCTTTGTTATTAGTCGCCACTGTCGGGTAGCGACAGCATGCCACTTTGACAGCAAATCCCATAATGCTTTGTGATCAAAAGCAACTTTCTTGCTGAGGAGATGCCTACAGTACTTCAGGCTAATCGCTGGTCCACACGCGGATAGAGGAAAATCCATACATAGTGGGGGGTCTTACGGTATTAAGTCTGCACACTTTAAAAATTCCAAATGCACATGGAGAAAAGTTTATTTGTGTGTGTTTTTAGATAGAAATGCTCGTATGATTATTAATTACACGTCTGCACTATTGACAAAATTCTGACCTGATAAAAAGGTCTTATTCTGGTGAAAGACATGCTTCTGTTCATCTCCCTGTATCCTAGAAGGTGCTATATTTGATATTCCCTGTTGCTTTTTTTTAAGTTATCAAACAAATCACACACAATCCATTTATGTATTTAAAAAAAAAAATCTAAATTATTCATGGAATTTAAATGAAAAGCACCATCGTTTATGTGCTCATCTTAGTCCTGCTTTACTCAGAATTTGTTTGTGCTTCATAAAACCACATCACTCCAGAATCTTTTAACCTCAACTGTGGTCATCCATTAATTTCTCGTACTTTCTTGTTTCCAATGACGAATGCCACGATTCTCACTCCTCTCCTTGTGTCCTGTCTGCTTCTTCTCCTACTTGCAGGAAGCTGCCGCTGAAGGAAGAAAATGGCAAAGAGTCTCTCAAGCCGGATACGATTGAAATCAAAGTGCACAGTGACAACAGCATCCACATAAAGCCAGACGACAGCAAAGCATAAAATGTTCAAATAAGAAAATTAATCAAAAAAAGAGTAAAAGATGTAAAGGTAAAGAAAAAGGGGGGTCGGGCCCTCTTTGCCACCAAAAGAACATTCGGATCACGAGACCAACCCCCCCTCCCCACCTCCCTGGAAAAGCGAAAACACTGGAAAATAGTAGAGTACAATACTATATCTGTTTATATTGATGCCCAAATGAAAGGCATGTGTAAATAAAATGAAAAGAGAGGAAACGGGAAGGAAGAAAGGATCGACTTTTAATGACGTCCAGAATGCTTTATGTTCCCCCACACACAAGGATTAAGTAGGAGGCTCTCGTTGCTAAATGATTGTACTTTATTTTCTGCCTTCTTCTGTCTCGCTTTATCAGATCTTTAATGTATTTCTTCAGAATATACTTTATATTGTGTTTTATTAAAGCCCACATGAGATTTAGGATGGTTAAACAGTGTTATAGCCTCCATATCATTTGGTTTTAATGGGTTGAACAATCCTAATTAGAGAGAATAAAGGTGCAGATGTAGAGTCTCCATGCTTTGGATGTTGTCGCCGCAGTGACCGCTTTATGCCTTTAATGTCTGAGCTGGATTTAAAGCTTTGAAAAACGTAAAAAAAAAAAAATGTTTTATTTCATCCGCATAGAGGGGAAAAAGCTGTGGATACTATCAGCCAAAGCATGGAAACATGTGAAAGACACTTGTTTTTTTGTTTTCTTTTGCAGTCCTGTCTCAAATCGGCCTGACATGCTTTTATTTTGAAAAAGGAAAGAAAAAAAAGACGTTTTCTGTTTCTGACTCTCTCTGATGTCGTTATGTGTTGTACATAGGTGAAAAAAACAGATATTTTACAGAGCTTTTATGTAAATATATTAAACAAAAGAAAATGTTTTTTTTCTCTCCACAATGCAAAAGGCTTGGCTTTTGTTAACACCTCCCAGATGAGCAATGGTTTTATTTCCTTCCTCTCCTCTCCTCCTTTCCGTTGTGTTCAGGTCTGAAGTTCAGTGGTGGTGTAATATTATTGCTTTTCCCTATCATTTGCTCTCCCTTAAGGAAAACCCTCCACACTCTGAGGCTATTTCACGGCATCTCAGCTGAGGCAGTAATTACGGCATTAATGTGCCTTTTTTTTTTCTCTCGTTTTATTCATTTTTTGTTCCCTCTCTACGGTGCAATGCTTTTGTTTAGCTCACTCCATGAAATCAACTCTGCATTGCGTCGTTGCTGTTTTTTTCTTGCACCTGAGAATGTGTCGACTTTTTATTGTGATGCTGTGAATCCGGGGAAGCGTGGCGTAGTCGTCTAGGACTGTGGATTGTATTCGTAGCACTGTGGATCGTCGTCGGCCACACTGGACCCATCCAGATGTGTACAGAAAGATGTTGAATGGAGACTGATACTCAGAACTAACTAGCAGGGTTTTCTACACATTCTGGGAGAAGGATGGAACTGGGTTTTAGTATTTTCCAATTCTGTAAGGGTGGACTAAATTTCCTTTTGCGAAGTCTAAAAACTTATTTTCTTTTTTCCTTGTGTCCTTCTTTGCTTCTATTCTTCCTTCTTTCTTTCAGGTCTTTCTTGATTTGTTTTCCATATTATTTATTGTCAACATTTGTTTTTCACTCTTTCCTTACTCATGTCCTGTCTTTCTACCATTCATCATTTCCACCTCCTTGTCACTTTCCTTCCTTTCGTAATTGTGTCTTATCCCATCTTTCAGCCAATTTTTATCTCTTATTTTTGTTCAACTTTTCTTCCTTTCCTTCTTGGCTCCTACCTCCTTTCCTTTATTTGCTCCTTCCTTTTCCTTACCTGTGTCCTTCCATCCCTCCATCCTTCCTCTTCCCTCTATTTCTTCTTATTTATCAATCATTATCTATGTCTTTGTGTCCTTATCTTCTATTGTCGTACTGTAACTTCCAACCTTACTTGTCTCCAACACATTTCTTTCTCTGTCTGCAATTATCCTTACCTTTTTAAAAAAAAACGTATTTCCTTCCTTGTTTTTACATCCTACCCTCTGTTTTCTTTCTCTGTGGCTTATTTGTTCTTCCTTGCTTCTTCCATCCTTCATCCCTCCCTCCTTGTATCCTACCATTCTTCCCTCTGTCCTTCCTTACTCTTCTTACCTTCATTCCTTCCTTCCCGTGTCTTCTGTCGGTCCAGTCATGTAGATTTATACTCCATAGATTCCTGGTGATATTGGCTACTCTTTCTAAGCAGTTGTTAACAGACAAGGAAATGGGAGTGGAAAATCCTGGAACATATACTTGTTTTTAAAAAGTGTAGGAACCCAAATGTTACTGTATAGGCTTCATAACTTTGGTTCTGATGGTGTGTAAAGCATCATCACGCCAGTGTGTGTGAGTAAACACACTTCAGGTTGCATGTGTGTCTGTTGAATGTATCTGCACATCATCGTACTGTAAATTCACGAATGTGTATTTGTTTTGGTTTTTCATTTTAAAGTTTTCTCCCATTGGAACCAAATCTAGATCCCTGGGTTCTGTTTTGTTGTGCTTGGCCTTGGTTTGTGTGCTGCAGGCCTCACGCAGCTCTGCAGGTCATACTGGTGATGACTGCATACCAGATATGAATGCTGCAAGCTATCCCCTTCTTTTTTTTTGTTTGTTTTTTCTCACTGTGGGGTTTGAGACTGCGCTCCGATGCGTAGAACATGATTATGTAGTTCTCGACAGTGATTAATCCCCACCCCTCTTCCCCGCGGCTGCAGCATGTGTCTAAGCCACACCGCCACCTCCGCCGCTCCCTGCCTCTCAGACTCTGCTGGCTTTATCTCAAACACTGAAAAGGCGGCAGCTTTGTTTATTTTATTTTTATTCTTTTTCTCAGTGCAAAAACATGTACCTGCATATCTAAGGTGGATGGTTTCTGCCATGGAGCGGTTCTGCTGCCTGTTAATGATCACTGTAAATACTGGAGCACAGTGCCTGGAGGCTATACAGTTTGTACATGTTCTTTTTGTATTTGAATATGAGTCTAAACCCACTCTCTCCTTGTTTCCTCCACCAAACCTCAGTCCTTTTTTGTTTCTGATTGAGGTTAAGACAGATGTGTTTGAGCTCAGTGTTCATTATGTGTCCTCTTGGTCCCCTCCCCCCTTGTCCCCTGGACTGTCCCTGCTGAGTGTCAATTGTGCAGGAGGTGGGAACTATCGATGTTTCTCTGTATGTACCTGTGGAACACTTGTGACGCGTATCATTTTGCCGCTGTAAATAAACATGTCCTGGTAGACGAGAGTGGTGAGTTGTCTTTTTATCGTTTTCTCTTTTATATTTTGTTTTTTTTTTTGTATTGAAATGAATTAATTACGTCAGGGATCTCCAACCTTTCAAATGTATTTTACCTTGAACCCAGCTAAACAAGACAGTTGGAGAACAGCAAATATTACATAACATTTTTTAAGTAAACACAACTTAATATTTTTTCTTAAAATAAGGGCAAAACATTAAAAGCCTCATAATGAGGAAGCATTGCTTTAAAATTTTCTTGTATTGGATATTTATGTAAAAACATACAGTTTAAAAACTGACATGGACAATAGATCTAAAAACATATGATTGTTTAATGTCATTCTGAAATAAACGTTTAATTAAAATGTTCTTTAAAGAGCCTGATAAGTCTTCGAAGAAAGGTATTTGTTATATACAGGTGCTGGTCATAAAATTAGAATATCATGAAAAAGTAGATTGATTTCAGTAATTCCATTTAAAAAGTGAAACTTGTATATTATATTCATACATTACATACAAACTCATATATTTCAGATGTTTATTTTGTTTAATTTTGATGATTACAAATGACAAATGAAAATCTCAAATTCATCATATCAGAAAATTAGAATATTACTGAAGACCAATAAAAACAAAGGATTTATAGAAATGTTGGCCAACTGAAAAGTATGAACATGAAAAGTATGAGCATGTACAGCACTCAGTATTTAGTTGGGCCTCCTTTGGCCTGTATTACTGCAGCAATGCGGCGTGGCATGGAGTCGATCAGTCTGTGGCACTGCTCAGGTGTTATGATAGCCCAGGTTGCTCTAATAGTGGCTTTTAGCTCTTCTGAATTGTTGGGTCTGGTGTATTGCATCTTCTTCTTCACAATACCCCATAGATTTTCTATGGGGTTAAGGTCAGGAGAGTTTGCTGGCCAATTAAGAACAGGGATACCATGGTCCTTCAACCAGGTACTGGTAGCTTTGGCACTGTGTGCAGGTGCCAAGTCCTGTTGGAAAATGAAATCTGCATCTCCAAAAAGTTGGTCAGCTGCAGGAAGCATGAAGTGCTCTAAAACTTCCTGGTATGTGGCTGCGTTGACCCTGGACCTCAGAAAACACAATGGACCAACACCAGCAGATGACATGGCACCCCAAACCATCACTGACTGTGGAAACTTTACACTGGACTTCAAGCAACGTGGATGAAGTGCCTCTCTTCTATTCCTCCAGACTCTGGGACCTTGATTTCCAAAGGAAATGCAAAATTTACTTTCATCAGAGAACATGACTTTGGACCACTCACCAGCAGTCCAGTCCTGTTTCTCTTTAGCCCAGGCAAGACGCTTCTGACGCTGTCTGTGGTTCAAGAGTGGCTTGACACAAGGAATGCGACAGCAGAAACCCATGTCTTTCATACGTCTGTGTGTGGTGGTTCTTGAAGCACTCACTCCAGCTGCAGTCCACTCTTTGTGAATCTCCCCCACATTTTTGAATGGGTTTTGTTTCACAATCCTCTCCAGGGTGCGGTTATCTCTCTTGCTTGTACACTTTTTTCGACCACATCTTTTCCTTCCCTTCGCCTCTCTATTAATGTGCTTGGACACTGAGCTCTGTGAACAGCCAGCCTCTTTAGCGATGACCTTTTGTGTCTTGCCCTCCTTGTGCAAGGTGTCGATGGTCGTCTTTTGGACAACTGTCAAGTCAGCAGTCTTCCCCATGATTGTGTAGCCTATAGAACTAGACTGAAAGACCATTTAAAGGCTTTTGCAGGTGGTTTGAGTTAATTAGCTGATTAGAGTGTGGCACCAGGGGCCATCAATTTTGAACCTTTTCACAATATTCTAATTTTCTGATATGATGAATTTGAGATTTTCATTTGTTGTCATTTGTAATCATCAAAATTAAACAAAATAAACATCTGAAATATATGAGTTTGTATGTAATGTATGAATATAATATACAAGTTTCACTTTTTAAATGGAATTACTGAAATCAATCTACTTTTTCATGATATTCTAATTTTATGACCAGCACCTGTATATACTACACTTAAAACCATCAGTTGGCCCCTTTATCGTTTTTAGCCACTATCAAATGTAGTTGTAAAGGCTCCTCACTTGTTGCTCTAGACCAGGGGTCTTCAATGTTTTCCAGGCCAAGGACCCCCTGACCCCAAACTGATGGCAAGATAGAGCAGAGACCCCCTCATTATATATATGGTATGAAATTGTGTTATATCAAACTGGTCCTATAGTCACTCTATTACAGATGGAGTTATGTAATTAAAGTAATTTCTCCCTGGGATTATTAAAGTATTTCTGATTCGGATTCCTGGTTGATGGGACAGGTATTGTGAATGAAACGGTGCCCAGTTTGAAAGAGCTCCTGTGTGTCGCTGAATGTGTGCATTGATGACTGAAAGACATCTTCTGCCTCCATTTATCTGTTTACTTCAGTGTGTTGAATGCATGATAATGTGTATTTAAAGATATTTCAATTAGTCAAAAAAAAAAAAGTTTGAAATCAACCAAAGCTTTCACGACCCTCATGCAGTACCTCTGCAGACTCCCTGTTGAAGACCTCTGCTCTAGACCAGGCATCCCCAACCTCGGTCCTCGATGCCCGCTGTCCTGCAGGTTTTAGAGGTTTCCCTGCTTTAGCACAGCTGATTATAATGATTGCAGTAGAGCAAAATCCTGTTAATCAGCTTTCAATTATAATCAGCTGTGCTTGAGCAAGGAAACCTCTAAAACCTGCAGCACAGCAGGCCTCGAGGACCGAGGTTGGGGATGTCTGCTCTAGACCATAGTTTGCAGACCCCTGGAGTAGGTCATTACCATCTATAGCAGGCATCCCCAACGTCGGTCCTCGAGGGCCACTGTCCTGTAGGTTTTAGAGGTTTACCTGCTTCGGCACAGCTGATTTACTTTGATAGTTGATTAAAAGGCTTTTGCTGAACTGCAATCATCAGAATCAGCTGTACTAAAACAGAGAAACCTCTAAAACCTGCAGGACAGCAGCCCTTGAGGACCAACTTTGGGTATGCCTGATCTATAGTCAAATGATAAAGAAAGGGATTTAACTACACTGATTCAACAAAAAGGAATTTACAGTGATTCTCCAACTACAGTCAAAACTGGTCGTTATATTTTCCAGAAATCCAAAACATATCATTTAGAATTTCAAATCACAACATTTTAACACTCTGATCTCTATTTTAGAGTTAGCATAAAATATACTCGAACTACATAATATAAAATAGTATTTTTCTCATTCATACATTCAAAGAAGAAAAGGAGGTGTTTGGTATTGATTATTAATAATATACACTTGGTTTTGCCAAACTATGTTGATTTTTTTTTCTTGTTTCCCTTCCTTCCATGAGGCCAACACTGCTATCTTGCCAGTAGCTCTCGCATCAGATTACAGATGTGATGAAAAAAAAGGCAGGTTTAAATAAAAAATGATGGTGACAGGTGTTATTTTGATGAAAAATAAAATTATATATATTCTAAGTACATTATATTTTTCATTGAATTTAGCAATTTCTGTGCCATTTCTCGATAGTTACTGTTGAATAAAACTTTACTTCAGTCATATGAGGAACTACTTCTGTTTCCTTGAACCCCAGTCGGCCTCGGCAGATGGCCGCTTACACTGAGCCTGGTTCTGCTGGAGGTTTCTTCCTGTTAAAAGGGAATTTTTCCTCTCCACTGTCACTACAAGCATGCTTAGTGTGAGGGATTGCCTTCGAGTCAATGAGTCGATGCGATCAACTGGTTTTCCTTATACTGAAAACTTTAAATCAATCTGACTGTATGATCTGGTGAACTGTAACTGCCTTCAGATGACGTGTTGTGAATTGGCGCTATATAAATAAACTGAATTGAATTAAACTGAATTGAGAGTCAAAAAGCGAAAGGGAGAAGATGAACACCAGAACACAAGACAGTTTTAGCAGGAAATGAAGAGGAATTAATGCAACGAATTTATGTGACATTTTCTAAGGAGCAGTTTAATTTACAAGGGACGGTTTTGTGATTACACCAGCTATATACATACAAAAATAAAAATAATGGCTACATTTCCTCTTTATTTTTGTTTTGTTTTGGGAAATGACCTATGGTGTAGCGGTGCTCACATTTCCTGAAACATTAAAAGCACCATTTGGAAAGGTGCAGGTGCTTCCTTAATTAGGCTGATGAGCTCCACCTGTGGGGACTTCAGAGGATTGCCCAGTTTAGGAGCCCAGAAAAAACATCTTAGAGAAACTGTTAAAAGTTTACTTTTAGAGTTAAAACATATTTTTATTAAATTCTAAGAACCTGTTGGGACAACTGGAGGCTGCTACAATAAAAGATACCGTTCAAGTTGAAAGGTAGGGAGTTATAACATCTCCTGCCCCCTACAGAGCTATAGGTAGTCCAATAGTTTCCCTACAAATAATCTCTGTACTTTGAAGGTTGACTGAGCAAAATGCTTATTCTGTCCTTAGACTGTCTGGGAAACACCTAAACGGAGCAACAGTTTGCAAGGACACCACTCTTTGGAAACAGCAGAACTCTGCCTGTAAGTTTTTCTATTTTCCCCAACGTCACTGTAGCTACCCAATCTACACCGCTGTTAGAAGGAAATCTGTGAACCGTGACACATTGTGACTCAAGCACCTTTACTATATTAATACCTATACCTAAAGAAGTCAGTAGTGAAATGCACTGCAAAAATCAACTAGAAAGAAGTAAACATTTCTTAAAATAAGTGCATTAACCCTTAATTTAAGCAGGAAAGTAAGATTATTTGCCATTGGAATGAGATTTTAATTCTTAAAACAAGATTATTAAATAATATGCACTTGAAATCAGACAAAGTAATTGTTTTTTTTTCTTATTTTAAATATAAATTGTCTTGTTCCATTTGCAAAGTGTTTTACTTACCTCCTCAATTCAAGAAAAAATGCACTTATTTCAAGAGAAAATTACTTATTTAGATTTGTTATTATTTTTTTGCAGTGTACTGTACATGCCTCCTTTGGTCACAATATGAGTTACAGATTTCGTTGTGACACTTGGAGCACCATCATTTACCACCCCTTCTCCAAACCAGAGGGTGGCAGCAGTGATACCATAATGTAGAACATCCTACTTTTCATTTTAGAATGGGCTGTTAATCAAAAACTGACAACAAAAATATAGTAATTATCTTATCACAAAAATATATTGCCATCAAAGAAGAATTAGTTTTTATGTTTTATGTGGTACAGTTTGTCTGTGCAGTCATTTATGGTAGGTGTCTGCTATACAATGAAAGATGATTGACTGCTAAACCCATTAAGAGTATATAATTATGTGAACCATAAATTAATTTAAACTGCACCGATGTATAAATATGTAGTTAGCTTTATTAGCATTGGCTTCATGAAAATCTGCCCTATCTTTGGGATGTATTTTATAGTTTGACCATGATCTGCTTTCGGTACCTTTTAGTTTTCAGTCACCCCCTCAGCACACATTGATCCCTGCCTGACAATCTCTATTAACATTTCCTGGAAGCACCACTGCCTACCATCACCTCATTTGCGCATTTGAATGCAGATATTCATTCAAGTCGCCATTAATAATATAATCACTCTACAGTAAGTACTCACTTTTATCCTTATATTTTCAAACTAAATACAACAAAAAAATTAACTACTTTTATTTGAGAGAAATTGTTGTTTTTCCTGCTCTCTCATATTCAGAGTTGTCAAGTAATGAAGTACATATACTTTGTTACTGTACTTAAGTACACTTTCTAGGTATCTATACTTCATTACTAATGTTTATTTCATGCGAGAGCGTATCGGGAGATGGAGACAGAGACCAACAAGACCTCCCTCATCCTTGGCCATATCTCAAAGAATTTGTCAAAATAGTCAAAATTAAGCCTTCAATTCATATAGTGGCATCTGGCTGTTTTTTTTTTTTAAGGTTATTTTATACTTTTATTCTTCAAGTAGTTTTTAGAGCACATACTTTTTCCCTTTAACTTGAGTAAAGAGGTAAAGTTAATACTTCAACTTTTACCAGAGTGTTTTTAAACTGCTGTATCTATACTTCTATTTAACTAACAAATGTGGGTATTTTTGACACCTCTGCTTATATTTCTTGTCTTACGTCATCAGACATGCTCAGAGCAGTCTGACAATATACGATTAATACATGTTTATCTGTATTTTAGTTGTCTTTTTTTTTTTATTATGCATTAGGAACTATTATGGTGCAACACATTTAAACAGAAAACTCTAAATAACTAGTTATTTATTAATGCAAAGTCAAATAATGAGCTACTGTAGTGTGCAATCCCATTCCTGGGACATATTGGTTATAGACAAGTTGTTTGATCTAGAAACATAATTTTCCCCGCATAAATGCTATATATGGAAGAACAAAGATATCACGCATAAACAAATCATTAATCTACCCTTTTTGGTTCAGTCATTACATAATTTTGGTTCACAAGTTATTTAACTTTGACAGCTCTTTAATAACGCATCATCTTATAATATTGTACCATAATTCCTTTCGATGAGTACAGGAGTGGTGATTTCTCATTGAATACTAACGAGGCTGGTATTGGCAAACATAGTTAAGGATGTTTGACTGACAGCAGCCAGACAGCGAGGAGGTTTTCCTCTTGAGTCGAGATGGAAATATGATCATTCAGTCAGAACAGTGATCTTGATCTGAACTCTTGCTGTGGTTTCTGGTGTTTTGTTTCACAGCAGCTATTATCACCTGATGCAATATGTGTTTCAACATTTGTTCATGCAGTACGTAACGTCTGGATATTTTTAACTAAATTGAGCCTGCCCAGTTTCAGAAAGCAGCAGCCACCACTGGAGTACAGTATTGTAAAAAAAAAAATGCAGTCCCTGTTGGAGCACTTATGTTATATAGAAATAGAGAAAACCAGAATTCAGCACTTAATTTTTGGTCCAACCGCAATAGAAATTGGTCAAATTTGTTTCTCCTTGCCATAAAATAATGTCATAATTTTCTAATTTCAGAAAGGTATCGCTTCTCTTCCATATGTGCTATCTTATTGGAACTTGGAACTTGTTTAATGATCTTATTTCGAACATAACCATCTAGGAATTTTATATATAAAGTCAAGGTATATTTTTAAATAATCCAGAGTTTACCCATCTAAAGTTTTTTTCACAGCGTTTGAAGAAACACAGACGTGCTCCTTTTGTGAAATACATTAATTTGGGTCTTTGCACTTTTCTAACAAATTTTGGAAAAACATTTGCTCCTTAATTACTACTTGTATTTATCACATCTTTCTATTTGCTTTGGACACATTGTTTCGCTCCATTGACTTTCATTCTGTAAACAAAAAGCAATTTTGTATGATAAATCTCACATATTTATCCAAATGGCATATCCACAAATGCTTAGAAAAAACAAAAACCTCTCTTCTCCGGTTTTGAAAATGAAGTTTATATAAAGAATACTCAAGATCCCACTAATGTAAAAGCTATTAAAATTCCCGACTTATGAGTTCTCTACAATGTGTGTCTGTATTGTCATTGTAATATTTATTTACGCCTTACATATTTGATTACTTTAACTATCCAAATAAAGTTTGGAAAGAAAATAATAATGATATAACAAAATATAAATTCATTTACTCACAAAAAAAAAAAAAAAAACATAAATAATGAAGGGCAAAAAGCAGGACGTTATGACATCGAAAACATCCAATAGGGTTGCCATCTTTCATAAATGTGTCCATGGACTGTATATGCTTTATAATATGCTGCTACTTTCAATAAAGGGGTGATCAAGAAAGAAGTTTAAAGATTAAAAGAAATATTTAAAAAAAATGAATAAAAAATAAAGCTTAAAAATCCGTCATTAGCAGAGGACAGTTTGTTTTAAAACATTGTTGCAGTGTGAAATATGTAATAAAGAACTTTTAAAAGAAAAGGTTATCACATTTTTTTAATAGTTCAAATGACAAAACGAAATTTTTAAGAGAAAGTTTAAAGTCTCAGTTAATATAACAATTTATTTGTAATCCTTTATAATTGATCCCCAAGTAAAAAAGATTCACCTGTTACAATCAACACCTGTCGCTGTTGGTTGTCCTTTTGTTGCGTTTATAGGTGAAGAAAAAAATCATCAATCTTTGGTTTAACTTTTAAACTATGCAACATAATCAAATTTAAAAACTCAAAAACATAAATTTATTTACATTCCAAAATGGTAAAGAAAATGGGTATAAAATATTAAAATTGACATTATCATATTGAATTCATTAGCCCATGCTAAACTCATAGCTTCCTGATTTCTTTTTGCTGGTGAAGATTCTCAGTCATCCAGGTCTTAGTCATTACAAAAGAGTAAAAAAAAAAAAAAAATCCACTGGACTTTTTCAATTCAAAATGTCAGGAAAAGCATTGAGTTCGAGGCAGTCTTTTGGTTTCTTTGTTAGCCTTCAATACCCGACAACTGGCTATGTCTCAGAAAGGTGGGTCATTAGGGGGCAGGCTAATGGAGAACTCAAACAACTCCCCATTCCTAAGGGGCATTCCCATTCGTCAAGTTTAATTTGCATGTTTTCTAAGCCAAAAGCCTTACAATCAACGCTATTTCTGACATTTTGAATTAAAAAGGCTTCCTGGAAATTGCTAAATGAAGGATGATTCCATATTTTAGTGGACGGGTGGCGAGGCTAATCACATTGCAAAGAAGAGACAACCTTGTGTTCACCGGTTGTTTCTGTTCACTCCTTCCTCAGTAAAAAATCTTCACCTAAGCAACTTTGTAGAGTAAATAATTAAATAATTGATCACATAAAGCATGCTTGTTAGGTGTCTAAACACTTCTTTTCAAATCTTAGATATTGGACTTCATTTTTTTAAGCTTATGCAGTAAACTTGTCCCACTATTTTATATAAAAAAAGAACTTTTAAATGACAATCGGCTCCTCTTTGCCGGTATGGTCAGAATGTATCTAAATTTGAATTGCCTGTTGGAAACAAACAGGATGCAATAGGCTGACTCCCACACTTTTTATAACACGCAGAGCCTAGAATTAGTTCCTGGCGCCATGAACCTGTTTTGATAAACCGGTAATGGCAGATGATGGGGTTTTTTTTACCACATGATTTGTACTTCATATACTAGTACTTTTTATATTTACACAGTCATCCAGGTCATAGTCATTCCAAAAAAAGAACATTAAAAAGAATCTACTGGACTTTGTTTCCAAGTTTAAAGACGTTTCGCTTCCGATCCAGGAAGCTTTCACAGTTCAAAATGTCAGGAATTATCCAGCGGATTGTTTATAATTCTCTTTTTTTTTTATACCATTGTAATCATCTCCACAATAATTCCTTATGATTAATTCTGTGGCCAGTATAGAATAAATGTCCTTAATAACATTACATTTTGTTCCGTTAAAGTTGACTGAGCTCATTGTTTGGAGGGACGGAGTATTTTCATGAATGTTATTTGTAGGTTCATTACTGTTGCTGTAAACTGAATGTTGCATGTGTTTCTAAACTTGCATGTATATTAAAACTTTTCTAACTAGCACAGAGGAGCTGGAGCATTCCTTAAAAAAGCTGTCTGCTCTGCAGCATTCATTGGAAGTCAGCAGATGACGTTTCTGCAGACGTGCAGGGAGGGAAGCAATCATTCCGTTGGAATCTGGCTGCCAGGGTTTCTTTTAACAGGAGGAACAAACTCCAACTTCATCTCCCCAGAGACCTGAAGGAAGACAGCACATCAAACACTTGAGTTTCAAGTCAAAGAGGCGATGCAATTGGGAGTGGGCTTCAGGCTTTTTTTGGGGGGAGGCTGGAAATGAGTTAAACAATTAGATGGAGAACTTCCAAAAATTTAAAACAATCCAACGGACTTTGTTTCAAGGTTTGAAAACATTTCGCTTCCCATCCAGGAAGCTTTTTCAATTCAAAATGTCAGAAATGGTGTTGACTTTGAGGCTTTATAGAGTGGACAAAAAAAAAAAGAAGCTTTTTTTTGGCTTAGAAAACATAAAAATTGAACCAGACAAATGGGTCCATCCCTTAGGATGAGAAGAAAAACCTACAATGCAGCGATAGTTGATTCCTTACCGCTATCATTGCAACCCCCGACCCCATACAGAACAGAAACAGAACATACAGAACACCTTGTCTGTTCAGCCAGGCCAACAATTTCCTCTACTGACCCCCCTTACAAAGACATTGACATCGGGTATTACAGGCTATTAAAGATACAAAACGCCTGTCCAGTTCAATTTGCATGTTTTCTAAGCCAAAACAAGGCTTTGTTTTTGGCCCACTCTATACAGCCTCGAACTCAACGCTATTTTTGACATTTTTAATCGAAAAAGCGAAAAATCTTCAAACTTGGAAAAGACGTCCAGTAGATTTTCTTTTTTTTTTTTTTTTTTTTTAACTCTTTTGGAATGACTATGACTGAGAATCTTCACCAGCAAATTAGATAGAGAAGAAAAGACATATGGCTGCCTGTTAGTGTACTAATACTCGTGTTTGTTTTTGATAAGGGAAATAAAAACACAAGTGATTGAGCACAGAGAAACACACCGTTTTAGTCTCCTGAACATACCAGGGAAGTTTCCATCTAAGAGAGAAGATGGCTCCATAAGCCTTCAGCTCATACGTCTCTACTAATCTTCACTTCTGTAGAGACTCCCATGATACTGACAGCATCTTAATCCCACCTGTTGGAGAAGTTTGGAAAGTCCACAACTAAATCTCTCTGCCATTGTCAAGAGTTTCCAAACCGTGACGAGCAGACGCGCTTTTAAAGGACTTCTCAGATGGCTAATTTCTGAAACTTTGCCTGCATGTGAGGAAACAGAGCCTCTTCCGTCTTTGAGCCGTGGAGGCAAATCCAGGAGAGATTTCTTCTTGGCATAAACAAGCCGCCATTTCTTTAATCTCCTTTATTTCAGACTCTCCCATCACAAGTCGACCATTTGGAGATCTGACAGGACGAGTCGGGGAACAGGAAGGAAATATTTAATATGACTGGAGGTATAAATCTCATTGAAGAATTGTGACGTGATAAATCTCTAAAGGCAGGAATGATTAAACTTCTTCCAAAAGTTCTTGGTTTATCTTTCAAACCATATTGGACACCATGCAGCGAATCTGTTGTTCTAAAACAGGCTTCTAGAAATCCAAACAATACAAATCTGAGTCATAGTTCCTTCAGTCTGGAAGGTTTTGGAGTTGTTGCATGTTTTCCGGGTCCTATTCTTCTGTCAGTCATTCATCTGTTGGAAAATATAATTCTTATGATGGTAAATGTCCTCATTTGTTTCAATTTTTGTTGCGCTTTAGTCTTTTATCTTGTCTTCATTTGTAGATAGCCAAGTCCCATTATGGTCCTTTTTTCTCTGTGCCTTCAGGTCTTTCTATGAGTCTTTATACCTTTGTTTGCTTTCCATCCCTTTGAATAGACATGCCTCTACAATCCTATAAAGTCTGTTATTTTTCTACCAACAGTAATGCCAGACAAACGTGACCAGCATTAATGTGCAAAACAGTGAAATGTTTGTTTTTCTGTGCACTTTCTTTTTTCAAAAAGCTACAGATTATTTCCTCTTGCATATGAGCTTTCAGACCATGAAACAGTAACTTCAAAATTGTTAAAATAAAATAAAAATTAGCATTTTGAAACTGCTTTCAAAACTTAAAGGGTCAGTGAAAATACCTTATTTTCCTTCTGACCCTTGATTACTGCCTGATTTAAGACGTCAATCCATATGAAAAGATAAAAAAATTTATATAAATATAAGCGCTGCAACTAACGATTATTTTGCAAATCTATTCATCTGTTTTTCAATTAATCACTTAATAACGGAATAGCCAAAGCTTCCTTAAAGAAAATTTTTTATGAAATTAAATGAGGCGAAACTAAAACGTTTCCACTTGTTTTGGATAGCGCATATTGATGGACGAAATTCTTTTTTTTTTTTTTTTTTTTAAGTGCAAAAGGTTTATACTTTTTACAATTTTGATCTAAATACTACTCCAAGTGGGTCTCTGTCAGCTAACGTCATGTTTTAGAGTCTTTACATTGAAGTTAACGATTAATCAATTACTAAATTAGTTGACAATTACTTCAATTATCAAATAATCATTAATAATCTGATTAACTGTTTCAGCCCTAATAATTATTCCTCAAACCTGAAAAAATGAAATTAATTTGGTACCAAAGCCATTTCTAAGGCTTTAGTACTCCAGTACCAAAAGTAATTGGAGGGATCTATCTAAATCAAGGTTGCCCTTTAAAACTTCATTTTTCTCTTACCAGCCGATATGTGAATGTGTTTGCCAAATTATAAACACATCGAGCAGACCTAAGTATCAGTGCATTCAGAAAGGTAGTTGGTACTTTTATAGTAGCTTCATCTGGTCTGTTGCTGTTGGCTGTGACGCCATGCTGGAGAGAAATATCAGCACTGCTGCTGCCATCAACACCTTTTTGTATACTTGTTGGCCCTCGGCCTGTTTTTCAGTGTAGTCCTGTTTCTCTGACTGGGACTAACTGTATGCATTCTCTTTCATCCTTTCTGACATTGGAGCTGGCTCAGAGTTCGTCCACCCAGCTGTTTCTTTCCTGGATGTTGGTTACTTTTTGTATATCTGCTTCTTCTTACAGTGAGTCCTGGTTGGGAATGGACACTTCACTCACGCTCTCCGTGTTTCACGAATTGCGTGAAAAACATGTGACTACTATAGCCACTAGGTGGCAGTCTGAGTCCATTTTCGGCGTCCCATGAGTCTGATAATAATAGGTGTATTGTTATACTATTTTTGTTGTTTTTATTATCATTATTATTATTATTATCTAGCTGGTAAAATTTTCAGTTTGATCTGGAAAAGGACGCTATGATGCCTGATACAACAAGCATGAAAGGCAATGATGTTTTAGCGGAAAAAAGAGAGGAGGGGGTCTGGCGGTATTTGTGAATGAGAGATGGTGCAGCTCGGCTCATGTTCACGTGAAGCAGCAGATATGTAGCCCAGATGTGGAATTACTCGCAAGCTGCGTCTCAATTCGCAGGCTGCGTACTTCGGAGGACCCAGCCTACCTAGCCTCCGGAGGACCCAGCCTTGGTAGGCTGCTCCGGAGGATCCTCAGCCGTTGGTAAATGGGACGGCCAAGCCTTTGCGCACTTTCTAGTTGCGATACGACGTCATCACATCTACCCCAAAAACAGCGCCAAACAAAATCCGACAGCTCGAGAAACACGGAAAAAAAAAAAAAAAAAAATGGATATGGAAATTTTTATTTTATTTCTTTTATTTACTTGCTATTGGAGGAGGAGAGTCGGCTTTGACGGCTTCGGCGGCAGCGAAACTGGTGACGGATTTTTCTCAGGCTGGAAGAGCGCAGTGGAGAGGTAACATTTACCTGCTATTATTCTAACCCACAGAGGCCTGCTAATGATCAGAATATACCAGTTATTAAATAAACGCTTGTCAGCAGATTGATGAATATGTTTAAATATCAAATTTTACATTTATTTGTAAGTTTGTAATTTATTTGTTTGTTACTTTAGTAATTTGAATTGAATAGTTAAATGTGTACAAACCCTGTAAATAACTGACTTAAATAACTACTTTCACTATCACTAATGTTGTGTTGAGAAGCCAAACTGTTGAGAAATTATTTTTTGTCTAAATTGTTATCCACTTACTGCCTGATTTTATTTGCAATCATATATATAAAAAAACATAATGCAGGAAAAAAAGTCTAAATATAAAAACGAAAAAATAAATTAAATAGTGGATCTAGATCAAGTAAAATTTAATTTTTTAATAAATCATGTAATAAAGATAATGAAAAAAATATAGATGACTGAATAAAAGTAAATATTTTTGTCTTTTTTTCTACAGGTCATAACAGCATGTGTTATCCTGCACAACATCTGCCTGGAAGCCGGTGACATCACGGACCCAGAGGATGACATACCAGAGGATGAGGAGGGGGAAAACGTGTTGGGGGCAGTCAGTGGTGCTCCATGGAGGGACCAGCTGTCTGCTGAGGTGTCTGCCCTGGAGGAGGGTCTACCCGACCACCGTTGCATTTAGATGGCAAGTAGAATCACATTTTAGCTGTTCTTATTTAAGGGTTATGAAAACAGTTTTAGTAAAGTCATTATTTTCTGCATCTTCTTGAACATTTTTAGTAACATGGCAGCCGTCGATTGGGTCAGCCCTGCAAACCCTGATGGACGATGTGGTGAACAGTGGAGAGAGGCACCCCGACCCCCCAGATGATGTCCCACTCACAGTCAGAAGACTCCAAGGACATCTGTGTGGCATCGCATCCAGTCCAGCAGCACCATCAGGGACTCCTGCTCAGTCACAATTGTGTATATATATATATGTTCTCTAGTAATATTTATTTTATATCTTCTGTAAATAGTTGTAGTAGTTAATTTTAAAATCTAATGTAAAAAGTTAAAAAAAAATTTAATAGTTTATTGTAAATACTTGCTTCTCTAAAAATAAACTGATGTCACTGAGAAGTTGTTCTAATTTTACTTAAATTATAAAGAAGTGATGAAACAGATAATGTAAAAAGGTTAAAAGACTTTAAGAACACACCGTAAGACTGGTAATGATTTACGGTTCCAACATTTAGCTTTTTTTTTTTTTTTTTTTTTTTTAAACATTCAGCAGTCTAAAAAGATACCAGAGACCTATTTCTGTTTCTACAGAGGAGTAGAAGAGCCACCATTCCAACAGAATACCATGTTACAATTTCAACTATATTTGTGAAACTACTTTGTTGGTATTTTTACAGTATAAAATGCATAAATTACACTTCCGTGCCTTGCTGGGTTCTTCCATTTAGAGGGGTTTTCTTTGGGGTAATACTTTTTTTTTTTTTTTTTTTAAGTAAATTTTTGAGTTATCTTCAATCACATTGTTTATTTTGTAGGCTGTTTCATTATGTAGATGAGTTTGTAAATTAGCTTAATCATTTTATTCTTGTTTCTCTGTTTAGACTTTGTTTGTTTTCTACCTGTTTAATTGTGGCTCGGTCCACTCCAGTGCAGGTGTGTTGCCAACTGGTTATACAGGCACTGAGATCTTGGAAGCTCAGGGAGATGGTTGTCAGAGGGAAAAGTGCTGAATAAAAATCCTCAGAGGAATCTGGAACCGGAGGCTGATGCTGTTTGTTTTGTTCACCTTACTGATCCTTGACCATACTACCTCACATATGGTAATATTAGAGCTCCTGTTGACTTCAGTTTGGTTTATTTATAAAGAACCCATTTACAACCACTTATTTCAACAACATTTACTAAAAAAGACCAGCAGATCCTTTTCAAATGACTTAAATCAAAGCTTTATTATAGTAAAAAATAACAGGTGAATATAAAATAAAAGGAAGGATCCCTTAGTAGAAACAGAACCAGTAGGCAGGATTTAATATAATTTAGTCTAGTGAAATAAAAACAAGTAATCTAAAGGCAATTTACATGAGAGCTTTAAAACAGAAACGTAACACAATTCAACACAAACACAGAATGAAATCAATCATAAAAATCCAATTAGATCCTTTTTACAATATGGTAAAGATAAATTAAGTCTATTTTGGCGTTTAGAGAAATGTCTTCAATCCAAAGAAGCTCAGCCAACCGCATCCACTCATTAATCTTGTAGCATTTTCTCCTCCTGAGCAATGAAGTGGTGACAGTAGAGAGGAAAACTAGCTTTAAGCAGGAAGGATCCTCCAGCAGAACCCGGCTCCATGTCAGCGCCCATCTACTGCGGCAGAGCGGGTCTTTAACAGGACAGCAGACGTCCAAGAGGTGCCGGTCCAACGAGGAGACGACGGAAGAAATCTGCTGGAAGACAAGAACAGGAGTTAGTGAGAGAACACACTAGTCTGTGACATTTAAATACAGAAACACTGAGAGAGGTGTCAATTTAACGGAGAGAAGAGGGAAACACACAGGGAGAAGCTAAAGTTAACAGCAGTGATAACTGTAGACAATGGATGCTTGGAGAAAATGCCTGAAAATGCTGCATTTGTTGGAGTCTACAGTCGGTTTCATCAGAGTCGTTTCTTTGCTTTAATAGGTTCTAAAAACCCTTCAGACATCAACCAGGGGGAAATTCTCCCATATGAATCAAAAGGTGCTTCTTAACTGTTTATCTGTGGTCTAATAGAAAAGTCAGAACTTCTGGTTCTGGTAAAGTTTTGGTTATAGAGATAAATTGAGGTGAGCTCCCTTCATGATGGAAAGAAGAATTAAAGGTTAGACCACCTTGATGGGATGGTTTTGGCTTTTGAATCTATTTGTTCTGGATCTGTTTTTATTGACTTCTCCACTACTGATGAACATCTGGAAGCAATAAAGGTTCTTTACCTTCTTTCTGGGTGGAGCAGACTGATGGTTTAGCTGCGGGGTCGTCGACGTTTTTCATTCCAGGACTCCAGAATGTTGGAGAGACGAGCAGGGCAGCCATGTTTCTCCTCCTTGGTGGTCTGTGTTCTCCATCCTCTGCTTCAGCTCCTTCATCAATGAAAGCAAAGTGTCCTCAGAGTCATAAACCATCTGCATGTGATGCCTCTATAGTCAAACAACCAACATACCTCCAAATACACTATATTGCCAAAAGTATTTGCTCACCCATCCAAATTATTGGAATCAGGTGTTCCAATCACTTCCATGGCCACAGGTGTATAAATTCAAGCACCTAGGCATGCAGACTGTTTTTACAAACATTTGTGAAAGAATGGGTCGCTCTCAGGAGCTCAGTGAATTCCAGCGTGGAACTGTGATAGGATGCCACCTGTGCAACAAATCCAGTCGTGAAATTTCCTCGCTCCTAAATATTCCACAGTCAACTGTCAGCTGTATTATAAGAAAATGGAAGTGTTTGGGAACGACAGCAACTCAGCCACGAAGTGGTAGGCCACGTAAACTGACGGAGCGGGGTCAGCGGATGCTGAAGCGCATAGTGCGAAGAGGTCGCCAACTTTCTGCAGAGTCAATCACTACAGACCTCCAAACTTCATGTGGCCTTCAGATTAGCTCAAGAACAGTGCGCAGAGAGCTTCATGGAATGGGTTTCCATGGTCGAGCAGCTGCATCCAAGCCATACATCACCAAGTGCAATGCAAAGCGTCGGATGCGGTGGTGTAAAGCACGCCGCCACTGGACTCTAGAGCAGTGGAGACGCGTTCTCTGGAGTGACGAATCGCGCTTCTCCATCTGGCAATCTGATGGACGGGTCTGGGTTTGGCGGTTGCCAGGAGAACGGTACTTGTCTGACTGCATTGTGCCAAGTGTAAAGTTTGGTGGAGGGGGGATTATGGTGTGGGGTTGTTTTTCAGGAGCTGGGCTTGGCCCCTTAGTTCCAGTGAAAGGAACTCTGAATGCTTCAGCATACCAAGACATTTTGGACAATTCCATGCTCCCAACTTTGTGGGAACAGTTTGGAGCTGGCCCCTTCCTCTTCCAACATGACTGTGCACCAGTGCACAAAGCAAGGTCCATAAAGACATGGATGACAGAGTCTGGTGTGGATGAACTTGACTGGCCTGCACAGAGTCCTGACCTCAACCCGATAGAACACCTTTGGGATGAATTAGAGCGGAGACTGAGAGCCAGGCCTTCTCGTCCAACATCAGTGTGCGACCTCACAAATGCGCTTCTGGAAGAATGGTCAAAAATTCCCATAAACACACTCCTAAACCTTGTGGACAGCCTTCCCAGAAGAGTTGAAGCTGTTCTAGCTGCAAAGGGTGGACCGACGTCATATTGAACCCTATGGATTAGGAACGGGATGTCACTTAAGCTCATATGTGAGTCAAGGCAGGTGAGCAAATACTTTTGGCAATATAGTGTATGTGTGGATGGACTCTGTTCCACTGAGATCCGACTGTTAGAACGCTGCTTCCATATTCAACCTGCTTGTCCTGTAAAAAAGAAGCTAAATTAATCTACAGAATTTCCTGACACCAAGTTTAAATCTGGGGCAGGATGTTGTTCAAATAGTCATCTTGGTCTCTCTGTGTTCTGCCTGGAAGCTTGAGTTGTCGTGTTAATAAAGGCTTACTGCACGTGTTCTCCTCTGTGCCGTCCCCAGGTGGGGACTAGGAGGCTCCTCAGCATCCTGGATGTCCCGGTTCCTCACAGCAGTTCTGATTTTGGACGTCCACAGTTCCTGAAAATACATGAAAAAATAGTGAGGCCTCCTGAAATGTTGACTTTATATTTAAATGATGGATTATTGTGGCTCCTTACTGAACATGCTCTCACTGTTTACCTCTCCTCTGGTTTGGTCGCCGTAGATCTCATCAGCGTCTTCTGACGGCCCAAAGCTTGTAGCGGCTCGGTCCAACATGGGATTCACAAACAAAGAAGAGATCCACTGCGCTCAGAACTGGCACAGATCATATGGAGAATATTTCTGAACAGGGTTCTTTCCCTTAAACTAGGCCTGAAAACTAACTGAGGAACATCTAGAACTAGATCAACTCACAGCTGAAAGCGGGTTCTAACAGTCGGCGCCATTCACAATCCACATCCCTAAATCAGTCCTTTCCTCTGCTTCAAACTGCTCTGAAATCAATTAGTCCCTCCAAGCATCGTCTTTATCTTCTCACCATCATCCCAGAGACCAGTGCAAATGGTGACCACAGCAATCTTTGCCACTGTTCTATTCTAGACCTAGTTTGTCTCCAGCAGCATTGTCCTTCTATAGATCAGGGCTTTCCAGCTCCACTCCTCCAGAGCTGCTATGCCGCAGCTTTCAGTCACATCTCTTCTTCATCAGACCTGAATCAAACGTCTGAATTCCCTCATCAGTCATTCAGCTCTGTAGAGCTGTTTGATCCTGGTGTTTTGGAGGAGAGATGCGGCTGAAAGCTGCAGAAAAGCTGCTGCAGAGGACTGGAGTTAGAGACCTCTGCTCCACTACAGCCTTGTCCCTCTGCCTCTAGACTTGAAGTTTTCCTCATCTCCACTTTTAGACCTTTAGGATCATAGTTTGACCTCCAGGTATTAGTCCTTAGCAGCGATGTCTCACTAATCAAAGGTTCCGATGCATTCCCAGCAGCGATGTCCGGCTGTTGCCTCGGTTTGGTTTGCCTCCAGGATTAAATTTTTTGAGTTTTTATTTAATTTTTGTTCATTTGCCTCCATTCTGTGTTTCTTCTTGTCAAACGTCATTTTTAAATCAATCCTTGGATTGTTTGGTTTGGCTTCTGTTAGCTAGGAGAATGTCCAGCTCTGTCTAGACGTAGAGCATGTTGGATTGTTTCCGCCTTAACCAGCTCTCATGTTTCATACCTTTTAGAAATTGTTAGTATGTCTCTGCTCAGATTTCTGTGCTAAAGGAAAATTCGTAACATTTAAAACTTAAATTAAAACCTAGCAGCGGGGTAAAGAAAAGCCACGGCGCAAGACGCTACCAAAGGCATCCCTAGACCTGCCAGATATAAACACAATCAATAAATTATACCTAGATATGACTGTTTCCACCTCCAATCATCATCAAATCAAGAAAATACATCTAACTCCTCCTACAAAATGATCCAAAGCAAGATGGTAAAATGTTTGGTTCTTCTGCTGAAGCCTCAGCTTCTCTTCATTGTGAGAAGTTGTTGAAGGAGTTAAAGGAAGATTCTTGATCAAATTCCTCTTCTCACAGGTCCCGACGAAAAAGCTTCATAGGGGGCTCCTCTTCGTCATCTTCCTCTCTTCTCCTCCTCCGGGAAGAAGGGCCGGGCCGTGGAGGTCGGTGGTCCTCTTCACTCTCCGAGGAGTCCTCTAGTGGCGCCTGGTACCGTTGGAGTCTGATGAAACGGGAAACCGTCTCAATGAAGCGAAGATGTGTTTGAAGGGGGTCATCTTCTTCACTGTCTTCTTCCTCAGAGCTAATGGTATCATACCCAGAGAAGTCACTAGACGCCTCAAGAGACTCACTAGAAAAAGACCCATCCTCATCAGAATCCTCTATCTCCTGTTCTTCATTTACCACCCCTTCTGGGACCTCTGCCTCATTATCATCCTCCTCATCATCATAATCCTCTAGCTCCTGCTCCTCATTTACCACCCCTTCTGGGACCTCTGCCTCATTATCATAATCCTCTAGCTCCTGCTCCTCATTTACCACCCCTTCTGGGACCTCTGCCTCATTATCATCCTCCTCCTCATCATCATAATCCTCTAGCTCTTGCTCCTCATTTACCACCCTTTCTGGGACCTCTGCCCCATTATCATCCTCCTCATCATCATAATCCTCTAGCTCCTGCTCCATAATTACCACCCCTTCTAAGACCTCTACCTCATTATCATCCTCCTCATCATCATAATCCTCTAGCTCCTGCTCCTCAATTACCACCCCTTCTAAGACCTCTGCCTCATTATCATCCTCCTCATCATCATAATCCTCTAGCTCCTGCTCCTCAATTACCACCCCTTCTGGGACCTCTGCCTCATTATCATCCTCCTCATCATCATAATCCTCTAGCTCCTGCTCCTCATTAACCACCCCTTCTGGGACCTCTGCCTCATTATCATCCTCCTCATCATCAGAACCCTCTATCTCTTCCTCGTCATTAATCACCACATCTACGACCCTAAACTCATCATCAGACTCCACATCAACAGTAAAATCCTCTACATCATCCGAGAACAGCCCTACGTTCATATAGAAAGGGAAATCAACCTGATTCGCGATCAAGATCCAGAACTCCTGGGCAGGATCAGGTGGAAGCGGGGCGTCTGGAGCAGTGAGGAAAAAAATCATTAGACCAGGAACATTAATTAAGGAACATCAAATCACAATACTCAATGCTTTATTTTAGGTTGCTGAATGTGCCTGTGAGAGTTAGTCAGGTTTAAGGAGATTTAATCAATAAAAACATCAATCTGTGCATACATACATATTTTTATGTATGTATGTGTGTATATGGTCCTCGGCATCATTGTGGGGACCTTTTTTGTTATTTCACAGTCACACTGAGGAGCGATTGTCGTAAAGGGAGGACATTTTGCTGGTCCTCATGTGCGTTTTGCTGACAGCTAGGTTTAGAAGAAAAGCTACAATATCCTTTAAATCACGAGACTACCACAAAATTGAAAATGTATTTTAAATTCAAATCTTTATTTTACTAGTTATTGGGGTTTTGATTTTTTTTTTTCAGGATGTTATCAATATAAAAATACGCTCCAAATGGTCCATTTACTTACTTTATTTCTATTACGCTCCCTGCTATTACACTAAACTACCCCTAGGGGGCACGCTTCCACATTTGGGAGCAACTGACCCAGACTATTCATTTGGATTTGTTCAGATTAAAGGACATTTTAAGCTGTGAGTAAACCTTTATTAAACCCATAATACAGAATTAGAAAAGGTTTGATCTATTAAATATTTATTTGTCAGAAAAAAAAAAACTGTGTTTCCCTTAACAAAAATAAAGGCTTAAAAGCCTCAGCTTATCAGACCCCTTCCTCAGTGCATCCTAGAGTAGAAATAAAGACATTAATCAGCACATAGAAAGCCCAGAGCAGAAATGGACATTAGCAAACTATGTAGAATAATTTAGTTTTTTTTCCTAAAAACTGTAAGAAAGGGTCCTATTCAGAACTTTTAATAGGGTTAGGTGAAACCATCAGTGTTGAATGTTTCGAACACCTAGAAAAATAAGTCCTCAATGAATAAATTGTATTATTACTGGTGACAGATGGGATGAAATTATTCACCTGAAGATTCGAACAAAGGCTGAAGAAAAACAAAGACTAAACCCAGATAATATAATATGTAATGTAATGTAATAATATATGGTTCTAAATTGTTGTTTTAATTCTACCTTCTCCCTGTAAAAGAAACATATCATCCTCCTTTCTAAACTCTTAATTAAACATTTATTCTCTATGCTTTCCTCACACGGTTAGCAATGGCAGCACTTAGAATAAACACAGTCAAGCACTAAACATGTTACAGCCCAAAAATGTAAAGGATTTCATTTTTATTTCACAATCATTTTAAAGCTACAGTGTGTAATTTTCAGCGACATCTAGCGGTCAGACTGCAGACCGCAGGAACATGAACATCTCCCCCCCACCGCTTCTCCCCCCCAACAGTACGGCGAGCGTTACGGGACAAAATTTCTTCCACGACGTCCACATCACCTACCTTCTCAAGTGATGAGGTTTGTTTACATAGATAATTTTACAGATAGTATTTCATTAGTCTGAGTAGGGTATAGATTTCATGTAGACTTAAGATAATAAATATACCCGTTATTTTTTCTACATCGTTGTGACGTTTTGGTGAGCTGCTTTGCATGGTGATATAAACAGATGAAGTAATTGTAGTCATTAGTTTAACAGCGAGATTGTGTTCGCTGGAAGAATATATATTCCCCGTTTACAGAGTCCAAGTCATTTTGGTGGCACGGGGGTTACAACGCGAGGAAGAGGGAGAGGACGAGGGCGAGGGCAGGGAGGCCGTGCAGCTAGGGCCAGGCGAGGGAGAGGTGCCAGCGGGGTGAGAGCAGAGGAGGAAAGGCTTGAAGATCTCCAAAGGAGCCGGAGAGAAGTAACCGAGGTATATATCCAGAAAATTATTTTACAGAAAATTACTGAATCATTACCTATGAAACGTCAGGGACGTTGCTGAATAAGTATACTGGAGAGTAACAGCATTATCACGCAGCATGTTATTGTTTTAGACAGGTCTGAGCATCCTGTACTCCAAAAACTGCAGTGATATTAGACAATTGTGTGTGTAGGATTAATTACCTGTCCAAGAGAAAACTGGCAACTTGAGCGTCACTTTGAAAACCTTTTTCCTCCATCAGTGACTTCCATCGTGTAAATGCCGTGCCAATGTTGATCCGTGTTTTTTGTCGTTTCTTGTCACGCTTGCGTTTATTCTCGTCGCGTTTCCGCTTCTTAGATGACGGGGGTTCGGTGTCCGCCGCTTTTCGTTGTGATACAGAGTAGGCATGATCCTCCATTCGTCTGATGTTTGGCCACACAGTGCCAAACAGTTTGCAAAGTCACTCAAGCCTGCCGCCTTGTTCACCTTTCTTGTTACTGAGGCGCAGTATACCTGCTTCTTCTTCTTCTTTGGTTTCAGGCAGACTAAACGCTTCTCAGGCATAATACTGCCATCTACTGTTCAGTACCGTCTCAGTTCATCTCTCTCAACTTGCCGTAGTTATTTTTGAGCGTCATGGGAGATCTCGCAATCGCTAGTTTGTTGCCTCTGCACTTGTCGTAGCGCAAAGATGTCAGCCTCCATGGCTGCGAGACCCGCTCCTATGTAATTATAAATAACGAATTCTAAGGCAACGCAAATATTATGGTTAAAAGGCTGAGCTCATAGGTGATGATAAATAACATAGTTATGTATAATATATTAAATTTCTGACTTTATATGCCTGTAATTATTACACACTGTAGCTTTAAACCTTATAGTTGTTTATTGTTGTATCCATGGAGACCATACTTGTTCTTCAAGGCCTTCTCTGACAGAAGGGGCCAGATGCCACCTTGTTTTTAAAGGATTGGAAACCAAACTCACCAAAAATTATCCTTTGGAACCACAAACTTTTAAAATCAGTCAAACATTATTAGCACATTTGATCTTCCATTAAATTCAAAATGCCACCTTATATATGCCACCTTAAAAAAAGCCTAAAGTTGTTTAATGCATTCAACTAAGGTATCCATGGAGACCATGTTTTTCACAGCATTTTTTAAAAATCCTCCTCTTTAAAGTTTTAATGTATTTAACAAAACCTATTTTATCCTAAAACAATTAATTTTGTATTTTTTCAACCATTTCCACATTATCTTCTCAAGCCAAAATGTACTTTTTATCTCATTTTATCTCTGTTATCATTTCTCCCATTTCCAACCAATAAAAACTCGATTTAATACATAATAACCCTTAAAAACTTTTTATTAAAACACTAAATAAAAACCTATCATTTCCTAAACACATTTACTAAACTAAACAACTTGAGAATCTTAATTTCTTCTTTTTTCCAGCTGTTATCAGGTTTAAATTCAGCCAACTTACAAAATACTCAAAATGTTCACTTTTTTATTAAATAGAAAAATAAACAGTTCGGCTTGATAACATATTGTGTTAAATGTCCTTCAAATATATTTGAATATTTATTGAATGTAATTTCCCCAACATTTCCACATAGAGCAAAATGCATTTTTTAAAATCATAGAGCTAGCGCCACCTAGTTTTCAAACATTTACTTCTAATTCAACAAAGGTGTTTCTCTCAAACAGAAATAAAAGTTATTTTCAAATCATTAAATCACTGTTAACATTTAATCGACTAAAAACATTTAATCCTGAGATGTCGGAGATGCTACCATCTAAGCTAGCTGCCACAGCGTCATGAAAAAAAACATCAAATTAATAATTTTTCATGTAACATTTTTGTAATTAACAAAGTAAAAGAGTACAAACAAACCTTCCAGATGATCTCTCGAGTAGTTGTGCTCCTCTGGTGCTTAGCTCATCGTTAGCAGTTTAGCAAACCACAGACTGCAGCAAGTTCAGCTTCAAGGTCCAGGCTGGAAAGTAACAGTTAAAGATAGGTGCTCCGTTTCCATGGCAACCGAGGAGCCTGCGCATGCGCGTGTGCATGAGAAGATTTAAAGAAGCTTGCTAATTGCAGCAGCTAATTAGCCAAGCACAGCATGTTTTTTGCAATAATATAGTTTCATCCTCGCCTAAACGTGAGTTCAGTTAAAGCTTGAGTTTAATAAGGCAAAGGAGCGAGTTTTAAAGCTCACTGGCAGCTTTCTAAGGCAGTTTGAAATATTCAACAATAAATCTGAATCTGGAAATAAATTTCACTCTGAATGATGGAGTTGCATTTTTTTCATCGCCATTACGATTGCTGCCCATTTCAATACACCCATTCAGATGGAGTAAAATAATCCCCGCTACATACAGTATATGTGCCTACCTCTTTAATCTCCAGGCGGCCTCGGCAGATGGCCGCTCAGACTGAGCCTGGTTCTGCTGGTATTTTTTTTTTTTTCTTGTATTAAAAGGGAGTTTTTTCCCTTTTTCTAAATTTATGCTCGTTGTGAGGGATTGCTAAAAACTTGACAAAATGCCATTGATTAAATCCAGGAGGGGCGTTTCTTGCAATCAACTGGTTTTCCTTGATAGTTACTTTTAGCCATTCTTACTGTGTTGTCTCAACATAAGTAAACTGAATTGAAAAAAATTTAAATCGAGTTAGTGATCAACTAGAGGCAGCTTTTCTTTAAATATTTTGATGTTTGATAATCTGCCTGATCTCGGTCATATTTTTGCATCCAGAATTTCCCCGTTCTGATCGGCCGATATCCGATATTCTCTTTGCTCCTGGTCTCTGGACATTAACCTTGCTTCTGTCTCTTTAATATGACCTCCTGCCTTTCCTCCGGCTTCATTAGCCTGATTCTGGCTCCTTGTGCTCAACTTCATTCTTGCGCCACGACCGCCATTTTAAGCCTGTTCATTGGATGCTGTCACCTCTACGGCTCTGATCAAGTTTCTGTTCTGTCTTTCGGAGTTCTGCCTCGTCCCTGAGTTAGTTTACCTGAAAAATGACTCCTTTGTGAGTTGTTACTTGAGCTTGTGGATAAAAGTTTGATTAACCATAGAGTCAATCTTACGAACTGTAAAGTTCTGTGACATAATCCTGCTGGTCTGCCGAGTCCAAACTCTGAGGTTTCTCTGAGGATTCTGAGGTTAGTGGCATTATTTTCTCTCTTCCCTACAGATTTTCCTAAATCTGCTTCTTGTTGATCCCCAACAAAATCCAAGCTTAATTCTTGATAAATCTTTGAAACTGCTACTGTTGCCTGATGAAACTTGGGAGTCCTCAGTACAGACCATTACTGTTGGTGCTTAATAACCCTTCAAAGTAGATAAATTAAAACAATTCTGCAAAGGAGATTGGACCAAAAATCCCCCACAGTGACATAAAAGGCTCATTGCCAGTTATCACAAACGCTTAATGACACAACAGCCTTATTAGTTTTGCTGGTCTCATCTCTTTAAAAAGTTCTTCTTTGAAAAGTTTTTTTATATTTACTCAGGATAAATTCTGTCTGTATTTAATTGATTTGAAACATTTAAAAGATGAAAGAGAAAAATCTCCAGTACTTCTCTCAGCTGGAAAAACAAAAGAAGCCTTTCATAACATAGATGGAATAAAATCATTTTTTCCTTTAAATATGAAGAGTAATCACTAATGTTGCACCTATACCGATACCAGTATAGGACAGGGCCCCGATCCAGCACTAAAATGGTGGTATTGGTATTGCCAAGTACCAAAAAATAGGGCACTGATACTGCTTTGATAGCTATAAGTTTATTCAACTATTGTCACCCATTCCAGGTAGGCAATAAGTTCTACTGGATTCACTTTGTATTAGTTTTTATTTCTCAACAGCTTGACAAAGCCATGATAGCACTTATTTTACATCAAAGTAGTATGCAGTTCTTTATATATACAAAAGCACATCAATTTGAAACAGATGGTATCGGCCGATACTGCACAGTCAGGTATCTGTTTCGGGGCCAAAAAAATGGCATCGGTGCAACGCTAATAATAACTTTCCAGCAGGATAATCCAGCAGAAAGGTAGTATTTAACAAAAATAATACAGGATTTTTTTTACAAAAATGCTGAATGACATCATGTCTCTTTGATATACTAGTAAGGAAAGGTTCCAAATGTTTAAAACCAAAGCTATAGAGGCCAATAGCGCCATGGGAATTTTGACGGGATTTCAACAGGAAAGAACCTAAGAAGTAAAGCATGTTTCAGCGCGCAGAAGATGTGATTCAGCAGAAACGGCACGGCTCCTTCCAACTGAAAGGGTTCCTCCAGTAAGGATATATTTTGAGCGTCCTGAGAATCGTGCCTTCTCCTTCATGGGTTTGAAGCTGAATATACCATATTTGACTCCCTCTGCATTCATTGCTGTTAAATCCAACATAACCTCTTTAACTGAAGCACAGTGGAGCAAACTGTGCCTTGAATCAGCCTGCGCTGCCCAGCACACCCCTAAAAATGGGAAACTTAATTTGTGGGGACATTTTATTTAAAAAAAAAAAAAATAACTAAACCTAAAGAGATGAAACTGCCTCATGTTCTTTTTACCCCAATTGAGCCACAATCAAAAGGTGAATGGGAGCTTTATGCCTTTGTGAGTTGGACTCCCTGCTCAAGGGCACATTGGAAGGATTTTCCAAGACTGTCTAAATGACTCTAGTGAGTACAATAACTCTTTCTGAGGGAAGCAGAAGCACACAAGTAGTGTTGCGCTTGGGTGAGAGAGGCCTTATGATATTCAGCACAGATGCAGTCAAATGCAACAGGATGGAGATCTCGAAGTCATGGACACAGGTCACACTTTGTGTGCGTTTGGAGTCGAGCTCTTTATTTTAAATCTCACAGATTCAGAGGACCTTGGTCTTTGTGTAGATTTTTATATGGAGCGTTGAAGACAACACTTGGAAAGCTGGCCGACTGAGCCTTCCTTATACAGTAGAAGCCTTCAATCTATCATTTGTCATAAATTTCTCTGCAGGGAGGAATAAAATCAGTGATGTGACTAAAATTTAAATGTACCTAAAGCAACATAGATTTTAAGAACATAGCATTGAAGCGAAGTTAAAGCTAATGCAGGACAGGTAGAGTGCTAGACCAAAGCAAAACAGGCAATATTTAGCTTTTAGTTAACTATTGTCATGGGTTTTAGCATTTTATGTCTGTATCTTTCTGGATCTATCAAGGCATTTTTTCTATAAATATTATCAAATATTTACCCTGTTAACTTGCCACACCAAAATGACCAAAAACAACTCTGAAATGTCTTTAAAGAATAAACTAGCAAGCTGTTCTTTAACCCTTCGGAGGGTCCCGCCATATGAAACCATTGTAATTGTGGACAGTAGCCTTATTGTAACAATATGATGCTGTCACCACATGCTCCCCGTCGGCAGGAAATGACAGTTGACAGATTATACACACATTTCAAAATTACCTGATAGTCTTGGACAGTCTTTTTGAAGGCCAGGGGTAAAAAAGAAAAAGTTGGACATATGACATATGCTCACCACTGAAGAGGTCGCTTTATCACGCATATTGGCCCCGAAGAGGGAACTTTAAGATGCTCTCATTATTATTATTTTTAAAGGCCAATTGTTCCACAAGGCGGGGAACACCAAGGTTTACTGTAAAGATGTACGGTGTGGACACTGTAGAAGTTTGAAACCTCACCAACAACCCTAGTCAACACTCGCATGCATGTTATCAGCAAGCATCCTGTCCTAACGCGGAAACTGACGTCTCACAGGAAACGCAGCTAGCTTTCACTTTTAACTCATTTAAACATAGGGCTGCAGCGACACCCTGAGGTTTCATCTACAGTATGCATTTAATTTTAAACAGTTTCTCAAAAGTCAGTGCTTGGTCTGGTTTCTCTCCTACTCATAGCTATGGGTTAAGCTTTCACTGTGACTAACTGTATATGCTCGCTTACATTCCTTTGACATGAAAACCAGCTCAGAGCTTGTCTACTTGCTAACTGTAATCTGAGCCAACTACATGTAGCTAGTTCGTTACTTTTTCTGACGTAAAAACCATTTATAGATCCGTGCTGTTTCCCTTGTATGTCTGCTCCTGTCTCCTTAAACAACAGTCGACATCGGCAGAAGGCTACCAACACTGAGCTGGGTTCTGCTGGAGGTAATTTCCTGTTTAAAGGTTGGTTGTTTCGGGTTGTTTTTCCCTACTGTCGCTGCAGACATGCTAGGTGTTAGGGATTGCTCTAGAGTCAATAAGAAAATGACTGATGCCACATGCTCATACAAGAGGAGGTTGTCCTGTAAAATCAATGACTGGATACCATCAGCTGTTTTTTTTTTTGTTTTTTTTTACCAGTCTGACAGGATGATCTGATTTAATTCTCAGATTTATTTTGGTTAAATTGAAGTTTTAACCTATGCTAAAATAAGAAAAAATAAAATTGCATCTTTTGATTAACAGTATATGTTTTTGGTAAATAAAGTGGGATCTTAAACTGCATTTAAAGTAATTAAGCCTCAACTGTAAACATGCTAAAGATTTGTGAATCACACTGTTAACTGAGTCCCTTCTATATTTGCATGTGCAATATTATATGGCATATCTGGGCTTTAAGAAAAACATAGAAGCTACTAAAGCTTCTATGTTTTGTGATTGCAGAAAAGTACTTTATAGATTTGATAAAATGAATAAGTAAATATTCAAACCATTACTTGTCTTTTTTCGGCTATACTCTGTAGCGTCATTACCATAATGTGTCTCTAATTTTTTGCATATTCAACCTACTTTCCCACAAAATGACTTTTACAAGAAATATTAAAGATATCCTACTGACTGAGGCATGATCAGTTATTGATTGTGTGTGCTCTTTTTAGCTATAAAATGTTTTCATTACATTGCATTTGCAGAAAGGGCTTTAATGGAACAAAGTAATACAGCTTTTATCTACGCTTTGTAATTGAAATGACCAGAACAACAGCTTAATGCATAAAATTGATCCAGGAGTATAGCTAATTTATAAACCGTTCCTAAGCAACACTCACTCGTAAGTATGCTGATAAAAGTAGTTTATATTGAGCAGTTCTGTTTTGTCAGCTAAAGAGGCTCCAAAATAGAAAGACGTGAGAGCAGATGGTTTCTATAGCATCTCTTCAAAGTAGCACACCTATGCTATAATGCCTAATATGTTGAACATAATGAGGCCACGAAAGCTCATCTCTTCACCTTTTAATGGAACATATATTCTCCAGGTTGAGGGAAAATAAAAAGTGTATTTTTTCCCTGGGGTTATTTACTGTGATATTAAACAAGGTAAAGGTCCTCAAATCATATGAGGAATCCATTCAGCCCTAGTAGCTTGTAGATTGACCCTGAAGTGGTTGTGGCTCCAGTCAGTTTTCAGTCTAAACTGGCAGTAGCCTGATTGATATGTGAAGAGCTGCATTGTGTTCTTATTATTATTATTGAATTCCACGTTATCAATCTTGGATGGCTGCTGTTCAGTCTGTAAGGGAAAAGAAGGGATGTTTAGTACAATAGATCGAGCTGATTGGGTGACGTGTCGGCTAGTACCCACCAGTGTTGTGGTCAAGACCACCTAACCCGAGACCAAGACCGAGGGAAGTTGAGACTGAGTCGAGACCAGCGCCAGTATGTGACAATAAAATGTGAAACATAATCAAAATCACAAAAATTGATCTGAAAGACCCACATTCACATAAAAACACCTAGATATTTAACACACAGAACTGGACTAAACATTAACATCTTTATTTACTGTGTAGTAATCACAGAATTTCAAACAATTAATCAAAGTCGATCAAAATTGTATTTTCCCTCCTGTTCATGAACAGTACATACATTTATGTTGTTTTTAAATGTGCTATTTGAAAACAATGTGCAAAATTATGTAAAATGTGTAAAACTGGGGGGGGGGAAAGCCGATCATTTCTCTTGTTTCTCTCTCATATACAGATTAAAGCTATATTATATAACTTTTCTTAAATAAATCTATACCTGTCACCAAGTTGTGAAATATGTTATGAGACAGATAATTTGTTGAAAAAATAGATTGATCTCCTTCACTGCATTTACCAATGAGACAGGTTATTGCTTGGATTTGAATCCAAGCATCCAATAAAAAGAAGGATCTTAAAGAAACTGATCATATTCCGATGATTAGCGTTATTTCCACAGTTGTGGTCTTGACCGGTCTTGAAATAAAATGCCGAGTCCTCAGCGCCCAAGACCGAGACAAGAACGAGACCAAATGCGGTCAAGTCAGAGAGGAGACAGAGACCATCAAAAAATGGTCTCGAGACCGATCTCGAGTACTACAACACTGGTACCCACCTTTCATAACATGCACGCTGTGCTCCTTTTTAAGCAAGAAATTGTCGCTATTTTAGCTAAAACCGAGTTGTTGTTGTTTATAATGCCCTGGAAAGGCCTTTCTGACTGTCGTCATTCCTGTATTTCCCGCCCCTAAAAACACTGCTTGCATGTCATTGGTCTGACCTGCTGGTTGTTATGAGACGGATGTATTGGCGAGAGTCTTTCAAGATGGATTTGTTGTGAGAGTTAACACTTTGAAAATAATCTGGATTGTCTCGAGTTCTGTCATCCCTCAGTGTACAGTGGTCCCTGCCCAGCCATTCTTATGAAAATCAAGCTCAGACCTACACAACCAAAATTCTTTTTTTAAATTTCAAATTCAATTAAACTCAGGTGTGACAACAGCCTTTTTTTTTTTTTTTACCTAAAAATAATACTGTAGACTGATGTGTAGCACAGAACTGGTGTTTTGCGTGAAAAAATGACTTCAAATGGTCTGAGCAGCTTCTGGACAACTTCCACCACCACTTGATCTCAGGTTTTTATCAATAAAAAAAAAATAAAAATAAAAAATATAAATATATATATATATATATATATATATATATATATATATATATATATAAACACTTTTTGTTCAATTTCCCCATTTTCTACCATGACATTGACAATGCAATTGATTTTTTTTTATTTACAGTTTTTCTCTAACTTTACACATTTGTAAAGGCATGAGATGGCATTATAATTAAAGAAGCAAATGAGCAAAAGTCTGTAAATTATTTAGTATGTCAGTAAAGTAAACCATAAGGTTTGAGGCAAAATCTTTAACTGTGTTTTGTCAAACTTTCACTCTGTTGCACCTTTTCATTTTGTTTTTTATAAATTTGACCTCTTCAATGTGTTTTGTGTTCAATTTTATTTATTTATTAGCATCAGAAGCTTCAAATTAATACTATCAAATTTTTCTGGGGCTCCTTTAAAAGGAAATTCAATACAAATTTAATTAAAAGCTGCTAATGTGTGCTACTCGCTAATACACTATATTGCCAAAAGTATTTGCTCACCCATCCAAATTATTGGAATCAGGTGTTCCAATCACTTCCATGGCCACAGGTGTATAAATCCAAGCACCTAGGCATGCAGACTGTTTTTACAAACATTTGTGAAAGAATGGGTCGCTCTCAGGAGCTCAGTGAATTCCAGCGTGGAACTGTGATAGGATGCCACCTGTGCAACAAATCCAGTCTTGAAATTTCCTCGCTCCTAAATATTCCACAGTCAACTGTCAGCTGTATTATAAGAAAATGGAAGTGTTTGGGAACGACAGCAACTCAGCCACGAAGTGGTAGGCCACGTAAACTGACGGAGTGGGGTCAGCGGATGCTGACGCGCATAGTGCGAAGAGGTCGCCAACTTTCTGCAGAGTCAATCACTACAGACCTCCAAACTTCATGTGGCCTTCAGATTAGCTCAAGAACAGTGCGCAGAGAGCTTCATGGAATGGGTTTCCATGGTCGAGCAGCTGCATCCAAGCCATACATCACCAAGTGCAATGCAAAGCGTCGGATGCGGTGGTGTAAAGCACGCCGCCACTGGACTCTAGAGCAGTGGAGACGCGTTCTCTGGAGTGACGAATCGCGCTTCTCCATCTGGCAATCTGATGGACGGGTCTGGGTTTGGCGGTTGCCAGGAGAACGGTACTTGTCTGACTGCATTGTGCCAAGTGTAAAGTTTGGTGGAGGGGGGATTATGGTGTGGGGTTGTTTTTCAGGAGCTGGGCTTGGCTCCTTAGTTCCAGTGAAAGGAACTCTGAATGCTTCAGCATACCAAGACATTTTGGACAATTCCATGCTCCCAACTTTGTGGGAACAGTTTGGAGCTGGCCCCTTCCTCTTCCAACATGACTGTGCACCAGTGCACAAAGCAAGGTCCATAAAGACATGGATGACAGAGTCTGGTGTGGATGAACTTGACTGGCCTGCACAGAGTCCTGACCTCAACCCGATAGAACACCTTTGGGATGAATTAGAGCGGAGACTGAGAGCCAGGCCTTCTCGTCCAACATCAGTGTGCGACCTCACAAATGCGCTTCTGGAAGAATGGTCAAAAATTCCCATAAACACACTCCTAAACCTTGTGGACAGCCTTCCCAGAAGAGTTGAAGCTGTTCTAGCTGCAAAGGGTGGACCGACGTCATATTGAACCCTATGGATTAGGAACGGGATGTCACTTAAGCTCATATGTGAGTCAAGGCAGGTGAGCAAATACTTTTGGCAATATAGTGTATGTTGCCATAGTGTTAATATGCCTGCACATGGCATAAGTGAACTAAACTTGGATTAAAAAGGAAAAACACTGACATGTTGGATATTTTTTTATTTCTAGGGGAATCTCTTCCAGAGAAGCCAAACCTTGGATCCACTCACCTCCATGAAATCTGGGTCTTCAAGGTAAGACCCAACACGCTCTGCACTATAGAGTGGTGTTACAGCTGGGGCCTTTCTGTGAAGACTTCTTCCCCCTTATGTTTCACAGCTAATTAGCAATGACAGGCTAATTCTTGGAACATTTCTAGTAATTAACACCAACTTAATGGCATACCTCCTGTTGGTTTGCTTTTGTTATTTCTTTTTAAACTTTCTGTCATCTGCTTGATTTTTCTAAGGTTAGGATAAGATTTTAGGACATGAGTGGGAAATTAAAACCTGATGCATTTGTTTTCGAAAGAATGATGAAAAACAGCTTTAATGTTTCCCGTATATTCTGATTTGGCGCCACAATTTCTGTGACGTTTGTGGTTTTTTGAGAAAATGCTGTGACAGCTAGATAGATTGCACTGCTGCTGTATTTCTACCCGACACTCTTGTTATTCAGGTTCCTCCAATGATGTATTATGATTGCTTTAAAAGGTAATTACCATCATCATCATGTCGAATTTCCCCCAATATTTTGGTTTATGACCCCCAAAATGGCATTTCCATCAGTCTCAGCTAAACTCATCTTAACAAGAGCAGCAACTGAAATTACTGAAGCTGACCTGAAATTAAAGACTGCGCAGGCTGGTGATACTGGATGCATGAAAATCTAGCACAGCAATTATTATATAAAGCAAGCTGGACCACAAGTTTTCCCCACAACTATGAAACAGTCTTTTTATAAAAACTCAGAAATAATTTACTAAATAAAAAGATTTATTAATATTATTAGCAAGCTATTTTTTTGTTGTCTATAAATCGAAGTCATCCTGATTTGGACAGCCTCAATAGGTATTTCCTGCTTCCAAAAAAGGAAATGAATACATACTTCCCCATAAACAATTGTAAACATATTATAAATTATATTATAAATTATTATAAATAAACATATTATAAATCTTAAACTGCGGTTTCAAGAATTTGTTCTGTTTTAATCCCATCCAGATATGCAACATTATGATTTAAGTAAGTGATAATAGATTAAATATTAGTTTCATTCAAACAATGTTGCATCTGGTAATCACAACAATCGATAGAAAACCACTTTGGCTGAGCTTGTATAACTTTTTCCTTAGTTTGCCTCTAAGAGAACGGTGCCCTGGGTGGTGAGCCATAACTTCAAGATGAAAACCACCACTTCACCCAGTTTCATTTAATTTTCATCTTTGCAATGATGTGCCTCTAAAGGTGTTTGTTTTAATGCAACTCCTTTGAATCTGACCCTTAGTTTGGTTTAAAAGCTCCTTAGATGTGGATTATATTTCGTTTGCAAACATTTTGCTCTATTTGTCACCATAAAAGATCTTAGCTCTAACATTAATGTTGGGTAAGCTTTAATTTAAAAGCCACAAGAAATAAAAAAAAGGGTTATCTTGATTAGTTTACTAATTATAATTACCATTTTTCCAACTTGAGCTAAAAAGGGATTTTTTTAATTGCCAAATGTTGATTAAATGAACCCACAAATGGATGGAAAATGCATCAATCAGCTGCCTAAAAAAACCTTTAAATCTATATAGACGGGTTTTTATCCCTCTCAAATTCACAAACCTGGTCATAATGATAACATTTCATCAGTAACTTTGTTTTGTTGCATATTGGTGGTTTTTGATGCAAGTTTTTGATCTTTGATTTCCCCATTAGTTTTAATTACTAGTTCATTCTTCCTCTGTTATTTCAGTTTTGTTAATATTTTCTGAAGCCAATTGGCTTTAAAGATTACAACACTCATACATTCACCCATATTAAATATTCTAGTCATTTTTTTTTGTCTATCTGCATCAAATTGCAAACGTCTGAGTGTGAAATGCTGGTTTTTAAAGTCAGCAAAGTCACATAAAGTTGGAACACTGGGGGAAATCTGATTCAGCCACAGAATAAAGTATGCCATGCAGTTAACGTAGTTGATTTGAAAGGAAAACTTAGCGATTATTGTCCTGTCGGAGGGTTTTTACAACCTCCGAATTTTTAATGTTTGTTATATGCACAAAATAAACTGAAATATATTAGTAACTTAATAATATAAAAGTGTGATACTAATCCCACTATTAAAACTTTCAGCTGGTCCAAAGCTATGTTGGAAGGGACTTGAAATCCAGGTCCTTTTTTCTGCTTTTAGACAATTAAAACAAGCCTTCAGGCCAGCTGAATGGTAGTGGTTGATGAGTCAATTAAAGGGTCAATCAAGGTTTTTATTTGAAGAGTTACCTGTATTATTTTTCTTTTTTAGAGCAGGAACTTAATGTCAGACTTTCTATAAAGGGATAGAACTTGCAGGCAAATATTATCAATGTCGATAGTTACCATATTAATATGGCATGTTGGGAGATCTGCATGCCAGAAAGCCTTAAAAACAAATGAAAAGTATAGTAAATGGAAAAGAAAATATCTAAATAAAAAAGGAAACAAACTTCTCAGCAAAGAAGCCGAGGACATCAAATGCTGACATGGGCACACAGACTGGAGGTATCAAAAAGATTGTAGACAAGTAGGCATTTTCATCCACATACTTTCTACAAATAGAGAAACTGTTGGGACGGTTTTCTGCTGACTTTAGATATGTTCTTTGTCCTAAACACCTGAATCAGTGGCTACAATGCCTCACTAACATGCAGCCAAGCGCTACATTGCTCTGCTAATTAGCTAATCACTGAGCCAGGTGTGTCGAAGCAGAGATGCATTTCAGCGTTGCAGTTCCATTTGTCTGACAACCTTATAGATTCAGGTCTTTGTATCCATTAAGAATGTTACTACTTTTCCTAGATATTTATTGCCTTATTTTAACAATTAAAATCCCATATGCATCTTTGTGGTTGGAAGTTTCCAACAACAAACCTTTAGGCTACATTCACACCGCAGGCCTTGATGCTCAATTCCGATTTTTTGTGAAATCCGATATTTTTTTTTTTTTTGCGTTGCCGTTCATATTTCCAAATATATGCAACTTGTATGTGATCTCCTGTGTGAACTGCATTCATACAGCTTAAGTGTCCCGCATGCGCAGTAGAGGACACAATGACGTCACAAGCCAGCGTGCTTCATGTTTACGGAAGTAAATCTAGCGATCTTTTCAAGATGGTTAAAAAAATATTGCTTGCCGCATTATCGGCCGCCATGTTGTTTGTTTTTTCTTGCAGTTTCTGTGTAGCAAGAAGCAGAATAGTGACATATGTCGGTTACTAATTGCGTTCAGGTCGGATGGATGTGACCTGGCCAGTCAGAAACTGGTCGCATTTGAAAAGATCAGATTAGTATCGGATCCAGGACCACATAACCAAGTGGCAAAAAATTAGATCTGTGTTGTTCAGACAGCCATGAAAAGATCAGATCCAGGTCACATATGGGCAAAGAAATCTGATTTGGGTCACTTCAGGCTGCTGTTTGAATGTAAAGCCTTTGACAGTGTATTTAACTACATTGTCAGTTTAGAAGTCATTGAGAGTGTTCCCCACCTCATCCTTTAACTCCTTTTTCTCCATCTTTCATTTCTAATAATTTAAGCTTGGTCTCGTATTATGGTGGGATGTTATGTATGTGCATATGTAAATGCATAGTCACTTATATACTCAAACATCAACTATGCAGCAAAGGGTGTCCCAATTTCTGAGGAAGATTAAGGCGTTCTACCCTTTATGGCTTAAATTCAAGGGTGTAGTGGGTGAGGGCTAATGGTAGCGAGTAATTCATTGTGGTTATAAGTTTTCAATATTATGAAATCTGTCAAAAAGGGTTGGTGAAATATCTACATGGCATTTGTTGCCAGTTTCCTTTTAAGCTTATGTGTTTTTAATATTTGCTGAGGGTACAGTGCGCAACTGAGCAGAGCCTTAGGATAAAATTGTCATCCAATAATGTCGGAGTGCACAGCAGAGTAAATGTCAAGTTATTTGCAAACTACTTCCTTGAGTTTTGGTATTCTTCTCTATTAGCCTAATGTGCCAGAGTTTCTCCTTTCGGCTTTGTGCAAATATATATTGGATTTTTATTAAAACTCAAGCCAACGGTAATAGATGTGCCTCTGGGGATGGCTTTAAAAATCAATTTGCTAAACAGCACACAAATTACCCCATGATTGTATCCTTGGACAGCAATAAGGGATGGAAGGTGATTCCTTCTCAAATGTGTATAAACTTTGCCTCACCGACTGCGGCGGCCCCTCCCTTCTGACTCCATGTGTTCGCTCATTATGGCAACAACCCAAACAAGATGATTTCTGTGCTCGCTGCAGACAGGAAAACTCTGAATTCAGATCCTGCCTGTCAAATGGCCCCATGGCGTTTCCTGCTGCTAATGAAGTGAAATATTCTTGCATCTGAAACTGAAATAGAGCTGTATATTTGGACCCATGAATATGAATACAATCAGATAGACTTGAGCTGTTAATGAGGCAGGGAGAGAAACCAGCAGACAGGATTAATTAATTACAGAGTGACATTTATGGATAATAACCTTCTGGTGGAGATCACGATTAATGAATATGCAGGAGACTATCAAAGGAGAAGCATCCAGCTAAGATGAGATATCTGTATTCAAACCTACAATCAGTGTATTTCCTTGACTGAATCGGCTGCTTATTGTGGTTTCCACTATTTTTCCTGTCAGACTTCAGTGTTGGGGGAGTATATCTGGGATGGTTAATGGATTATATTTGTGGTGCAGCTCCAGAGCTGAGTTTCTGTGAAGTAAATACCCTGCTGCGGGTTGCAGATATCCTGGTTGTGCCATAGATGAGGCAGCTGAATCTCTGTCTACATTGTCAGAAATCTGAGCAAAGGCCTAAAAGGAATGAACAAATATGGACAGTCGTGACTTTGTATATATGCTAACATTTATTTATTATCCTCTTATTATCCTCGTTAAACATGCAACATGTCATCTTCTAATAGTTCATCAGAGAGCATTCGATAGGCTTAATTTAGATTCTCTGCTTTTTACACGACTGTTTCGCCCAAACATCATATTACCAGCCCAGTGAATCCATCCATCCACCCATTTTTCATCCATCCACCCATTTTTCATCCATCCACCCTTCCATCTGTGTCTTGTATATCATCCATCCATCTGTCATCAATGCATCCATCTGTCATCCATCCATCCATCAATCTTTCATCCATCCATCAATCTTTCATCCATCCATCAGTCATCCATCCATCATCAGTCTTTCATCCATCAGTCATCAGTCCCTCCATCCATCAGTCCCTCCATCCATCTGTTGTCCCTTCATCCATCCTCCATCCAGCTGTCATGCATCCATCCATCCACTCATCCATCCATCTGGCTGTCCATTCATCCACTCATCCATCCATCTGGCTGTCCATTCATCCACTCATCCATCCATCTGGCTGTCCATCCATCCACTCATCCATCCATCTGGCTGTCCATTCATCCACTCATCCATCCATCTGGCTTTCCATCCATCCACTCATCCATCCATTTGGCTGTCCATTCATCCACTCATCCATCCTTCTGGCTGTCCATTCATCCACTCATCCATCCATCTGGCTGTCCATTCATCCACTCATCCATCCATTTATTTGCCTGTCATTGTATCATCCATATATCCAAATCATTTGTTTGTCTGTCCATCTGTCATCAATCCAGTCAATCCATCTATCAATCTTTATATTTATCTGGCTGTCCATCCTTATCTATCTTGTCTGTCTACAGTTGGTCTACCTATCAATCTGTAGGTCTTTACTTCAACTCAACTATTCTGCTTTTAATCTATCCATTGTCCATTGTCTATATTGAGGAGGTTTTTAAAATATGAGACATGAGATGTGACTGGGTAGGAAACAAAAGTATATCTTCTGTTTTTGTTTTCAAATATATTTATTGTGAAACATTTCTTTCATCAAGGCACTTGATCTGACATTAACATGTTTCTTTTTAAGAAAAAGTCTGACACATAAACAACAAAAAAGGCATAGTGACTTCTTTAATAAAAATAAGGATAATAAAAACATAATAAACAACACCATTAACACAATAATTGATGTTACTCAAAATAAAAAAACAACAAACAGTATCCCGCTGTAAAGAAATTAAGTATCAAATACAAGAGCTACAAGAACCCATTTCACCCCCCCATCCCATACCACCCCACCCTCCCCCAGGAGTACTAGGCTGTGGTCACATTAGTCTGTTATTGAATGAAGGTAAGAGACTAACGGCTCTCAAGTTTTTTCAAACGCCCTCGGTTTTTGTTCCAGAATGCATCTGATTCTTTCCAGGTTAAGGGTGTCGGTAAGGTCTGATAGCCAGTGCTTAATGGGGGCACTTCTTTTTCCTTCTAATGTTAAAGGATCAGTTTCTTGGCAGTTATAACACCATATGACAGGAGACGCTGTTGTGCTACAGTAAGCTCATTAGATATTCCCAGAATGATCAGAACAGCATCTGGGATTATCTGGACTGCCAGAATCTTAGGCAAGAAATTAAATATGTCACCCCAATATTTTTGCAGTTTATGACATGGGGCATAACTGTGTGATAAGTTAGCCTCTGCGCATGAAACAGTGTTGTGTGTTAACCTCTTAAAACCCACTGAGGCGCCGGTGACCCGGTGGACCTTACTGTAGGTGGGGGTAATAATTCAAAATGCACAATGAACTTTTGGTGTCCAAGCTGACACCAAAAGTTCCAAACCCCACATCTGGAAATGTTATAGCTATAGCTATGCTGTTCAAAAAAGACCTATCATTTCCGAGAATAAAAACCCCCAACTTTGAGTCATGTTTGAACTGATGCAGCTTAGTCTCTGTATATTGTATTGCACATGTAATTTGGGCTTACAGTTCCTAAGTTATTTGCTTTTCCATTTGGTTATGCAAAATAGGCGAGGATTCCCCTAAATGAGGTGGATGTTAAGAGGTTAATGGAACAGTCATGTATGTGTTCAAGGCATTTTCCCCACACAAACTGGGGTATTTGAGCTCCAAGTTCCATTTGCCTTAAATATTTTCTTATTGCAGAAATGTGGAAAATGGTTTAAAAAGACCGCAGAATCACAACACCAGTTTTACTGGCAGTCTGTTAGATGTTCTCTCCTAGAGAGACATCAAATAACCACCATGTTTAAAGTTTCTTTTGAGGTAATGGTCTTTATTTGATCATAATCAATTAGAATGACCAAATTTATGTGTAAAACAACAAATTTGACTTTGGTTTTTCCATTGCGTACGTTATAATAAAGATTATAGTAGTGTGTGCACATGTGTGTGCATACATGTTCTAGTAGTGTGCCTGGCATCTCTGGCTATTAGGGGCTCGTCGGAGATGGTCTGTAAAATAAGCTGCCTCTGTGGTTGTTTGTTTTATTGCCTATATTGATCTAGAGCAACGATCTAAGGGTTAAAGTTTAACTAGGCTCTAACCAGGATGTGTGAAATCGACAGAAATGTTAGCTGCTCTTTTTTTGGCCTTAAAGGGATAGTTCGGTATTTTTGACATGAATCTGTATGGCATCTCGATCACCAGCGGCATGCAATCACACTGACTTACCCCTGGCAGCGTCCTGTGAGCAGAGTTATCGTCCAGTTTTGGTCAAGCCGAAAGTAGTCCTGCAGGTTTTTAGGTACAGCGAAATAAAACGTTTCTCTTCCCAAAACATTATGTGTCCAAAAGAGTGATATTTTCGAATCCCAAAAACATTGTAGTGGAAAAAGTCACACGTCGTTATCAATTGGTCCTATTTTCTCTCTGTTCGTATCAGTGCGCGCCGTCATTCAGACAGCGAGCCCAACAACAGCCATGTCTCCTTCCGCGGCGGAGACATGATTGGGGCTTGCAGACACCATCACCGGAAGTGTTGGCATGAAGCTGTGCTGGATCCTTCTACCTTCACCACAAAGTTTAATTTAATAATTCATATTTGTGATTGAACAATATTTCCCTGTTCCATCACCTGCGCAGCCCTGGTAATATGTTGGAGCGTCAGAATCAGGATACAAATCTTTTAAAGAGGCTAAAGTCAACAAAATCGGCTTTTGTGTTCAAAATGACATTCTCTACAGACAAAATGGGCAAATTAAACTGCTTGTGGTTCCTAAAGCAGTTAGAGAAACCTGTCTTCAAGTTGAGCCATTCTATTCCCTTGGCTGGCCACCTGACCTTAGACTGCATAAAGTACTGTAATTATTGGTCTGGCCTGTGTAACGATGTTGTGCATTTTTGTAGGAGCTTTCTAGAATGTAAAATTACATCAGACTCTCCAACAAAGCTCCTCTCCAGCCTCTTCCAATCGTCGGTACACAATTTCAACGCCTGGGCATGGACATAGTGGGACCAGTGGAAAAGGGTAAAACAGGAAATCCATTTATGCTGGTGACTGTGGATTACACAATTAAATATCCAGAAGTTTTTCCCCTCAAAGTTGTCAAAGCTAAGAATGTTGGATTCGGGATTGGTGCAATTCTTTGCCAGAGTAATGTTTCCTCAGGAAATACTTACTGACCAAGGCACACATTTTATGTCCAAACTGCTTAAAGATGTGTATCAGTTGCTGGGAATTAAAGGATTGAGTACAACACCTTATCATCCCAAGCTGATGGACTGAAAGGTTCGATCAAACCCTTAAACAAATGCTGAGGAAATTTGTGAATGAAACTGGCTCTGACTGGGACCAGTGGCTTCCATGTATTCTGTTTTTATACAGGGAAGTCCCACAGGCTTCTACTGGGTTCTTTCGATTTGAGTTGGTTTATGGCCATGAAACGAGGGGACCCTTGACTGTTCCAAAGGAACTGTGGGAGGGGAAGCAAACTAACACAGATCCTCTAAATGTTGTATCTTATGTACTCCATATGAGGGAGAAGCTGGAGAAGATGACAACGTTGGCCCATGAGCACATGAAGAAATCTCAGCATAAACATAAGATCTGGTATGACACTGCAGCCTGGGAGAGGGGGTTCCAGCTTGGCCAAAATAGTGTTTGTTATGCTGCCTTCAGAGGATGGCAAGCTGCTAGCCAAGTGGCAAGGGCCTTATGAGGTAACGGAGAAACTGGGACCAATGACCTTCAAGTCTCTGTTCCAGGTCAAAGCTGCTCCACTAGGATTCTGCATGTGAACCTCCTTAAAGAGTGGGAGAAATCTGCCTTTTTTTTTTTTTTTTTTTTTTACATCCGTAGTACAGAGGATGATGAACCTGAGGAATATTTTCCTGTTCAATCACCCTCCAAGCCTAGTTTGGAACATCAGTCAGAGGAACAACATTTGGAGGTCAGAGATGCCTGTCCATTTAATGTATTCCAGAAAAATTCAGGTTACACTGATGTGATAATGCATGACATTGCTTTAAAAAAAAGATGCAGCTCGAAAACGAAAGAGCTATCGTATTCCTGAGAGATTTCTGGAACCACTCAAAAGTGAAATTGAGCTAATAATGTCACTTGGGATTATTGAGGCATCACAGAGCGAGTAGTGTAACCCAACCGTCCTTGTTCCTAAACAGGATGGCACAATTACAGTAGTATTTGTATTGACTTTCACTACCTCAATTCAGTCTCTAAGTTTTAATAGTATCCCACTTCTTGTTTTGATCATTTGATTGAGAAACTTGGCAAAGCAAAATAACTCGCCACCGTCAACCTTTCCAAAGGCTTTTGGTGAGTGCCACTCTCCCCTAGGTCCAGAGCTGACTGCTTTCAGAACTCCATTGGGTCTTAACCACGTTAGGACTTCGTGGGCTCCTGCCACATTCCAACGCATAATGGTTAGTTACTTAATGGCCTTTCACATTTTGCTTCTGCATATCTGGATAACATCATTGTTTACAGCAAATATTGGGGTGAACTCCTTCATCTAAAAGTGGTTTTTGAGTGTCTTCAGAAAGCTGGTCTGAGTGAACCAGCAAAGTGTGCAATTGCCAAGAATGAAATGGAGTACCTGGAATTTTGTCATTGGAAGAGGACTGGTGAAGCCACAGATAAAAGAAAAAAAAAATCAAGCTATCCTCTCCAGTCCCTTTCCACAGACCAGAAAACAACCTTAAATCCTTTTTGGGTTTGTGTGATTGGTACCACAAATTTAATCCCAATTACTCTGCCAGAGCTGCTCTATAGACATGAGCAGTCTTCGGGGCCTGAGCGTACTTTTATGAAGAGGTCTGAAGAGGCTAAGCATCATTCAGAGACATTCAGCAGGTGCTGAGCCAAGATACGGGGCTCCATTTTCCCAATTTCCATCAAGAGTTTGTTTTACAAATCGATGCCTCGGATAAAGGTCTTGGTGCTGTGTTGCTCCAGGGACCCCCAAATGACCGCTATCCAATTGCCTTCATCAGACGGAAATAGTTTCCCAGAGAAACACCATATTCGACTATAGAGAAGGAATTCCTTGGTATAAAGTGGGGCTCTGGATTCACTTCGCTATTATCTTCTGGGAAGATATTTTGATTAAGAAACTGACCACAAGGCACTATAATGGCTACAGAAGATAAAAAACACAAATAGCTGAATAGCCCGCTTTTACCTGGCAATGTAACCCTACAAGTTTGAGGTGTATTACATCCCTGGCATGCAAAATATTACGACAGACTACCTGTCCCGCTGTGCCAGCGAGCATTCAGAGGAGGGGAAGTGTGTGGTGGATCCTTCTACCTCCACCACAAAGTGTTTGTATACTTTTGTAGTTTGTATTTAGTTCCGGATTTAGTTTATTCCATTTAGATTTATGTTCTAATGGGTACACACTTTAGTTAATACACTATATTGCCAAAAGTATTTGCTCACCCATCCAAATTATTGGAATCAGGTGTTCCAATCACTTCCATGGCCACAGGTGTATAAATTCAAGCACCTAGGCATGCAGACTGTTTTTACAAACATTTGTGAAAGAATGGGTCGCTCTCAGGAGCTCAGTGAATTCCAGCGTGGAACTGTGATAGGATGCCACCTGTGCAACAAATCCAGTCGTGAAATTTCCTCGCTCCTAAATATTCCACAGTCAACTGTCAGCTGTATTATAAGAAAATGGAAGTGTTTGGGAACGACAGCAACTCAGCCACGAAGTGGTAGGCCACGTAAACTGACGGAGCGGGGTCAGCGGATGCTGACGCGCATAGTGCGAAGAGGTCGCCAACTTTCTGCAGAGTCAATCACTACAGACCTCCAAACTTCATGTGGCCTTCAGATTAGCTCAAGAACAGTGCGCAGAGAGCTTCATGGAATGGGTTTCCATGGTCGAGCAGCTGCATCCAAGCCATACATCACCAAGTGCAATGCAAAGCGTCGGATGCGGTGGTGTAAAGCACGCCGCCACTGGACTCTAGAGCAGTGGAGACGCGTTCTCTGGAGTGACGAATCGCGCTTCTCCATCTGGCAATCTGATGGACGGGTCTGGGTTTGGCGGTTGCCAGGAGAACGGTACTTGTCTGACTGCATTGTGCCAAGTGTAAAGTTTGGTGGAGGGGGGATTATGGTGTGGGGTTGTTTTTCAGGAGCTGGGCTTGGCCCCTTAGTTCCAGTGAAAGGAACTCTGAATGCTTCAGCATACCAAGACATTTTGGACAATTCCATGCTCCCAACTTTGTGGGAACAGTTTGGAGCTGGCCCCTTCCTCTTCCAACATGACTGTGCACCAGTGCACAAAGCAAGGTCCATAAAGACATGGATGACAGAGTCTGGTGTGGATGAACTTGACTGGCCTGCACAGAGTCCTGACCTCAACCCGATAGAACACCTTTGGGATGAATTAGAGCGGAGACTGAGAGCCAGGCCTTCTCGTCCAACATCAGTGTGCGACCTCACAAATGCGCTTCTGGAAGAATGGTCAAAAATTCCCATAAACACACTCCTAAACCTTGTGGACAGCCTTCCCAGAAGAGTTGAAGCTGTTCTAGCTGCAAAGGGTGGACCGACGTCATATTGAACCCTATGGATTAGGAACGGGATGTCACTTAAGCTCATATGTGAGTCAAGGCAGGTGAGCAAATACTTTTGGCAATATAGTGTATGTCTGAATGGTTTAACTCACACCTGTTGTTTTCTTTGAGGTTCTCCAAATGCAGATCAGCTGGAGGTGGAAGCCAGGAACAAACCACTGTCCCAAAGAACTGAGGGGGGAATTTTGTTCAAGTTGATCCAAGCTATTTTGTCACCTTAATATTCACTTATTATTTGTGCTAAGTTAAAGAGTTGTTTTCTTTGTTTAATATGTTTTAGTTTTGTATGCTTTTTTTTTTTTTTATTGCCTTTTTTTTTTTTTTTACCTTTATTTAACCAGGAAGTCCCATTGACATTCAGAATCTCTTTTTCAAGAGAGAGCTGGCCAAGGTAGCAGCCAAACCACAGGAAGTTCATACATATTTGCAAGATATTACATTTTGCAAAATAAAAAATAAAGAATTAAAAAAATTAAAAAAATAAAAAACATAAAAAAATAAAATCAGAGCAGTATGTTAAAACACATTGAGCATCTCAAGAAAAAACAAGCACATATCTCCATCACTACATTCTTCATGGTTGCTTTAAATTAATTAATGAACATGAGAGTTTCTAATTTGAGCTCTTTCTGGAGGTTATTCCATCCCCAAGGTGCAGAGTAGGAGAATGCAGTTTTTCCCAACTTACTGTTATATTGGGCCTCCCTCATGTGTCAAGTTTAGGTTATTCCACCCCTACTTAAGCAGCCTCTGTTCTTTTTCAGTTGGTCAGCTTTGGGTTTAAGTTATTGTTCAGTTGACCTCAGTTGAGTTATTTTGCCTTTTTGTGAGTTGTATTGCCTTTGAACCTTTAATTATTTTTGACAGTATTAAATGAAAGTTTTTTTTTTTTTTTTTTTTTTTTTTACTTTTGAACAACTTGTCCTTATTTAAGTTTGGCCCCTCACAGAAGCCTTTGACACTTACACCACATACTGCAAATATTGGAGAAACCTTTGCCACTGTCCCGCCTCCAGCTGTCGTCTTCACTTATGGATGATGAGCTGTCAGTCAAAGGCTCCATGAAACTACATCCAGTGTCATTATGTCTGCATCGATTTTCTCCTCTCGAAGTGGTAGTTTCTCACGCATGTGTGATTTTGTTGTGCGGTGGTAGATAAACTATGGCATTTTTTTTTTTTTAAGTGTCAGAGTTCTTTAAACCTTGCTATGTGAGGGCTAAGCCTAAGTCTGCTGTGGCTTCTAGTTCAATTAAATCCTTCATTGGTCCCGGAACTGGAAATGTTAAATTTTTGTGCTCAGTTTTAAAGCTGACCAGATCCATTATTCACAGGTGTGGAAGATATGCTAAAAGAGGCCTAAAAACAGTGATGAAGGGATTTGGCAGTGTCCCCCTCTACCAAGAAAAAGCTCCTTGGTCTCTTCTGTTATCAAACCCACTTAAAGGATGAATTATGCCCCCTTTCAACTAGTATCAACTGAGAACGATTCAGTAAGAGTCGGTTTTATTTTTGACTTTCACATTAGAAACCACTAGGTGGATCTTTTACTATTTTTAGTGCCTGCTTCCTTACGGTTCCAGCTGTTCTGAGCAATATCTGAGAATTGTCAGCCACTGTTTAGGGGTGGTGTCACTATACACAGCTTATTTTAAAAATTTTACCTGATGCTTATTGTGTATATAGGCAATATCATAGCAAGCGAGCAGTGAGTAGTGCTAGTTTACCTTCACCTGCTTCGCTCTGCTATAAACATCAACCTGTTCTCTTTCACTCAGTCTAACAGCCATAAACAAAGCAGTTTGTGGTGTTGTCTGCAAACCACAACACACCGGACTGTGAGGCCGCCTTACTGTTAAAAGTCAGAAACCCGTTGAGATACTATTATATTGACTGATCTATCCTGACCTGAATAGCTTAGTTACAAATAAAAAAGAAGCATAACTGTTTCAGGCATCGTTTCTCATTGTATCCTTTGATTCTAAAAGCTTTTCTCTAGCCTTAACAAACCTTATGTCTTGTGACTTATACCTTATGATTGGGGGAACTAGCTAAAATGAATGGAGAAGCATATATGCCTGTTATGTTTAACAACCTATTTTCGTATTAAGCAAATCTCTTTATGATTAAAGAGTACTCTTAACAGTACTGTTGCATGGGAGACTCCATATCATTTAGGTACGTATCTAGAAACTGAATCCTAATACATCTTTGTGACTGCGTCTAAACCATGAGTGCAGTGCCATGTCTTGGAGTCCTAACACGTTTCAACTGCCTGATTTATTGCAAACATGAATTACAGCAAACAAAACAATTTATCTATCATTCTGGAAACCTTTTATCCAATCTTGTCTGGAGCGCACTAATGGTGATTAATGCATCACTTTTACATTTTCCTTATGTTGTGCAAATATTTTTCCTCATCTTTAACATTTTGCATAATTTTTTAACTCTGGCATTTTCTCAATATGTAGCTTTTCTAAACCTGCTGTGTTACCATGTTGGCAACAAATCCATTATTGGTCTGTCATCTCCACAATGCATTCATTTAAAATGATGCAGTGCTCAAAAAAAGAAAGAAGTCCATAAGGAATCAATATGAGAGCTTTAATTTATCATATGGCGATCAGAAAAGCTACGTTTTAATGATTTTTATTTTTCAACAAGAACAGCTTTGTGAAATAAGTTTGTTTGGCAATGAATAATGGTATGTGACAAGGGCGATTATTAGTAACATGATTTATCAAGTCACAAATAACTGGTTACCATGAATTGACAGCTGAACAGAATATAATTGGGAATACCAAGGAAGTGAGGTGTGGTTTTATGAAAATAAAAACAGATGGAGTGAATAATTGCACTGCGGCTGGTTTTCACAAGCAGAATACAAAAATCCAGAATAAGAAATAAAGCCAGGCTTGACGTAGCCTGATGCGTGGATCCTAGCTTTATCCGTTTGACAAAGGCCAAGTCATGATTGACAAGTACAGCTACATCAAGTCAGGATTAAGAACAGCAGTAAACTTAAAGATTAACATTAGAGGTTAATATTGTATTATGCGGATCAGATATATGATATATAGAAGTGGGTAGAATGCTTAAGACTTGTGCTAAAGTAATAGTAATGCTACTTCATCCTGTTTTACTCAAGTAAAAGTATAAAGTAAGTAATTCAAGAAATTATTTAGGAGTAAAGAAGTATTTGGGGAAAAAAGCTACTGATACTGAGTAACATGATATTTAAAAGTAACCATAATGTAAAGTTATGTACAAATTCTGTTATCTTAAACACTATAATAAATTTATACAGACAAATAATGGGATTGAAAAATAACAAATCCAGGCAGAGGAAAAACCTTTCCAAACCAGTTTATCTTTCAACAAAAAACTTATGAAACCAAGAGGTATAAAGATTTGCTACTTAATGTATTTTAACTCAACTTCCAAATGTCATGGTAAGTTAATTTGAGCTTTTGTACAAAAAAAACACACATTTTTAACGCAAGCATAAACTGTGTGTCTTTGTTTGAAGCACTTAATAAAAAAAAAGACTGATTA